>NW_028262333.1:7016130-7327151 GCF_047370975.1 Nipponia nippon | reverse complement strand
AAGAATCTCCTATACAGGACAAAGAAATATCATTACAATAAATAGAACTTTCTCAGTCTAGCTGAGTAAGCTCTCCTGGCTGATATTCTCCAAATTTGCTAGCATTCCCTACCTTACAAACAAATAAATTAAAAAAAAAAATATATATATAGTTAGACAAGGAGAAAGTACATACGAAAAGCATGTGTGTACTATTTGAGACAGTATATGGACTATTTACTGGTAGAACAGTCAAATACCAGATAATATAAAGTAATTCAGAGAAAGCAAAACTACTGAAAGCATGGAGTTGGAAAAAAATAGTAAGCAGGAGAACAGTTTGTCTCCAAATATCTGAAGCACATCAGCATCAAGACAGGAAGGAACTGGGAAGCCAGTGTCAAAAGTTAGGTTAAACAAAGGCAGGAAAAACATATTGTCAAGACCATTCATGCACTAACAGGAGGTAGTCTACATGTTGCAGTTGTCTTCTACCCCTCTAATTTGCTTGAATTCACATCATGTCTACTTTCAAAGAAACAAAACCTGTATTTTCTATTTCATCCTTCAAAGCAGGACCATGAAAGATGGTTTTAGTGAATGGAGATCAAGAGATGTAAACAGCACGAAGGTACTTTATATCAGGATGAACAAACGCCATTAATTACACTTACTCTGAGCAGAGAAGTTAAGGATAGTAAATCTCAAAAACACTAACATTCAACTACTAAGCTAAGAAAGCTTCACTCACAAAGATGTACTGGAAATTTCAGCATCAACAAAAAGCCTTTTTCATATAACCCTTTCTAGCTATTACTTTTTTCCATCCCTTTCCATTCCTCATAGAGGAGCTATCACTCTTCCCAGCATGCAGAAAACCGTTACTTAAAACCATTCATTCATCCTGCAATGCGAAGGCAATAGCAATGCATTTGTCCACAGGTAAGTGCATCAGGATAATCTCCCGGAAGTAGTTGTAGCTCGGCTGCCAAGGAAGCTGTCTTCTGCTTGCTTTTTTAGCACTTTATTTTAATAGTTTCTATATTTTTCTTTATAAGTAGAATTCTGCCATCACCTTTGTAAGTATAAGCTTCACAGGAATAGATAAGCCTGACCAGCAAGCTGCAAGATGCTTACTTCTCCCATCAGCTCCTTGACAACAGGTACGACTCCATTATCTTTTGTAAAGCCCTGGTAGGACATGTTCCTGGCAGCTCTTTGGGTACAGATAAAAATATCCCCATTCACAGTTTCAAAGCCGATGTACTTCATATCTGGGCGAACCCAGCAGTTAGTCTGTCCAAACATAGTCTCTGGTCTGAGCGTAGCAGCCACCAAGAAGATATTTTTTCCTCTTAGACCACTGGGGGGAAAAAAGTATTTCATAAGTCACCAAAATAAAAACATTTGGGGCAATACAGAACATACTTTTAAGCTAACATGAACTTTCAAGTAACATTTGCTAAGGGATGAAAGTGGGTCATTAAGTTCTTTGTGGGTTTTTCATTTTCTTTCTTTTTTTTTTTTTTTAAACTCCAATTTGAGTTTCACACAGACTAGTGAATATAGCAGCTCAAAACAGAGACCAAGTCTTTGAAGTGACAGAAGTAAGAGGGTGAAATTACATTCTGCTTTAGGCAAAACAGACTGTCTAATTTAATGGTCACTTCTGGCCATAAGGTAGAATCTATTTGCCATTACAAATTCAAGACCTACCTTAATTTTGCGGGATAAGGATCTAACACCTTCATTTTTATTAGCGTATATTCTTGAGGCCCGACACCCTACAATGCACATAATGCAGCAATCAATATATGACAGACTCAAACAGTCAAGAAAATAAATCCTATTCTGTAGTAACCTAACCTAAATGCTATTTAAGGTACTGATGCTTTCTTGAAAGTAAATCATCTTTCCATCGATACATATAGCTATTTACTAAAATGCAGACTGGAGAGAGAGGTTATACTTTATTTCTATGTGCAAAATTTTACTCGTCACAGCCACTAACAGCTCATTTGTTTTGTTTCAACAGATAGATAATGATATGATGTAGTGATGCTGCTGGCACAAATGGCCAAATAATCACAGAAAACGGCTACAACGGAAAATACTATCCATAGTTCAAGACAAATATTCTCAATAAAGGAGTTCATTCCATTTTCACATGTACTGACAACTGAGAACCAATAACTCTGTATGTACAAAATACACTTTGCCCCAAGATACAATTCATTTTTCCATTCAGTATTTAAGATCATAAGCAATGCATAAAGATGTCAGTTAAAAATATTACCTCTCCTGTTTGCCTGTCATGATCCATGCAAGGCTGTCCATCTTTTGGAGAATAAACTGTATATCTAGAAAAAGGTATATTTTCATTTAGTAGCAAATACAATAATGCATAGACCAAGAGGTAAAAAGAAAAAAACTTTATTGAAAAGAGACGTCTTAATGGTATTTTCAAATTTGGTGTCAATCTGTTTCCACCGATGTCAACGTTCAGTTTTTACAAGAGCTTTAAGTATTGGCCCTATTTTGCTTTGAGTTGATATCCACGGAAAAACTAAAACAGGAACACAATATCACACACTGTGCTAGCACAATAAATACACTACTGTGTCTAGTAGAGCATTTGAAATGAACGGATTTTAGTTTGAGTTATAAGCACATTCTAGAGACAAGTCATAGGGTTCCATCTTTGGTAAAGCTGAGCTTATCCATATTCACAATAAACTCAGAGTTGAGTGGCAGGCTTACCGTTTCCCAAACTTAATCTTATTTCTTTCCTTTAATGTAAGAAATTGCCATCGCACAAAGGAATCATAATAAGGATTAACATCTGTAGTAATGAAAGAACGTCTCCAGTCCACCTGGAAATGCATAAGAGTCTCCGGTAAGTAACTAGAATAAAGAAATTTGAGGAACCTCACAATAGCAAAACTATTATTTTAAAAATAAAAAGAAGTTTCTCTTCAAAAAGATAATGCAAGTACATATCACACAAAGGGCACATCCTTAAAAACATAACTATGCAGCCTGTACGAGCATGGTCTTTCAGACCTGAGATGTCAAAGACCCAAGGCCCTGTCTGCCGACTGTGAATTTTAGAGATTTTGTAACAATTTTAACCAATCGCTCCAGCTAAATTTCAGCACTACCTTGTTTCATAATCTCTACATGCCTTTATTTTTAAAAGTCTGTTGTCAGCAGGACAAGTATCTTTATTTAATATCACATCATTACTCTTCCTAAAACTACTATCAGTACTGACTACAGAACAGTTATTTAATACAGAAGCAAGAAGTGAAAGTCATAATTGCTTTATTCGACTCTTGTTTCCAGTTGTGATCAGTGTATAGGGTATAAGCTCTATGCAAAAAAGCACTTAATCATCACCCAAGACTATTAAAAGGTTAAATGAATAATTCCAAAAATACCAGAAACATTTCTAGAATAATGCTGGTATTACACAGAAAAATCTTCTCAAAGGAGAAGCAGCATATTGATAAACATAATGACAATACAAGTATGGCTGCTCGCATAACTGAATTTTAGATTTCATACAGTTACCTTCAATCCCATGCTCTTCAGATCCTGGACAGCAAGGGGAGGGAAATAATCCAGCCAATGCTCAGCTTCAGAAAAACTGGCTACTTCTTCATCAGAAAGACCCAAAGACTTCATGATTCCCCACTGGTACTTGGAAGAGCCAGTCTTGGCAGCAGCCTTACTCTGAACGGACAATTGTGATTAGGAAAAAGTGCACGTTCTTGTATTCACAATAGTTTTATGTGGTCAAGAGCATTTTTTCTCTATTAGTGTTATGCTTTCTATTTCCAGATATACAAGTTAATACAAATATTCTAGCATCCTTTCTCTAGTATTGCAGATTAGAGTTTCTGATCTACACTATTTCCTAGCTTGTATTCAACTGTACACACATTAACCCCCCCTCTTTTCAACGGTTACATACTGACATCTGATACACCTGCAGAAAGGGTGTGCCATGACAAACTGGCAAGAAACGACTAGCTCACTGAGGTTGTGGTCAAACAAATGGGTGTTTTTACCATGAAAAGGTAGAGCAGTCCTGCACTATATCCTTGTATCAAAAACTTTTTCTGCTGTTACTTTGCTCATATTACTTTTTCCAGCTACTGGCCTCCAAATATCTTATGTCTCTACCCCGGGGTGGGGGGGGTGGCACAAAAACAAACAAACAAACAAACCCACAAGAAACAGAGAGTATTACTCTGGATGATCTCATTTTTCTCAGGAAACTTAAACAGTGCACCATCTCACCATTAAGATTTCATGCATTAAAATGGTACCTCTGGAACCATACGGTTGATGCATTTTTTTTTTCCAAGTCTACCTTAAAAGTACCCAGCTAACTTGGCAAAAACAATCTAAATATTTTTATCACAGGTTTTTGAGGAGTGTGAAAGAGGAAAAACCCATAATGCATACACTGAAGCTTTGAGAGCACAGCTACCAATCCACAAAGTCTTTGTTAAATTTTACCTTTTTGCCTTTTGCTTTGTCTTTGATGATAATCTCTTCTTTCTTAGCAGAATTTTCTTCCTCTTCTTCCTCCTCATCAGGAAATTCAGGTGGGCAGCCATATAATTCCATTTCTCTTTTTAGCTTATCTGCACAAGCCTAAACAGAGTTGTTGGTAGTCTATCAGCACTTTTCTGTGGCAATTGCTTCAATCATAGCTAAGGAGTGCTTTTTACTGATAACACTTTGCATTTCACTACAACACTTTAAACTTTTTTAAAGCATTTTATTTTCTAGAAGGTCATAATGTATAGTTCAAGCACAACACATGTTTACTACAAATTCAGGTTCCAAATCAACTATCTTGATGAATTTTTGAATAAATTAACATGATATTCTGGATGAACAGTAAGCAATGCCCTAAGTAGTCTTAAGTATAAAAAAAAATTAGAAAAAGCCCTCAGTAACTCAAACAGTCTTACCTTTATAGGCATCCCAGTGCAGTGCAGACCAAATGGAAACAAGCAGTTCTTTCCCTTTAGCCTCTGATACCCAATTGCGAACTATATAAAGTAGAAAAACGACACAGATGAAATAAGAATGGCATAAGGCTAAATTAGCACCCTTGTCAAAAAATAAGCACAATTCCTTCTTTAAAATGAAACTACCAAAAGATAAACGAATGGAGTCAACAGCATCTAGGAAGCTAATTAAAGGAAAAGAAGGTGAAACTAACTTTTGTTATCAGGTCTGCCGCTGCCCACCTGCGTAAGTACAAGCCTTCCTAATTTTCAGGGGGCTGTTTTTGACTAGAGAAGAATGGGTGCAAAGAAGAGATTCTGTGGAATCCTGTCCACTAGTACCTAAAACCTGTTAGCACACAGGTAACAGAGCAGAGTATTCACAAACAAAAGACAGTAAGATTTTTTGTGAAGTTTGCACCATTTAGCAGCTAGACAAATGGTAAGAAGCAGCACCTCCTAAAAATCTCGGCAAATCTGAAAGAATGAATAGAGGAAACACCTGCAGTCTAGTCTCCTAGAATTAAAAAAGCGATCAGCAGCAGTTCTCTTCAGCCAGCAATATTTCCACTGAAAATATGGGAAAAAAGGAAAAGCTTGAATAAGCTATTCTTGAATCTATAAAGTAATTCACAAGGCATTCTGTTAGCTCAAAATTTAACTACAAAATTAGCATTTGTTCTAGAGTAGTATTTAAACGTATTAGCAAAAGAAAATTTTTACCTCACATTTAGATAAAGAAAATGTGTGTCCCAGGTGAAGGCGGCCATTCATGTAGGGGTAAGGAAATGTAACAAAGTACTTTCCTTTGCTGAGAAGAAATTCAAAGAATTAAAACATGTAATTAGCTTTTAAAATGGCCATCAGAAGATGCACAAGTAAAACAGTTAACTGATATGTTCAGCTATTGTCAGCCCACGGGGGCATTAAAATAATATTTTCCCTGACAGTTAAATAAGTCTTTGATTTTTAAAGAACTGATATAGTCACAGGTTTTATCATCTTTAGAAAAAAAAAAATCAAAAGAAAAAACCCACATGGAACTGACATCACGGAGAAACTTTGAAATAGGTATAACATCTTCCCAAAGGTAACAAATTGTAATCCTGCTTCTGTAAATTAATTACTGCAAAGGCTAGAAGTCATTTATTTAATCTCCCACTGTTTGAGTTCAGGTTTCCTAGTGGCACGCTGTAAATTATTACTCATTTCACAGAGATACCTTGTTACACAGTGTTTTGAATGTATATTATATTGTTGTAACCTGACCTCTCAAAGCAACTAAACCAACTTCTAGATCTTTAGGACATTGTAAATTTCTACCTCCACCTTTGAACTCTACCCCTACTCCGTGCCTTTTTACCCTTCAGACACTATCACTGATGTATAAACATGCATAAATAAAGGCCAAGTCATTTGTTTGCTTGCAAAATATTACAATTTAAGAAGTGAACAGAGTCCAAACCAGCGCTACACGTGCCTGCTATTTTAGAAAAACCAATTTCAGAAAACTAAGAACAGTTATGAAACCAACCAGGTGGGAGAAAATTTAAGCAAAGAAATAAGCACCTTCTACAATCAACAGACAGCAGCTCAGGAATATTTTGCCACAAGACCAGAAAGCCATTATCAAAGCAAAACGTTATGTTGACCAAAACCAGCATAGATTAAAAGTAGAATACTCTTAACAAAAAAAAAAAAACAAAAACTCCTTAACTAACAAGTAAGAAAAACAAGGGAAAATTCACAGCAGTTCAAATGAATTGGAAGTGGCAAATACCAAAAAGGAAAGGAAAAACCCAGATAAACCTCAGTACAGATTCACTCACAGAGATGATGGCAACAAGAGAGTTTTTTCTTTTATTTTAACAAAATAAAAGAACAAAGGTAATCCTACCAATGGCATTATTACATGGAAACAGCAGAAAACAAGAGATGGTTCAGACACAGTCCCTCTAGAAACACAATGAAGTTATGTTAGCAGAGGAAGCTGCAAGCAAAGAAGTGGAAATACAACAAATGCAGTGACTGGAAGTCAGAGAACTTCATAGTTAATAAAAAACTTTACATAATAATAAAAAAATAAATCAGGAACATTGTTAGCCATTAAAACAACCTGAGAAGATCTGTGGTGGAATTCAATTCTTTTTAAATAAGGTTAGATTTTTTTTTCCTAGGGAATCTCCTCTAGTTCAAACAGGAATTATATCAAAGAATTTATTAAGTCTGAGTTTTGGAAAAGGCCAACCACGTTATAAGTCATCTCTCTTGACTCATTTTCTTTGAAAAACTGTGATCTTTAATAATGACACAGGTATCCTTCTATTCCTGGGATTGAGTTTTGCATGAATAGCAACAGATCTCTTACAGCGGTTCCATCTACATCACAGTAGAGCTTTACTAGCTCAACACAAGAAAAAACATTGTAAGTAAAGCCTTCTCCCGGCACAGGATGAAATCCCACTGTGACTATATAAGGACTGACCAGAGAAATGCTCTGCCAGCATCATCTCTCTGTCCTCTAGGGTAGCTTTTAGCAGTATCAGCTATTTTATAAAAATAGATAGAAGTTTAAGACAAACCCTGAAATAAACACATGGCATCTTAACTAGGAGTGTAAGAACGCTAGTTTAGCAAAGCAGCTTTTTCTCTATTTATAAGGTGATCACATGTCACCATAATGAACATCGAAATTTCACGTTAAATTGTTCCATATTGTAATACTGACCTACTACTTTCATTTTTGGTCAGAAACTAAGTATTAATTACAGCCTTAAATTTCAGCCTGTAAGATGGTGAATACTCAAAGCACAGACTGCATTTCTTTTAAGTAAAAAAACAGTTCTACAGTGTAAGCAACACACCCCCATGCAACAGTTTTTATTACACCTCCCAATTTAGCATTCAAATCTTCTGACCTATTTGGGTCCTTTGCTCTTTACTCAGTCCTGGGACTAATTTTGCCAGAGCTGCAGATCACAGCAGAAATGCAAACTGAAGCTCTACGACTAACAAGGTGGTGGGACAAACCTCTGGAATACAGTTCAGGTACAAGAAGAAATCACAGAACCTCATCTGAAGAATAGTAGTGATCACACGCCTGGCCTTCATCCACTTCTACGCAAAGTAAAACAGGTTGGCCTACACCAGGACCCAAGATATTTGTTTAACAATTTTCTTTTCTCAGTGAAGCAGAGCAAGTACACACCTTCCTTCAGATAAAGGAGCAGTCCTTTCTAACTGAAAGCCCTCCCACTAGTAAGGGCTCAGGCATCACATTGAAAAGCATCCTCCATGTCAAAAAGGAGAAGTCACCAAAGAGAACCCATGTTTTAAATCTCAGAGTGTACGGATACTACCAAGGAACGAGAAGGGTTTTTTCATCCTACTGGAACTTGGCCAACACATGTACAGCACTGCTTCATGTCGTCAGCTACAGAAACGCTAACTCAATGCATAAGTAAGTACCTCCAGACGACCCAATAACACTATTCATTCAAAAGAGGCTACTTTTTCCCCTGTGTTTTGAAGGAAAAAAGTTCCCTTGAAAAGACATTTCAAGCAGTTAAAGATAAAACCTGTAAAAAAAAACGTAATGATACCTCTTTTGGTTCTGCCTATCTGAAGCATCAATCTCAAAGACTTGCTCATCATCCCACTTTTGCTGGATCTCTTTTTCAATTTTCTTCAGGAAATCGACTTTAGCTGTCCCTTTACGTTCCTGTTAAGCAGAAAGAGGAAGAAAAGTCTGGCTGAATGGGTTAACAAATACTGAATTGTAATATGTTACAGACCACTCCTCAACTCCTTTTGTTACGAGCAAGCGTTTCTCTGGACTCCATAACACCGCAGCATAATGCCACAACAGGGCATCACTAACGTGATCAATGATCAGTCTGTGTAAATCTGTATCTTTGAGATTCAGCCTTCTGAAACACGTTCTAAAATCCGTAAGGAAAGGGTTAACCACCTTTTTCCAAGGCAAAGGACTCTGTAGTAGCCACCATAACACACACAAACAAACTGATCATCTTACCAATAACTAACAAACTCAGAGGTGTCTGAATTGAAGAGATAGGAGTGGATATAAATCATAAGTGAATAAAACCCATGGAATTCTGGTTTTGCTCCAGACTCTTCATAAGCTCCATGCAATGTTTCTTCATCTTGCTATACATTAAGTGGGAATAGTACTTCCTATGCTGGGAGAAGAGTTCGGCATACAAGCCTATTATAATCATAGTTCGCAAAGAAAGTTCTTCAGGTAAAGTATTTTAAATTACTTTAAATTCCATCCATATTTAAACATCACCATTAAACGTTAAATATTCCTTCTCCTTATTCTTTTATCGTACAACACATTGCAAGTGTTAAAGGATAAACTACAGATATTGCAGTCATAAATCTTGACATACACAAAGTTTGAGGGTTTTTTTTCTGCCAAGATCAAGGCGCTACTAGGATACTTGGGGCAGAAGTCGTGCCTACCTGTACTCATGTAAGCAAACAGAGATCTGACTAACAATAAAAGTAGTACAGCAAACCTCAAAATACCTTTAAAAGAAAAGCAAAGAGAACTACAATAACTTAATGAAAGGTTCTAACTCATGCCAAAAAGTTTAATCACTAGTCTCTTAGTCCCTGTGCTACTGAATCATTCACCTCAGCGTGGCTCTACCATTTTACTAATTATTATGGCACCTGTAAAACCAGGGAACGAGCTGCAGAAAGTAGTTAGGGCTTTCAAAGCGTTTATGGGCCGCGTAAGGTTCCCAGAAGCGCTGCCTACCGACACCGGCGGCGGAACGAACTCGGAGACACCCGAAGGCAGCTGAAGAGAGCGCCGGGCTCCCGCCGCCACCCCCCGAGGGAAGCCTGCCCCTCGGGATCGCCCTCCCGCAGCCCCACACGCCGCAAAGCTGTGTTGTCAACGGGAGAGCCACGCTGGCGCTGCGGGGAGCCCGGCCACCGGCCCCGGGAGGCGGCCGTCCCCACACGAAGGGGCCGGGAGGACACCCCGCACAGGCCCCGCCGCCAACCGCGGCCCCAGAGCGGGACCCCGCGGGCCGGGCCGGGCCCGGAGCTCCCGCACGGCCCCGCTATGGAGAGCACGGCCGCCGGGGGCCGCGCCTCGGCCGCACTCACCGCCATGCTGCCGGGCCGCCGCGCCTGACGGGAGACCGAGCGCCCCGCCCCGCCCCGCCACACGGGGCCGGGCCACAGCTCCCGCCGGCGGCCGGGCCGGGCCGTACCAAGGCGGCGGGGCGGGGCCGGGCCGGGCCGTACCAAGGCGGCGGGGCGGGAGGGCGCTGGGGGCGCGGGCCTTTTGGCTGTCACCGCCGCCTGTGGCAGCCGGGGCGGAGGGAGCGCGGCCCGGCGGGGAGGCAGTGCGCTTGTCCGCCTCCTGCGGCCCCGGGAGCGGAGCCGTCCCGGTGTGCAGCCACAGCCCCGCTCCCAGTGGCTTGGCAGCGGCGGCGCCGAGCAGGGGCAGGGCTGCAGGGCTGCTCGCTGGAAGCGCGGCCTGGGCGAGCGGGCTGGGCGCGGCGGGGCCTCGTGGATGGCCTGGCCGGTAAGGCAGCCGGGCCTGCCCGTGCCCCGGCCGCAGCGGAGACCTCGGCACCGACCCGCGCCCCGGCGGGCGGGGCTCCCTCTGCAGAAACCTCAAAAACCGGGAAAAATAAAGTAAAATAAAATCTGCCTGCCCCACCCCCGCCGCGCCGCGGAGCTCACGCCGGGCCGCTGGGGGGCGCCACCGCGGCGGGCTGCCCGGGCGGCGAGGCGCGCTGCCCCTTTAAGAGCACCCCCAAAGATGTCGCAGTGGGGTTCATGTGCTCGCTCACCCTAGCCTGCTGGTTCTCCGCTGACCTTCGGGACGGGCTCTTCGAGGCTGCTATTGGCTCGCAGAGTACGAGCGCCGCCGCCTGATTGGTGAGCGGCGACCTGATCCCGCCCCGGCTATGCCCAGCAGGTTCCGTTGCGGGCTGGCGGCTAGTTCCTGTACTAGGCCTCGGCGGGGGGAAGGGGCCGGGGCGAGCAACTGCTGCGGGGAGCGGGCCGGGCCGGGCCGGGCGGCGGCGATGGCGGCGGCGGTGTAGAGCAGAGCCGGGCGGAGCAGCGGGCCACCATGATCATAGAGAACGTGGACGCTCTCAAGTCTTGGCTGGCCAAGTTGCTGGAGCCGATGTGAGTGCGGGCGGGGGCAGGGCCGTCCCGGCCGGCGGTGCGGCGGCGGGGCAGGGGCAGGGCCGGTCCCCGCCGTCAGGGGAGGCGGCTCCCCGCTGGGGAGTGGGCGGGGAGGCCGGGGCGGGCAGCACTTTCCACGGGCCGCCGCCGAACGGGGCTGCGTGCGGGGCCGGGGCGCGGGACCCGGGTGAGGCGGTGTGGCGCCGGGCCCTGCCCCCGCCTGTCCTGAGGCCCCGGGAGGTGACAGGGCCCGGCCGGGAGCCGCGCAGGTGTCCCGCCCGGTGGCCAGCGCTTCTGAGCACACGCTTGATGTTACGGGAGACTCCGGCTTAAAGCGTTTGGGCCGAGAGTTGGGATTTACCGAGGGCCGGTGCGCTGAGCGTGGCCTTTTGTCCCCAGATCTGCGTATCGGCCTTGGCCTCCGTGTAAAACCCTCGCAGGGCCCGTCTGCCCGCCTCGCCGGGCTGCGGGTGGCCGCAGGGCCCGGGGCCGCAGAGCGCTCCGAGCCGTGACGAGCTGCCGTGTCAAAGTTTAATCTCCACCTGCGTAACGTGGGTCTGTGGCACAGCCCTTAAAACAAAACCATAGGCCAACTACCAAGTGTCACCCAAGTGTCATTGGAACAACGGAGTACGCAGTCAGGAGTGTCCGCTGGAGATGGGCGGGAACTCTCCTTACCTCTTGGCGGAGGGGTTGGGGAGGGCTGGTTGTTTCTGGTCCTAGGAGTGGTGGGAGAGGATTGTTTCGAGGGGTTTTACATTGATAATGAAAACCGCTGCGTTTCTGAAAAGCACCTTGCACGCTGACTGAACACTCGTGACGTAGGTGTAGCGAGGTGTTCTGCGGAGTTTCACCTGTAGCAAGGGTCTTCTAAAGGAAGCTAACTTGTCAGTAAGGAGGTAGCCGTGTAGTTTCCACGAAGTAAAACTAAGATCCATTTGAAGTTGCAGGACATACATTTACAATGTGTAGTTAACTGATATTTCAACAGATATTTTTCTGTTTTCATATTTTAAATAGGCCTTAGAACTACTGAGTTGTAGCCATTAAGTAGCAGGCCTTTGAAAATTCTACATGACTTTCCTTTTTTCTTTTTTAAGATAATGGGTTTCTCTGATAATCGGCCAAATCCTTCGGAAAGTCTGTCTAGACTGGAGCATAACACTTGCTCCTACGCCTTCACTGCCAATTCCAATTGTCCTTCTGTCTTGCTGTCCAGCATTCCTTTGGTATCTGAGCTGCGCTATAGGGACGTGAGTTGCAGAAGAGGGTTCATGGCAGAGAATCATAGAATTTGCTGGTGGGTCCTGACACTTGAGGATTCAGGAGTGAAAATACAAAATGGTTAACCTGGAGAAGTGTACGCACCGTACATGTGCTCCTGTAACGCATAATGTAACGTAATGCCTAAGAGAAACTAATACATGGAGAAAGGAATGGGAATGCTTATAAAGTGATGGATCATCTCCTTTATTTTAAATTGAGGGTTTATAGTCAGTTGCATGTGGGCAGTAGCAGCAAATATATATTACCTACGGTTTATTTCTTTTTGTGAGTGTTTGTGTGTAAGAATTGTAAAATCTGTAAGTTTGTGGTTTCTTTGTTGTTAATTGCTACACTTAACATGGCAT
Organism: Nipponia nippon; assembly: GCF_047370975.1. Lineage (NCBI taxonomy): Eukaryota > Metazoa > Chordata > Aves > Pelecaniformes > Threskiornithidae > Nipponia > Nipponia nippon. Next base: position 7,314,331 of record NW_028262333.1, on the reverse strand, counting down.
TCATTGGATGTTGGAAACAGAGAGGAAACTAATTTGGAGTAGAGCTGCTTGACTGGCTGCTCATTGAGGATTTTTATTTTCTCTAACCACTTGTTATCTGCATGCCTTTTTGTGTTTTGTTTGTTTGTTTCCTGGATTTTTTTTTTTCTTGAGATTATTTTGAGGTCTATATACTTTATATTATTTCCTTCTATTTCCATAGTTAATGTTCTTGGAAAATACACAATCGCCTCTCTAAATGTTAATCTTAAAAAAAAAAAAATCTTTAAATCATCAAACTGTTTTAGGTTCCTACCCACCATCTGATAGCTTGTGTCTGCATCTTTTGAGAGAGGCAAAATGAGGAGCTATTGCTTGATCATTTAACACTATTAATCTAGTTCATACTTTGAGTGTTTTTCTAGTAGCTGAACAATGGAATCTAAAAGAATAGCCAATTTAAAGATTAGTGGCAGAGTATTGCCGCACAAAGTTGGCTATCTTTGGCCTTCATGAAGCTAGATGAGGGCTTAGGTAGTGTGGATAGTGAATCTGTATTAATAATTGCACCCCTTTAGACATTTTACCAGTGTTAAAGGATTATTGTAAAATTTGTAGGCATGGAAATAGCCCTTGGGGAAGGAAAACCCCAGTATGTTAGGCACAGTAACTTAAGCTGTACAGAGTGTGTCTGTCTGCGTACTTAAAATGTGCTTTTGCAATACATGTTTTAATACTTTAAAACCACTTTAATACTTTACAATAATTATGCAGTGACTTTCCTGGTACTTGCTCTGCTGTTCTTGTAGAGTCATACTTGGTGGTGGCTGCTGTGCTTAGAGAAAATTAAGAAACAGTGGCATCTGCTCAGTTGCCCTAGAATTGGATCTTTCTGTAAAAAAGAAGAACGGTCGTTTTTCCTAAGCAAAGCTCAGGAAGGAGCAAAAGAGTGGGAACATTGTCAGGTGTGGTAGGGTGGGGGGTGGTGACAAGGCAACTAAAATATTGTGCTGTAATTGAGAAAAAAAAACTTTGCTGGCTCAGTCATCCCAGTGCGGCTGTGTTGGTGCTAGATGTCAGAAAAGCATCCGACGTGTATTACCGGGTTTTCTTTGGTGGCTCGTCTGTAACAGTGATTGTCCAACACGGGGATTTTGGCATGCTTCAGCAGAATCAAGAATGGTTCTTTCTCTCAATAGATGTGACGCAGACCCCTCAGCCTTAGCCAACTATGTTGTGGCATTAGTCAAGAAAGACAAACCAGAGAAAGAGCTGAAAGCTTTCTGTGCTGATCAGCTGGATGTCTTTCTGCAAAAAGGTACTGTGCTCTCCGCTATCTGTTTGGTGATTTTCATTTCATTGGTGGGGAGGAGGGAGGATGATGCACCATTGTTGCCTTCAAAATACTTCTTGTTCACTGTGAATTGAATATTTCTTATAGAATGTGAAGGAATAAAGATCTTGTGGTTAAAAAAAAAAATCTTAAGGTGAAGTTGTGTAGCTTGGTCTTGTTCATGGTGGGTGGGAGGGAATCCTCTGAAATAAAAGCTGGCAATTTCATTTTAAAGTGTCAGTCATACTGCCAGAAGTTTCTCTGACAGATGTTTGATAACTTTTGAAAACCTGGTCCATATTAATCTTTCAGGCTTCTGGTGAGCTGGTCACAGCAATTTGGTTCAAATTCAAGGTTTTAAACACTTAAAATTCTGAAACTCACTGGGGAGGTTATTGTGCATTTTCTTGTGATCTGATGTTAAACTGATTATTAGTCTTCTGTGAATGATTTACTCTCAGAAAAATTGCCATAAAGAGGCTGCTAACTGTAGCTAATGAATAACTGTGGACTTATTCCTTGATCATAAGTTTCAATCACACTTGCCCCTTAGAACATTTCAAAGTTGTAAATGTGATTGAGTGAAAAGTCTCTGTTTCTGTCTTTGATACACCTGATAAGTTTCTTTGTCTAAATAAACAACCTCAAGTTCCTCAAATGTAATTCCAGCTCCTTGAATGCAACTAATGTTCATTAATCTAAGATGATGCTGATGCTGCTGCGAGCAGTCCACCTGGATGACTTTTTTCAGAGACTTCTGTGGTAAATCTAACAGTGCCCTTTAATCAATATGTAACAATATTTTCTTGTGTTCTGTATCCTCAGAAACTTCAGGTTTTGTAGATAAACTTTTTGAAAGTCTGTACACAAAGAGTTATCTTCCTTCTCTTGAACCCACGAAAGTAGAAGCAAAGCCTGCAGGTCAGGAAAAAGAAGAAGTCAAGGAGGAGGTAACATTATTTTTTCTGTCTGCCTGCCTCTAATTTTCAAATTAGCCATCCCATACATTTGTGAGGCAAAATGTGAAAGAAAAGTCCACTTTATTGTGACTAATGATCTTCACAATCTCTGTGCATCTGAAGAAAAATGGAAGATGACCATTCAGACAAGAACATTTTAAAATCCCTTTGCAGAGTATACCTTTGAGCTAGACTAATAGCATTCAGAAATCCTATTCAGACATCTCTGGCAATACGAGCTGATAATGATTTGGAAGGGTTTAAGAGAGGCGGAAGAAGCAAAAACATTCCAAAACATTTCCTTTTCCAATTTTGTATATTCTGTGAGGAATAGAAATTATTTAAAATGTTGTCTGTAATACTTAAAATCAGTGAAATATGGTGGCCTCTATATTGAGGGATAATTACTTTTAAAAGTGAAGTAGCATTCATTTGCCAACAGTTCTTTTTTTATCTTGTTTTTAAGTTTTATTGACAAAATGGAAAGCAAAAGTTTTTGAGAAAAGTGAAGTAATATTTCCATAGTTGTCTAAATCTCTCTGTATATTGTATAATCTTCTGCTATCACTTGTCTAAGATAGATGTGTTTTTCCTCTAAGTTGTTGATTTTCCAAGGGAAGAGACCTCTTCTCTGTGTTTGTAGCATCCTGATGTACCAGCTTTGAGAGAAAGTTGGGGAAGAAATTGCTATCGAAGTAAACGTTCTTTATTTCCATGTACTCTGATCACAGTTTGCAAAGATACTTGAGGCTGAATATGTGTTTTAATTACTATAGGAAAGGTGGAAATAAAGTCAGAGACTATGTATGAAATTCTAACCCTTTCCCCTTACTCCAGGGATGCTTGTGTCATGCAGTGACAAAAACAGCAAAAAACTGTTGCTCTCTTTATAAGTGGACCGTAGGGAGCATTTTTTTTCTGACAAGTACTCTAAACGGGTATTCAGATTTGTGCTTTTGTCTGTGAAAATAACATGAAGGAAAGACCTTGCTGGAGTTATTTGTCCTGTCTTCAGAGTTAAAATTGGTTGATGGTCATGAAGGTGACAAATAATTGCAGATCGAAATCTGTCAGTCAACCAAAACAAGGCTGTATTACATTATATTGCGGAATGCAGGTCCTTATTTGACAGAATGCGATTCATCAGCTGATTTAGATTAAAGTCGCTCTTTAGGTTTTTTTCTCTTTCTTTTCTGATGTTCTTTTTTTTTATCTGAGGATGAGACCCAAAATTATGACAGTTCATGGAAGTAGCTTTGGTGATGGAAGTTCATAATTTGCAGCTATATAAGACACTCACTTTCATAGTTTTCCGATCAGTTCTCAAAGTACTGTCATAATTTACAAAAAGTGCTTTAGAACTACAGTCAGTTGATTTAACCAGTGCTTTGGTGGGGGCAAAGGGGGAGGTTTTGGGGATTTGGGGAGGAGGGAGCAGGGATAAGGCAAAAGAAGATATCTAGGACAGCTCTACAGGACCGGGACATTAATTAGTTATTTCAACATCAGTAAGGCCTTGATGATTTGTCATATAGCTCAGTGTAGTACTCGATTCCTGCAAATGGAGGACACAAAATAAGACAAGTGTAGAATCGTAACTAAGTCTAGGTTGGAAGGGACCCCAGATATCATGTGATACAGCTTGTGTTGAAAGCAGGGCCTTTGGTTAGGCTATCCAGAGCCCTGCCAAGCCAAGTCTTGAATATTTCTACCAGTTCTCCCCAGATAATCTTAAACAAGGATGCAGGAAGTCTTTCTTTTTATTCTGTTTTAATTGGAAAAAATCTTTTAAAGATTATTGCATGTAAACTTTTGGCAGCAAAATTTACAGTAACTTCTAAGCAGTGTAAAATGGCAGCAAAGGCAGCAAAAGTACAAAATGGGTTCAGAGTGATTTACAGTAGTGGTATAGCTGACAGACTTCTAGAACTGCTTTTGTTGAGGCCAGCAAGAAATGTGACTAGTTCAACCTTGGGAACAGTTTTTTTGCTTTAAAGTATTTATTTCAAAGTCTAAACTAGTGACGTATCTACTTGAAGAAGTAACTCTACTTAGTTTTGTTCCTGTTAGGAGATTCAGAAAATACCTCATTTGTAGAATTGCTTACTCTAACTAACAAGATAGAGTGGATAGAGAACTTGTCTTTCATGAAACCTGCTTAAAACCAAAATATTGAAGTAGTTTTATTTTGGGGCATCTCCTCTGCAGAAAAAAACTGAAAGACTGGAAACAAAAAGCCCAACAGCCTCTAGCGCTTGATTGCTTGTAGTGCTTAAGTATTCTCTGCAAGTAATACTTAAATATTGTTTTTGCACGGGATGCTAACTGTAACTTGAACTAAATCTTGGTCTTATTTTCTTCATTTAAAACAAAAAAAGTGATACTCATCCTTTATTGGTAGTCGTCTCTTAAACAGAATTTTCAAGAGTCAGTTGAAGAAGAGCGGGAGGGCAGGAAAAAGAAGTATTCCAGTCCGCAGAGAAGCCGTGCAGATTCCAGTGAACAAAGGTTAGTTTTGAATCAAAATATTAATATATTCTTCTGTATTTGCTGGCAGTGTTTAACTGTGGATTTTTACCTTGTACGTAGTGAGTTTTCATAAAAATAGTGATTTCCTCCCTACTTTTCTCTATCTGCAATGTATTATCTGTATGCTGATCACATGCATGAGAACCCTTTGCTAGAAGTTGGTCTCTTCTGAAAAAATGACAGTATTTTTCAAATGTTAATACTTAGGAGTGTCATCAATTCCATTCTTTCCCTTGTTATATAAATGAAAAGCATTGTTGGGGGGGTCTTGGGGCAGGGGGTTGTTCACACAGTGTCAGCATCACTTTTAAAATGTGTTCTGTTTTGGTCGTCTAACTTTTTCACCTTTCCAATTCTTCCTAGTCCTCCCCTTGCTGGTTTCTATAAATTAGCGATTCAACTTTGAGATGCTGTACTTTTCTATGTAATTTGGGAAATTCTGACTCAAATTTGCTGTCCAGATTGGATGGGAAGGATGAACGGTATCTTTACTTGTTGCAAGCTTGTTTTTTAATTTGGTTTTTCTTTTCATAAACATGGTCTGTATATGTCTTTTCTAGAACCAGAGAGAAAAAGAGAGATGATGGAAAATGGAGGGATTATGACAGGTACTACGACAGGAGTGACTTGTACAGAGAGAAGTCTGGCTGGCGACGTGGCAGGAGTAAAAGTCGTAGTAAAAGCAGAGGGTTAAGTCGAAGTCGCAGCCGCAGTAGAGGTAGAAGCAAAGACCGTGATACAAACAGAAGTGCTGGTGAGTACCCAAGGTGCTGCTTTAGGAGAACATCTAATGTCAGTGATGTGTGGTGACTCCTGCATACTGTATGGTCTAGCAGGCTGTAGATGTCCTTGAGTAGTTGGAGCAAATTTTGAGAGCTTTGTGTTCCTGAAATTATTAATTAAGATGCTGTTCTTCAGAGTAGAACAATTAAGGGGATTGTTTTCTTCTTTGCTAACCTCTTAATTTATCCACAGGTGTATACACCAGTGGATATTGGTAGCTGATATTTTTGTACGGTGTGTGTTAACAAAGCTGTTGATTTTTTTTTTTTTTTTCCATTTTTTTCCAAAGATCTATCATTTTGCAAAGCAGTATTACCCTCTTTTTCACTTTGTTACTGTGTCTTTTTTAGAGAAAGTTTCTTTGTAATTGAAGGTGGTTACCACGTGATCCATTGTTCTTTTAGAGCTAATTCAGGTCTGTTGGAAAAATAGGAGGCACAGATTACAACGGATTTCAATGCATGTTGAGACCACGTTAGTTAAGGGCAGGTGGTAGGTTTGTTGTTTCAGGCTTTTTACCCCCTCTTTCTACTTTAAAAGAGAAAGTTGTAATCCAGAATGGAGTAAGGGGTAGAGGGAATGAACGTGCACTTTGCAAAGAAAACATTTAGATTTCTGAAGTTAAAACCCTGTTTGCATTATATTTAGTTCTTACTCCACTGGTAAGACTAAGCTCATTCAAGAACAGTTTAATATGCAGAATACTGAATATTTAAGAAAACATACTGTTGTGTATTATCTTTTTTTTCAACAGTCTGATATATGGAACAAAGCATGAAGACTTTACCTAATTCTTTTTTTTTTTAAACAGAGCACCGAGAGAGATCAAAATTCAAGAGTGAAAGAAATGATGTTGAAGGCTCGTATAATCCAGTTTCTGTGTCTCCCAGTAAATCTACTGAACAGTATTCCTCTGCACAATCTATTCCCAGTGCTGTTACTGTAATTGCACCTGCGCACCATCTTGAAAACACAACAGAGAGCTGGTCAAATTACTATAACAATCATAGCAATCCCAGTTCATTTGGCAGAAACCCTCCTCCTAAAAGAAGATGTCGAGATTATGATGGTAAACTGTTTCTTAGTTTTCAGTTTCATACCTTGTTTCAATTATTCTGTGACTTTTTTTTTTTTTTAGGTATTCACTAAATGTAGGCAGCAAGTCAAAATGCAGTACCATGTGGAGTATACCTTGTATGTAAAAGATGCATATATGGCCTATATTTTACTGGGAAAATAACTAGTCTTACTGGAAGCAATTTACTTCTAATCTGACAGTCGCTGGTTAAGAACATATGGAGTTTGTTCACAATTCTGTATATGCTTGGCAAATATTTCAACCACTGGTAGTTCTGATAAAGATTGCAGTATATGTGTTTAATATAAAACTGACTTTTTCCCCCCCCCCCCCACAGCTTTTATGATGGATGCATGTATGTTTGTATGCTTTTATGGAAGATTACTCTGATTTGAATTATTTTGAAACCTCATCATGTTGGATCAGTGACTGCATGTTTTCTTGAGCAAGAAATTCCAGAAAAAACTGAGATGCTAGAAATTGCTGACAACTTTTTTTTTTTTTTTTTTCTAAAAAGATTATTAAATGTCCTGTTTTACAGAGCGAGGATTTTGTGTACTTGGTGATCTTTGCCAGTTTGATCATGGAAATGATCCTTTAGTAGTAGATGAAGTTTCCTTGCCGAGTATGATTCCTTTTCCTCCACCACCTCCGGGACTTCCTCCTCCTCCTGGTATGCTTCTGCCCCCTTTGCCAGGTCCAGCTCGTAATTTGAGGTTGCCAGTTCCACAAGCTCATCCACAGGCACCACCTCCTGTTGTGCTTCCCGTACCAAGTAAGTCGAAACATTGCTCTGTGTTTCCTTCTGTCACCAAGTTAAAATGATGGCTCTTTCTGGAAGATCTATGTGTATTCGAAGTAATGAGTTCAGGTTTCTCTGCTAGCCATGCGCTTTTCAAAATACTGCCAAAATAATTCTGAAAAATCAGCTTGTAAAATAGGATGTTCCTAGCACTCCAAATTGAATTAGATAAATTGGGTGGGGAAGCGGAGGCAGGTATGTTTCAGATTATCTCATAACCCTGGTGTTGTTTGGTTTGATCACTGACAATTGGATTACTAGCCTTTTTTTTTCCTAATGCAAAAATGTTGAGATTTAATCTCCTAAAACTGCTAATAAATTTATGTTTATGCTATATTATCTTCTACTAAAAAGCAATACATAAATGATACATCTAAGATCTATTTTAGCTCAACAGTGATCTCTGAGATGTTTAGCCTTTTTTGTTATCTTACTGTATTTTACAATGTAAATTCTATGAAGAAATAGAATATTAGATATGTGGTTACTCTGTTTCAGTACTCTCTATTCCAGTAACACAATACATGCTGTGACAGTTGTATCAAATAGCAGCAGCTATGGGATGAGGAATAATTTTATATAGGATTAATATTTTATATAAAATTATTAAATTATAGGACAATTTTATATAGGATTAGTCCTAAACTTTGCATGAGCCTTTTGGTGGGTGGAATTGGCTTGCTAGTGAGTGAACTGACAGTGCTCTCTGATTGTAGTCGTGTCTTGACAGGTTGTGTAGTGTAACTCATTGTCCTTTTTTGGCCATATAGTAAATAGGAATGTATGTATCGTATATGCTGCAAACAAAGCAAAAATAGCTACATAAATTCTGTGCCTGTGAATGCCTTTTTGCCCCGTAGTTCTTGTTTTAGAACTATAATCTAAGTGTTGCTGATAGCATCTCTTGCTCTGAGCAAGCCTTGATTCTGCATGGCAGAGCTGAGGGAGGAGCTGCTTTACTTAATGCAAGCTCTAACAATACAAAACCTCTGGGGAAGAAAAGACGGGGGGTTTTTTGGTTTTTGTTTTTGTCTTTCCCCACTTAAAGCTTTGTCCTTTTTGGGAAAGAGAAAAGGTGTTGAAATAAGAGTAACTTACCTGAACAGGGCTTCTCAATTTACTTTTACTGTAGTGGGATTGTAAATATTTACAATCTTGACCTTGCTCAAAGCAAGGCATGAACAAATTGCATTGAATTGTTTGCACATTTTCTCTGTGGAGTTATAAGTCTTAGCGATCTATTCTATGGTGTCGTTGTAGGACCACCTTTAACACAGTCAAGTTTGATAAATAATCGTGACCAGCCTGGGACAAGTGCAGTGCCCAGTCTTGCACCCGTAGGAGCAAGACTACCTCCTCCTTTACCCCAGAACCTACTGTATACGGTATCAGAACGTAAGCAAATACCTTTTTTTTTTTTTTTAAATCTGCTCGAGATACAAATTTTAAAATTCCTCTGTTGATGTGTGATTAGAAATTATGACCTCTGTCTTCCTCCAGTACATACGAATCTAAAAAGAAGTCTGATGGCTTTCCTTGTGGTCAGTCCATCATCTGCTGTTACTGTGTGAAATAGCAGTAGTGTTCTGTCATTGTCTGAGGAAAGATCGTTTGTGGGGAGCTTCGTTTGGGTTCCATATGCTCAAAGCAATAAGATAGTTGCGTAAGAAAGGGATCCCTTCATCTTCAAGATGTCTAGTAGAACATTAGTAGGCAAAATATGGATCCGCAAACATGTAATTACTGTTTAACTTGGTCTTTATTCCTATCCAGTTTTGGCTACTACAGATAAGAGTGGTTTGGTTTTTTTTTTCCCCCAGATGTGTATCACAATAGTCTCAACAGTCTCCATATACATTAGTTCTTTCTTTCTGTCTTTTTTTCCAGAATCGACTTAGTTCTAACTTTCTAACTTAAAAAAAAAAAAAAAAAGGATGGCTTTCAATGGACATGTCCATCTTCCTTAACAGAGCTCAAATTTTTAAAAAGTGGGTTTTTATGAGGGAAAATAGCAAAATACCTAGAGAGTCCTAGATTGCTCAGTTTAAATCCAACAAAGCTTATGTTTCTTTGATAATGAAAGGAGTAATGGCGTTTCCATGTTTTACATGAGCAAAATAAGATAATTAAATCTCAGTGTTTTATAATATTCCCATCTGGGGTTTTTTTTACATAAATATTTTGAATTTTATTCAAAGGAGGGCTCTAGTTCATGATCCATGTCATTTCCTTTGTGACTTCCATGCTTTTCAGAACTTCAGTCACTCAAATATCTTGTCAGATAATCTGTTCAGTGATCTCCAAATGCTGTCAGGCATTTAGATGTTACCATCTGATTCTTTCAGCTTCAGAACTTCTTCTAATGGGTGATGCTGTCTGTCTTAGCTTGCAGGGCATCCTTGACTTCAGTTGCACTACATAATTCTGTTCTCCAGAACATCTGTGGAGATTCTCATGTCCTGTTCTTGGACTGCTACGGTAACAACTGCTGGTTGCCCTCTTGCAACCAATCACATGCCAAATCATGGAGGAGGAACTTGTGGTTCAGCTCGTGCAAGGTTAATGAAAGTTCTTGGCAGAGCCTGAAACTAAACTGTAAAACATCAGTATTGAAATTCTGGGGCATCTATTTTAAATTGTAGAGCCTTGATTGTTGCTGTGGAATAAGGAGCTGAAATTTAGAGTGCATCGAGTCTGTCAAGGCCCCTTATATAGGCATTCATTTCTGTTCCAGGATGTACTGTGCTTCTGTGGAGGCTTTTCATAGACCTTATTCATTCCAGTTCTTGTATAGCTTTCCCTTTTTATGGTTGGAAAAATGCATCATCCTTGATTTAGACCTTGGGCTGGAGGAATAATGAGAGTCAATTCTGTCATCTTGTGTTCTCACGGTTACCCCTTTTAATTAAAATAATCTTTAGTACCTTACTGAAGCTAGGCAGCTGATCTCACTCCTACATAAATTCAGAGAATGAATAGGTAAGTATTGGTCAAATTACCTGATTTCTCAGCTTTCTTTGACTGGAATCATTTAAGTACATTCTTCCCCAGAAATCCTTTTCTGAAGTAAACTAGACTGTTGGGCAGCAAAGACTGAAAATCTCTTTGCATCTTAGGCTTTGCAGAATAAATGCTCAAACTAAATCTTTTGTTGCTCCCCTTGAAACACTCAGACGTTGAGAAGTTTGTCATACAGACACTTCATTCCTTTTTCAGGCAGCTCATCAGCAATACTCAATTATTGTGACCTATGCGCTTTTTACAAACAGTAACAATCAGATTAAAAACCAAAGAGAATATGCCCAAATCGACTTGGGCGTAAAGTTCACTTGAGGGTTTTAAAAGGCTACACGCATTGGCTGTACGACCTCTTTTCTCTCTTCTCTTCATCCAAAACAACTTCTGATTCTTGGACATCCATGCATTTCCTTAAAGGAAAATTAACCCTGAGTCTTAAACTCATTTGAAAAATTCTTTCATTTCTCTCCTTTTTTTGTAGATACATATGAGCCAGATGGCTATAACCCTGAAGCTCCTAGTATTACCAGTGCTGGTAGATCTCAGTATCGACAGTTCTTTACAAGAGCACAAACGCAGCGTCCAAATCTAATTGGCCTAACATCTGGGGAGATGGATACAAATCCAAGAGGTAGGAAGGGTTTCTAGTCATTGCTGTTGCTATTTTTGTCCAAGACCGTCAACACTTATTTTCCCCTTTTTCAGGCTGAAAGCAGTAGTTTTTCTCACTGATCAATATTTCAGAGCGATTTTGAGACATCTCTACCTTTTTTATAATGCTAATATGACCATATTAAAGTCAAAGCAGCCTTTTTGATTAAAAATAACCACTTGCTTGGGAATGTTACAGGGGTTTTTATTTTTTTTTGGTTTTTTGGTTGGTTGGGTTTTTATTCCTCTTTAGCCTGTGAAGGCACTTTTTGGGTGCTGGGTGCTTCTAGAAAGAAAAACGGTGCAGAAAGATGGCTTTAAGCAGTACAGGCTGAAGACTGCTTTGGATTTGCCAAGGGTATGTTTAGGACCTGGGGCACAAAGGTGATGATCTACAATACTTGCCTTGGCTGTTGTGATGGTAGTGAAGAGGGGAACTATCGTGGCATATTTTTGTACTTGACGGTCTGACTCTGTCAGCCAGATGCTCTCTCTAAAATGAACACTGCAGGTAGCATTCTAATTCTCCTAGCCCGTGGAAGTCCCAGTCTGCATTTAAGTAATTCTGAATCCTTAACTGGATGGATGTGGATGTAGTCTCTTAGTGGTGACATGTACAAAATATCTTTTAGGGGAGAGAACAAGTCAAGGCTCTTTAAAGAAATTTTTGTTCTGTTAGCATAACTTTCTTTTCCCTCCTGCTTTCCCTGCCCCAATCCTTAAAGGAAAAGACGTTAAATTTCAGTGTTTAGTGTTACACTTCAGTGTTTCTTATTGAGTAGATAAGACAGATTTTTTTTTTTTTTCAATATTTCCTTCCAGTGATTCATCCTGTAAAGAATATGGTTAAATGTTATTGCAGAAATTACTGTTGCTGTTTTCATCTTAATGAACATCATAAAGACAGGGTTGGGGCTTTATTGCTGGCCCTCAGATTCTCTGTAAGAACCCATTCCAGTTGTAAGGCATGGGTGAGTGTTCGGCAGTGGTGCTTCAGACCACTTGTTTTACTGTCTTTGTCACGTGTGTGAAAGGTTTACTCTAAAATCATCCTCCAAAGTAAGATTGCCCAAAAATGCCCAGTCTTTGTTCTCACCAGTGTAATCAGCAGAGCTCTGGCATATATAAAAGCCATAGAAAATTGACTTATAACTCAGACTTCTTTTTAGGAGTTGAATATTTGGCATACCCAGGAGGCTAATAGCAATAGCATAATCTTAAAAAGGTTGTAAATAAATACTTGGCAAACTGTGATCTAGTGCTTTAGCTTTGTGTTTGTAGAAGTTGCTTCCAATTTTAATGTCTCTGTGCCATAGTTGTGCTTAATTAACAGTTTGTTGCTGAAAACTGGATAGAGATGACAAGGGGATAGCAGTGGGAGGAACAGGTTCTTAGTTTCTTTTTCACTGTCTCAAGGGTTAGTACAGGGAAAGTTGGTTGTTTATTCAGCCCATGCCACATTGCAGAACTCTAACCTGTAAAGTCTGGGAACGTAGCCTTGTTTCTTTTCCTCTTTTTTTTTTTTCCTTTTTTTTCTTTTGTCTTTTCCTGCAGAATCTGAATTTTCCGTACCTGAAAGATGGAGTTTTAGCTTTGTTTCTTCAAGCTAATACTAACCTTAAAGGTCAAAATCTCATCCCTGCTGGCTGGACTAAATGTTTGTTTTCCTCAAATTGTTTAGTCAGGCTAGCAAGGGATCTCTGAAGTAACTTCATAAACAAAACTGACCAACTTGACAAAGTCTTCCTAATTTTTATGTTTTTGAACTCAATCCTATTTTGCTCTTTAAGTGACAGCTTTTCAGATATCTCTGCTGATGTATGGTGAATAACACAGGCCTTTTTCCTTTCCTCCAGCTGCCAATATAATCATCCAGACTGAACCTCCCATTCCCATTACAAATAATAGCAGCAATGTAACTAGAGTTGTCCTTGAACCAGACAGCAGGAAAAGGTCTCCAAGCAGCATGGAATGTCCACCATTAAAGAAACCGTGGCTGGGAAAGTAAGAATTAACAACTGTGGTTGACTAATTGGAATGCGGTTTATTGCTGTCAATGCTGTGAATATCGCTGTTCACTAGTCCCTGTAATTTGAGCTGGTTGGGTCAGAAAATCTGTATGCATATAATATGGAGACTAAATATTTTGTGGTGGGAGGAGCTCTTTTTTGTTAATGTCTAGAGCATGTATTTATTATGAGAAAAATAAAAGTTAAATGTATGTTAACATTTGCTGCCTTACTTAAGTGTATGTATGCCTATCTAAATTACTACCTTGTTCTCTTTTTTCTCTAGGCAAGCAAATAACAACCAGAATAAGCCAGGATTTTTGAAAAAGAATCAGTATACTAATACAAAATTAGAAGTTCGAAAGATTCCACCAGAATTGAACAATATTACACAGCTCAACGAACATTTCAGCAAATTTGGAACTATTGTAAACATTCAGGTAAAAAACAAAGTTCAGTCTTATGCCTGTATGTGGGTATTTTATTTTCCCTGAAGCCTTCTTGAATATTGCAGCTGAACTATACTCCTTGAGAAACCTTAATGGAGGCTAAGTGGGAGAGTAGGTAATCGAATTCAAAGAAACCTTTTCTTGGTCTACTCTGTATTATTATCTTAATTTTGTGAAAGTATTTTGGCTTCTGCCTTCCTGAGGTTTTACTAAATTTGAAAGGCTCGCAGGTTTAACAGTATCTAAACCAACTCAGGTTCTTGAGCAACTTGTGTATAACTTTTGGAAGAGATCTTCTAACAATTTCTGTCTTGTATGATAGTCCTACAGTATTTCGTAGTCAGGATTTTGACAAAGATGCTACAGGATAGTCTTTATATGCATCAGTTTATTACCACTTTGCATCCTAGAACTGGCTCCAGTTCAGTGGTGTTCCTTGCATTGTAAGAAGGGGAAAAGCATATGTAAGCAAAACACAGGTAGCTACATGGTTAAAATAGCATTTAATTTCCATTTATTTTTCAAGACAAAACAGTTAGCTCTTAAGTCCTCAGTTAGAGGTCTAAATAAAAGACAGATACCCAGGAAGCCTCTGTGTTTCTTGAGTTGATAATTTCATGTCTTAGCCCAAAAGATACTGTGGTGCTTTCTGCACCTCGATAATGAAATCATGCATTTAAAACATGCTATCTCAAGCATTGTGCTGGAAAGTCTAGGATACGTTTTTATTCCTGTGATTAATTTTTAGAGAAAAATAGTCTTATTCAAGACTGTTAGATAATGCTTCTTTGAGAATGTGGTGAACCTTTGCATTGTACATCCTCGGACAGCAATCTTCTTTCAGGAGATTAGAATAAAGAGCTTTTGAGTCAGCACTAGGGTCTCTTCAGTTATACCCCAGTGGCAGTTCACAATGCTCTGAATATATGATGCTAGTTGGTGGAGGGGTCTTTATTTGATTTTACTGTATATACGCTTTGCTGCAAGTACATGTAAGATTTGCCAAAAGGTACTTGGCTTTAATTACGTAGAATGTTTTACCTGTATTTTGAGCTGTTAATATCATTGGATATCCCACTCATTATTGCAGATTATTTGTAGATTGGTTTGCTACTGGTTGAGATGTTTTCTTCCTTGAGAAATAACACATTCTAATGAACTTCTGGTTTAGGTTGCTTTCCAGAATGATCCTGAAGCTGCTCTAATTCAGTACCTAACTAACGACGAGGCTAGGAAGGCAATTTCCAGCACAGAGGCAGTTCTGAACAATCGGTTTATAAGGGTACTGTGGCACAGAGAAAGCGAACAGCAGCCCCCATTGCTGCAACAACAGCAGCAGACACCCACACAGTCTCTTCATCACCAACTTCACCTTCAGCAGCAAGCCCTGACCACATCTCCAGCTGTAACAATGCATAGCAACCTGTCAAAGGTATTGTGCTATCGTAAACTAGTGATTGAGAGGTGAAGGTTATCAGCATTCCTAAATGACTGCTACTTCAAAAAAGCCGTGTCTTTCATTTTTTAATATCTATTGATACACAGGTGATGAATAAACCACTGGCATCTGGTGCCTATGTCCTTAATAAAGTCCCAGTGAAACGTCGCCTTGGAGCAGCAGGAGGAAACCAGCCTGACTTAAGCCAGTCTGGGGCTGTGGTAGAGGATTCTCAGGTATGTTTATGAAGGCTGACCATCTGCATACTTTCAGTTCAAGCTTTGGCCTGTTAGCTAGGAAGGAACTAGCAAATAGAACTTGTGAATTGTTCCCAGTTGGTTCTGTTTCTTTTCACCAATGTTCCATGCAACCATGGTCAGTCACTTCTTCCTAGTTTTGTTAGTTGTTTATATAAAATAGGGACAGTGACTTCAGAAACAAAGTATCAGTATTTTAAGTAGCATAAAATATTTTTGGCAGTGCTTCATAGCAAACAAATTTGACAGGCTACATGTGATGTCAGCTTTTTGTTGACAAATCTGATTGCTTTCCCAGTGAATTTTGAGCTTATGCTATGCTTTAAGAGTAGTGCTAGGAGCTTATAGAATACCTCTGCATAGAGTTCAAGCTGATACAGTTTAATTCACACTGGTATCATAGTGCAGCATGTGTTCTTGGCCACAGAGAAGTCCTTTTAAGAAAGGAAGTACACAGGTGACTTTTGCTGCCTTATTGGATCAGAAAGTGCGATGTTAGACTGTGACTGTGAAGCTGAATATAATGCAGATGCAGAAGATCAGCTTCAGTGGCCTTCCTAGTGGATATCGGGATACAGAGAGAGTTTTGGATGAAGAAGAAAAGAAAGGATCTTTTGCAGAAATCCTTTTAACAAGCATTTAAGCTGATTGCTTCCAAGCAAGCTGGCTGTTAGACTGATGCCTTTATGCATGTGTTTTAATTGCCTTGGTCTTTTTGTCTCATTGCACAAATCTGGAAGTTTGTGTTCATGTTTCACAGAATTCCTCTAAAATTCATTGATGGTATATCACGTTTGTTTTAAGCTATTACATATTTTTGTGTGTGTGTTTTTACTACTTCAGACATTTCCTACTTCTACAAGCCACTCAAAAATGGTTTACAGTTCTTCAAATTTAAAGACATGTATGAAGCCTGGTGCAGGGTCTAAACCTCACGATGTGCAAGAAGCCCTTAAAAAAAAACAGGTACTTTACTATTCATTGGCTGACAGACAGTATAGTGATCAAAGTACTTTATAAAGAAAGGTTTGATAGGCAACTTAAACCTCAAATATTGCTGTATAGCTTTTTACATTAGGGTAGTTTTTGTCATCATTGTTGGACTATCTTGCAAATGCACATTGAGGTTAATCATGGGTAAGGGAGTGTTCCTTTTGGAATGTCTTACTTGACACACTTGGTCGTGTGTGGTTTTTCTGGGTTTTCTTGAGGCATTTCTCTGATTTTAGTCTCTGCAGGTATGAGACACTTAAATGACAACGTAGGATAATTTTCTTAAGAGGTGTCTGAAGGGGGCAAAAATTTAGTAGAGTACTTCACAGCAGGAGGTTAGCAACTTCTTCTTGTTTTTTTCCAGATCAGATACACTTTATACTTCTGTGTTTTGCAGACGTGGTTTTCATTATGGCCTTCGCTTCTATAGCTTGAAAAGAAAATATGATATATATGAGTACGTATAATGCTAGGCTGCTTTTTACTGATTGAAAGAATTTTCCTCTCATATAGGAGGCAATGAAACTCCAACAAGACATGAGGAAAAAGAAGCAGGAGATGTTAGAAAAACAAATAGAATGCCAGAAGGTAAGTCTGGAATATCTTCTAGTAAATACATTCTGAATTTGTAGACACCTGTCTGTTCAGTATTGTTTTTCCTGGAATTTTATATTCCTGCTCTTTTATTAATACAGATGTTGATATCCAAGCTGGAGAAAAATAAGGCCATGAAACCAGAAGAGAGAGCAGAAATAATGAAGACCTTAAAAGAACTAGCAGGAAAAATATCTCAGTTAAAGGATGAATTAAAAACTTCATCTACAACCTCTACGCCGTCAAAATTAAAGTCCAAGACAGAGGTATTTATTGCGCAAGACACTTGCCTGCCTGTCTTTTGTAACTATTTCTAATATTATGTACTAAAAATGCAGCAACATTAGATCAAAACACTTCCAAGCGATATTTTGAATTTGAGAGTGATAACCATGGACAAGCAAGCTATGGTTTTAAGGAACTCGGATGACCTAGTTTTGCGTGTAGCTCATTCAAGCTTGTTCCAATTCCGAAGCAGAGAATTCTGGGTCCTTCCAAAAATGAGTTGGGGGAGGGGCATGGAGGCAATTAAAACAAACTGAATTTAGAGGAAAGTATGGATATTGTGTACTGATCTGTCTATATCATTTACATAAATGTATTGCTGAAGAAGTGGAATAAAACATTAAAAGTATGCATTACAGTTCTGCTTTTCCCTTCCGTTTTCTCTTTCTGCACCTTTTTCTCTAAGGCACAAAAGGAACTTTTAGATGCAGAGCTGGACTTTCATAAGAGACTCTCTTCTGGAGAAGACACAACTGAATTGCGAAAAAAGCTAAATCAGTTACAAGTAGAAGTGAGTTTGTCTGGATTGCTGCTTTTAATGTATTTGATATATAAGTGTTTTAAACCCTTTCAAACTGAGGATGGCTTTGTACGTTATTTGCTTTCTTTAAACAGGCTGCCCGTTTAGGCATTTTGCCTGTTGGTCGAGGAAAGACAGTGCCAGCCCAAGGAAGAGGACGAGGACGGGGGCGTGGTGGGAGAGGAAGGGGCATGTTAAATCATATGGTGGTGGATCATCGTCCCAAAGCACTAACAGTTGGAGGCTTCATTGAAGAGGAAAAAGATGAATTGTTACAGCACTTCTCTGTAAGTATGAGGTCACATTAAAAAAAGAAAAACCTGAAGAGGAGAGTTGTGGCCGAACTGTAAATCTGAGATTAAGTAGGTAACCAATACACTGGATGTGTGCTTACTTGCAAAGAGAGGCATGCCAAGGACTTTGTAAATAACTGTTTCTTTACCAAATTCTTGAAGATGCAAGTCTTTTTGTTTCTGTCTAGTGCAAACAAATCAAAGATTTCATCCTGAATTCATGGAACAGGCTATGGATAAGCAAACAGTTTCAAGAGTTATCAAGGGTGTAAATGTAACGTCTTTTATATCTGCTTTACAATAGCTGCCCAATGCATTCTTTTAATGGGCAAAGCTAAATAGCTTACTCTTATCAATTGTGCATTAAAGTAGTTTAAAATAGACGTTAGAAGGCTGAAAAATACCTATCAGCCTCCCTCTGTTCACAAATTCTTTTTCAGCGTAGCAATTCATACCATTTATCTTGTTTCTCTGTAGCTCAAGAAGCAAAGCACTGGTTTGCTAAACAGGACGTCAGTTTCAAAGTAGTTAAATTTGTTTACGAACTCATGGCAGAGCAAGTAGCTTGCTAGTTTGTAAGCTAACGGATGCGTTAGCATCATAACTAAGTTAACATAATAAAGGAAAAACTGATTTTACATTGCCCTCAGTTACTCTTTCCAGAATGAAATGTTTTCATGTGCAAAGCTAGTAAACTTCTCAGAGAGATCATGTAATACTTCATAAATAGACCCAGCATGAAATCTAAGCTTGATCAAGTCAGTTTGGTATTTCTGGATGCTCTTTGCAAAGCAAGTGACTGATAGGGAAAACTAATTTTGTAGAATCGTACCCTTTAGACCTGGATACAGAAAAGCAGTAGATTTCTCGAGAGAACTGGTAATCTGAAAGCTTGTTTGTTCCTGGTTTGAGTGGGAACAGAGAACTTTACAGTTCTTCATACAGTGGGGTAAGCTTTGCTCTTTGGGGAACTGTTACTCTCTACTTTGGCCTCATAGCTTATCAAAAGGTTAGAGGCCACTACTACTGCTTTGATTAGGTAAATTCAGTGAAAAATGTTGTGTGGTTTGATTAAAAAAGTCAACCTGATTTATGGTATGATAACAGTGCCATGAACCCTGGGAAAATTCCTAAGAAGGGACCAGAGTGTCTTTTTAAAAAAGATCTTTGCTTTAATTCTATTTCTGAGAGGCTTCACGTTTTTGAAAGTTTTAGCCATCCTTAGCTGCTAAAACCAGTAAAAGTTTTTACAACCAACCAGTGCTATTACTCAAGCTATTATCGTACTGGCTTTTAAACTACTTTTCTTCTGCTATTCAAATTAAATCTGAAGTTGACTCTAGTTTTCTTTTGTGCTGCCTATACTCTATGCATAAATCCTTTTTTTGTTGCTTTTGGTTTTCTTTTTTCTTTACTATTTAACTATCACTGCTGTGGTCATTCCAATTTTCACCATTATGCAGTATATAAATTCTAAAAATACAAACTTCTTCTTAATCTAGCCATACTAGATTATATTTTCTCCTCCTCCCAGTAGAATACTTATAGAACGTATTCAGGAGCTCTACAGCAAAGTTTGATTCCTATTACTGAAATCGCTTTTGCAATTTAATGAGCTCTAAAGGACTGGCTTAACAGGTCTAAAGAAGTACAACAATGAAGGGCAGAAGAGAATAAGGGAAGTAGTGAATTCAAGAAGTTCACTTCTGAGCTATAAATTAATACACTTATTTCCTTTCCTCCTGCAAAATTAAGCTACACTTATTAGAATAACAATAAATCTGAGCTTTTGCCCAAAAATACAGGTGCAAATGCTGCAGTATTGCTGGACGATGCAGCTGAGATTTCTCTGGCTCTCACTTTTCTGTCCAAAAAATAAGGTTTCAGTGGCGCTTCAGTACACTGCAATTGTAGCACATGATGATCCTGGTTTTGGAGGAGAATATTATTATTGTTCCTAATCGATTTTTCTCTCATAGAAATTTGGAGATATTGAAGACCTTCAAGAAGAGGATTCCCCATTAAGTGTTGTTCTAACTTTTAAATCTCGCTCAGAAGCTGAGAATGTAAGTAGAATAATGGGATTTTTTTTTTTTTCATAGGTCTAAAATAAGAATTTTTAACTTCTTGTGTCTGCCTTTGTATTTTAAAATTTAGCAGGCTTTGATCCCCCTAGTTTGAGCTAGATAGTGTGGGTAGTTGTTGCTACTGCATATAGTGTCACTAAAGCGGGAAATGCCTCCTGTTTACCTTAATAGTAACATAGGTCTTTTGCTGATAAAGGTTCGATGTCACGATCAATTCAGAGCTCTGTTAATCTCTTCGGATTGCTGGTAGATGAGCATTATTTAGCAGATTCAGGTTTGAGCGAAGTTGCTCTCAGAAGACTGAAATGGATGGTTGTAGCTTATATGCTTGAGATCTTCAGGTGTGCATCTGCATGTTGTTCACTGGGTCTAGCTCATTGTTGGCGATCTTAAAAATTCTTTACTTGATCCTCGTTTTGAAAATATGTTCATGTAAAATACAATCTAGGCTGCTAACCAAGGATCCCGGTTCAAAGACCGAAGGCTACAGATATCATGGTACAAACCTAAGGTACCTTCTGTGTCCACAGAAATCGAGGAAGAGGAGTCTAAGGAAGAGGTATGAAAATACGTTAATAACTTAATCACTCTTCTAGGAATCTAATAGCTAAGAGCTCTTTTAGGATACAATTTTCTGTTTACTGAAGAAATTTCATAAAGGATGTTTTTGCAAACCAGAAACTTCACTGGTTTTGAATAGTCGGGTACACTTTCCACATTTTAAAAAAGGGAAAAGGAAAAAAATACACTTTCTGGATGGGATGTTGATTTGTCAACTATGAAAGTAAACCTCACGTTCTCTATATGCAGGCTGCTAATCTTTTCACGTCACAGTATTAATGCTCCACTGTAGGATAAGTTACGTATATTCTTTCCTGTAATTATGAATACATTAATCTTTTAAAGGTTTTTCTGTCTAGGCATTTAACACAAAACTGTTGTTTCAGAGAGGGTGGGTGGTTGTTTATTCCTGCTTCCTTTGAAGTTTGGCTTTTTTTTCTTTTCTTGGTGTGCGAAGCTACTGTTCTTTCCGTAAAACTTGTTGAATGTAGTTGCGTGCGTTTCAGTGAGACATACAGTAAACAAGAACCTGATAGGAAGTACAGCTGATGCTGTGTGGCGTGGCATGTTTACTAGGATACAGCATGGAACTTCTTTGTTTAAAAGTACGTTTTTTCTTAATCTAGGAGACTGAAACCTCAGACTTATTTTTGCACGAAGATGATGATGATGATGATGAAGATGAGGATGAGTCCCGTTCTTGGAGAAGATGAAAGTTGATGTTGGAAATGTATAATTTTAGGAATATAGTTCAAACTACATCTTTTAAACATTTATTTAAGGAAGTTGATGAGCCAAAAAAAGCTTTACTTTCTTTTCAAACCACAAGATTTAAAGTGAGCAAAGTTTGTTATAAAAACATTTTGGATATAGAGCTGCGATACTAAGCTAGCCAAAGGCCCAGTAACTTTTTACATAATTATCAAGCTCACCAGGGTGGTGATTTTTTTCTATTTAAGAAGGATAAAAAGAGAGAGGGGGAAAAACAATATTAGTATTTTCTTGTCCTCTTTTTGTGTCACCTGTATTACCTTGTTTTGAGTTTTTTATAATGTGATTGATTTGTTAGTTTATAATTGAAAAGATATTACAGGTTTTATTTAGCAATATTATGGGGTTAGGGGAAAGATGCAAACTTTCATTAAATGTTATAAAAGAAAAAATTGCCTCATTTGCTAATTGAAAAAGGGTAGCATTTTATTTCATATGGAATCACTTATTGTAGGAATTATTTGTGGCTAGATTCATAAATCATTTATTTCAATATGTTTGAAAGCCACACGGTTTCTATGTTCTAGTGCTTTTGTGAGAGGAGATGGAAGAAGCAATTTAACAGGGTATTATTATAACATTGTCCAGTTCACTCTGTTTCTTCAAATTCTGCTTCACAGAAAACATCAGCAATGGCACATATTTGAGTGAATTTTCACTCACTGTTGATTTTCGTCTGTAGTTTCAGTATAAGGTTCAAGTTTAAGTTAGACTGACTGTTTACTGCATTTCAGTATTTGTGAGCATGAATGTAATGAGTTTCATACCTCCTCAAAAAGAAAAACAACTAGCAACCGCCTACCAGCCAGTAGAAACTCTTCTTCCTCTCCCTGTTACCAACTGTTTGCTTATGTTCAAACCAAATCCATGAAGCGTTCAGAGCAAAATGCTTTTCGGCCAACAGAATGTCAGTGTCCTGCTCAAAGGCTGGCGTTAAGCCAGTGCTTTTCAGTGGTAAGTCTGCAGAGGAGTGTTCACAGCTGGTTTTGGAAGGTTATTAATTTATCTCCAAGTATAGTTTTGTTCAGACACATTTAAGATGAACACCATTACATTCTCAATTGCCTTATTGTTGTACCATTTTAAAAACACACACACACACGCACCCCCCAGAAATGGCGTGTATTATGATAGAAATGGGGATAACAAGTTCAGATACTTGAGCCATGTATCTTAACTGTTACGTGGCTCTTGCAGTTCATGAACGTGTTATCTAGTAAGCATTTTCCTTGACTGTCCATTTGTACCGTACACTTTTCAGTACATTTGATGTACGTTTCTATACAAAATAAACAGAATGTCGGTGCAAAAACGCTCTCCTCTTTTGAATAATTAGTTTACAGTATATTTCCCAGCAAGTTCCCAACTGAAGAAAAATATACATCAAAACCTTGAAATTACAATGGCTCTGAACTTGGCTAGTGACATGTAGTTGAGCATGCCTTTGGGTTAACCGTTCCCCTAACTTTGTTATCCTCTTGCCGTGGTGGCGTATCAAAAGTCCAAACAGTATAATTTCCTATTTCCTTGTCAATTGAAGGGAATATGTCTTTCAGTATTCTGTCTCTTCACATTGAAACCTCACCTTTTTATACAATTACGACTCTTCTGCTAATATTGAGGCTAAATTACAGACATGAAGAAACGAGGGGAAACCAATCCTACCTACTTGGAAGAATGTCTTGCTTTTCTCCCATCATCTCTAATGGTTTTTTTTAATGTCTGTGGCTCAGTCAGTGTATATTTTGAAAAATCCATTGCAGCAAACATATTTGAGTCCTGACGGTTTAAAAAATGATAGAGGGAACAAAAGGATTTATATATTTTTTTGTACAGAGTTTTTTCTTAAACTGTATAATTTTGTAAATATTTTGCTTTTTTTGTGTACTAAAACTACCAGCGTATAGATTTCAATAAGAATTGTTGTATTTTTGTATTTGGAAAATGAAAATTACAGTGAATGAATGAAGCTGTAAGAAAAATTGCAGTAGCCTTTGACACACGTAGAATGGGATTCCTTTTCATATGGTTTTAGCTCTAAAGTGACACCTGACTGGCACACTGTGTTCAGGGACACTTGCCCTTGGCTTGACACGCTGGCTGTTCAAGTTGGGCGAGAGAGGAGAGGAGCGAGTGCGGGAGCTTTATTTAATGATTTTTTGAGAGCTTCATACGATTTCTTTTTTTTTTCCCCCTTTACAGTACACATTGGCAGGCTTACATAAATCCTCCGGTGACATCCCAAACATGATTTCTAAACGCCGAGGCACAAAAGTGAGTTGTGCCTCTGAACTTAGCTTGTGTATTGAAAGCACGCTATTATATTATTGGGAATTTAAGTGATGGGCAGTATAGCGTTATCTGACTTCTGGTGTTTAAGGAGGAGCAAAGCTGTTTGAAAGTGACCTTCATTTTGCCAAAGCTTATGGATTTCCCTGTATTTTAGGGTATACTAGGCTATATTAAACTGTTAGGGGTTTTGTTGGTTGGTTGGTTGGTTTGTTTTAATAGGTACCATGACAGTACAGCTTACTGTGTGGCAACGCTTTATTGTGAAATTCACGTGTATTTTCAGAGAGTACATTAGACAAAATTTATAATCAACAAGTAATTCGTGTACACCAGCCAGTGTATTTACAGGCGATGTGTAATTAGATGTTACCAGTCTGAGCTTAGGGTATAAACGCTGAACGAGTGTGTGATAAGAAAATGAAGTAACTGTTACGAAGAATTATCTCCCTTTCCTTGCTGAGTTAACCTAAGCAAAAAGAACAAAGCAAACTCAAGAGCTGAAAAGAGAAATCTGAAAACAGTTGCCTGTTTATTGTGAAAACAATGCTTTTTTTAACAAAATCATGTGAAAAGGAATAAAGTTCCTCTTGGTGTATAGTAAACATGTACTATAGTTTTTACAAATTGTGAACTTGTGTAATAGTATAATAGGAGATATTGTTGAATTTCTAACTGTTTATACATTTAAATTCATATATGTAATGTTTGTTTTATTGATTACAATCTGAATTTCTAAGATGCATGTTGACTTTTTTGCAATAAAGATATACTATGGAATGGTTCAAGATTTAGAAAAGACAAAATTCTAACTTAAATAAATTGGACAGCGGAACCATTCAAAAAAAATTACAACTATCACAAAAAGAGCGTTATCACTTTTTTGGGGGGAAGTATATGTGTGAAGGGGGTATTTCTGGGGTATTTCTTTGTATGGAATGTGTGTGCAAGCTGGTTTTACTTAATAGCTAGCAGAAAAATCTTCAAGTGTATCAGTGCTCTGCGATAGTACCAATTAAGACAGGTAAACTGACGGGGGGGATACAATGGGGAGAGGGGGAATTCCGGTAAAGGCTATTTTACACTTTGGGGACAGTGCAAAGTTTAACAGAAAATGAAAAATGTTTCCTAGACCATGGTGGGTTCCATGCTCTCTTTTACAGATTTGCAGTATTGCTGGGTTATTGAAAATAGCGTGTACAAAACATGAGATTATATACGTGCAAATTCTAACCCCTTTGCAATTTGGTCTGAAAACTAATTTATTCTAGTGTTAACTTTTTATTCTTGGTCTTTGCTGCTTTCACTACTTTCCGTTTTTCCCTTCTCGTTCCTGTGCTGTTTTCATGAATGTCAATGTTTGTTTGTGATCCAAGTTTTTTAAAAGCCTTTTCTCTTGCATTCCCTTTTCTTACCTGTACTGTTAGTGTGCTGTGGTAGGATTTTTTTGAAAATTGTACAAGGATGGGAATTTTTCCTTTTTCCTTTCTTCACTGCACTCTCATTTTAAGGAATAGGGGCAGAAGAGGAAGGAACTTGCTAGTATATTTAATAACTATATTTGTATCGCCATCTCCCTCACATCCCTTTGTGGTCCTGCAACGTAGATGTTTTAAAACATGAACTGGCTCTTCTGCGTTGATGAAGAGCCTCTTCATGATAAATGTGTGGCTTTTGGACGTTTTCTCATTGCCAGTAATTGAACTTCAGAATCTTTCCACGGCCCGCTTCCCTGTCAATAACCACCAAGTAATCCTTGTTCTGCAAGATGCAATAAAGTCCTTTAAGGAGGTGGAGTCTTGACATTGAGTAGGAAAGGTTCGGCATTTAGTTCAAAATACTTGTTTCTTCCTACATGATCAAAATTGATTTTAATGGCAAAAGGGAATAAAAAGGTCTTGAAGGGGGGGCTAGCATTTTTCTCGGGAGGAGGTGGGGGGATTTATTTCCCCCCCCAGCTGTTTCATATATCATCTAAGCATTCCCCTATTGAAGAAGTACCGTTTAGTGGGGTATGACAGCTCTTCCTACAGCGAGGGATCAGAATCTTGCTGAACGCTGTTTTGAAGAAAGCAAGATGTGTTAAGTAACTATTTTAACCGAACAAATACATGAAGACAAATTGTTGCGGTAATTCTTAGGCCAAGAATCTCTTCAGTAGCTACAGTCATAGCTGTATGAAATACAACAATAATTGTGTCTAGAGAGGTTTCCCAAAGATGGAAATATAATTTTAACTTGTCTCTTGAAGCGTGGGACCCAGTTCTGTCTTGTATAGTCCATGGAGCAGGTTGGGTAACGTTTGTCTGGGACCTTATGGACGAGATCACCGACACGAGCGTGTGGTTGAAAATGGAAAAGTAAGTTTGTCTGGCATTTCTCTAAAGTCTTTTATGTGTACTTCCACTGCTTTTTTCCATGACGGATCTACAATTGTGATGATCAAAATGTAAATGGATTAACTAGAGCTTTTTCTCTCTCTTTCTCCCCAGGATCATTCCACAGACAATTCCCCGTTGCTGCCTGTTAATTTTCAGGTAGGTTGATGTGTGCTGGATCCCAGACGTGTGGAGCCAGATGTGGAGAACCGCTGCAAGGCTGACAGCAAGGTGGTGGGGTAAGGTCTTGTGCATAATATAACCTGGTGCCTGACAACCACTGAGTTACAGCTACTTCTGAAGAGGCACTGGGAAGGTGTAAGGGTGGTGCACGTAATGAGAACCGTATCCAGTCTGGAAGGACAAAAAAATTCTTTAAAGGGCGTTTGAGCTTCCACTGGGAGGGCCTTCTGTTCAGTTTTAGGAGATAAATACAAGAATTGGGGAAAAGTGTAGGTTGGAGAAACTAATTTAGCATTTTAAAGGCCACCCTGTAGAGGGCAGAAAGATGCAGGGATCCTTCCCGGGTGGGGATCTCCGCACCTCTGCTCCTTGGGGTCTCGGCATTGCTTCAGCATCTCTCAAATGTTCTTGCCATTTGGAGACAGGTTTAATTGAAAGGTAAAAGCATGGTTATCTAATTTTTTTTTTATTTGAAAGCTGCATCTTTAGGCATCTGAGTATTTTAAGTATCTATCTGACCTGTATTACCTAAGCGAGGACTTTCATATCACTCAGTCTGAAGGCAGAATGCTGGCTGAGGTGACAGAATATTGCCTTTTATCCCTTAAAACACTGCCTGAGATTGATTCGCAGGTAGCACGCTGCATGCCGCTCAGCTTCTCAACGCCTGCTTTATTTGAAGTGATGATTTTTTGCTCCATAACAGGATGCAGTCCAGGATTTATTTTTAATAAAACTGTGGGCATCTTAAGTTGACACTGGACGACTGGAGCTCAGCACTGTACACTTTTTTCACTTACAAGCGGAGGGCCAGTACCGTGTTTCCCCGGTAGCTGCTCTAGACCGTTTATTTTCAGGAGGGCTCAGCAGCAGCCGCCCCGCGGACGAGGCATCCCCACGCTCCCTGAGCTGCTCCCTCCTAGCTCTGTTCATTTCTGCACGCAGACAAACACCAGCCTGCATTTGGGGGGAATGAGTTGAAGCGTATTTTATGGGGAGAAGCAGCGGTAATCGGGTAGGTTGAATATACAAACAAAATATTTGCCAAAGCAAAGCGTGGGATTATTTTCTCTGCAATAATAATTTTTCATCACGAGGTGTCGTAAGGGGACACTTCAGTGTGGCATCTCCACGGTCAGCAAGAACCGGGCTCTCTTCAGGTGTGGGGGTACAAAGTGCCCTGACGCGGGTGCCCTCGGCTCTGGGGTCAGCGCAGGCACGCGGGCAGGTTCGGTAGCATTGCTGTCCGAGGCTGCTCCTTCCCAGCTGTCCCAGCCTCCTCTGTCCCCATCGGAAGGGTGGACTGCATCGCCAGGCAGGAAAAGACACGCAGAAAAGTTTATTGGAAACCATGTAGAACAGGATTTATGTTAAATTCGATAAATGTATTTTAAAGCAATATCTTCTGTGACCGTAGCAATGTTCATCCTGGAAATCTAATGCATTTTACTGTGAATTGTCTGCTTATTTTATTTTCAATTTGATCTTAAATGTGCTTTCACAATGGTAAACTTGGTTATGATGATACAGATTTTCATATACTGCTTCTGTACTTTTTCAGTATTTTCTGCTTGCTGTCTTGCTTTTAACCCTAGGATAAATTGAAGGTTTATAAACTTATTCAGCTATGTTCCTGCAGCTTTCGTATGACCTGAAAATTGTATAAATAGAAAAGGCTGATGTTGTGTCTTTTAAACTTGTGATTGCATGAATATTGCACGCATGAGGCAGGATCGTTTCGGCACTCTACAAGGAGTGATCGTTTCCACTCGGGCCACCTCTCAAAAGCGGCACCCATTCACCATGCTTGGGTCCCTTGCGTGGGGACGGGTAGGTCTGTGTTTACTTCAGTTCAATAACGTCTTTGCCGTAAGAGAGTTTCCACGTGGACACGGGTGACACGCAGCGAGTTGCATGTTGGTGCTTGGCCTCAGGGGTGACAGTGGCATCTGGCCTTGCCATGCTGCGTAGGCCGGTGTTCAGCGGTGTTGGTGTGTGATACAGGCAGCGCTGAAGCAGACTTTTACTGCTATTGCTCCTGCTTTGCATGTGTCACGTAAACAAACCCTGGGGTTTCACTATGAAATACATCGACTGAAGGGCAGAAACTGTTCCGGTGAACCGCAAAGGGGCAGCAAGAGCAGTTTTTGCTCTGCGAAGGCGGCGGTTATGCTCTGCTGAGAAAACCTGCCCTGGTTCACCAGCCACGGCCTCCAAAACTGCCACTGCTCCCTGGGTGCTTGGGAGGCGTTTGCCTCTGGTCCGGGTGGGCTGTGGCAGCGGGATGGGTCCAGTGTCCCTTCCGCCCCGTCGGGCCGAGGGGACCTGCCCATCGTCCCCGTGGGCAGAGCAACACCTGCCCGTCCCAGAGACTGGCCTGAGCAACTGTGGTTGGCAGCACCCGCACCGGCGCTTTGCCGGGGAGCAGGGTGAGAAGGGGGATCCCTTAGGGATGGTGTGGGAGTGCGGGGACAAGCCAGGTGTCCAAACCCGGGGAGCAAAGGGCAACCGAACCTGGGGGACTGAGGGATTTCCTCAGCCTTGTTCTGTTTCACCACAGCAGGGTCAAATGGCAGAATTGCTTACATCCCTACATGCCCTGCTTCGCCCGGGTCTTCCCCCTTCTTCCCACAGAAGAACGAGGTTTTTTCACTACTGTTTTACAGCATCTGGCAAATACACTTTTTGTCAGAAACAGCTTTTAGATTTGAACTTCAAAAAACCAATTTATCTGGTCAATATACTCCAGCCCAAAAGGCGGCTGCAACAGAGCTGGTGTCACCGCTCTCGGTGCCTGCAGCGGTGGGGGAGGCAAGTGACAAAGGCCGGGGGGGGGGGGGAAGCCCCCGGCAGAGGCGGCACTGGCCTGAGCCCCCCAGCAGAGACAACGGCAGCAACCCCCGTGCCAGCCCCGGGGTGCACGGCTGCAGGCAGCGGGGGATCCGGAGACGTGGGGGATCCGGGGACGTGCGCGTCTGCCGAGGTCGCGTCGCCTCCAGGAGAGGTTGATTCAGTCGGGCGCTGTAGCGGCTCTCGCTGACGGACAGCACAGGGGCTGCAGCATTGCCGTGACTGCAAGTGCTCAAGAAGGAAAAACGTGTGTCCTGGACCCCGGGGAAACCGCTGCCAGCGACGGGGAGGTGTGTGGAGGAGCCCCAGAGCCAAGGAGGCACCAGCCCGGCACCAGCATCACCCCCCAGCTCAGGGCTTTGACTGCTGTGTTGTTATTCATCTTATTTTTTAGGAGTCGAACCCCTTTTGTACTTTGTCTTGCTGTGCCTTGATCGTGTCGGTGCGGCACCGCTAAGAGCACTGCGCTCAATGACGTTTTTGAGTTAATTATAGCCTACTCTGCGCATCTTGCACCGATAACCTTAAAGCACTTCTGCTCTGTGATTTATTTAAATACTAATAAATTATACATTTCTGGCACTTTAGTAATTCATGTGAAAATTATTTGGAGTCAACTCAACATAACATACCTCTGTGTGCTCTCTGGTGGCTAAAGATATGTCAGACAACAATTTCATCCACTCTTCACTTTTTAACATGACTTTGGGTTATCTGTGGGTCAAAGAAGAGTGAGAGGACTTCTTGAACAAGCACACTTCCAACCGTTGATGTCCCTATTATGAAAGAGGGAGTTAAGCCTAAATCAGGATAAAAGTATACATGACTGTAAGCATATCTAGGCCTAGGAGAAAGTATTTTCAGGCTGTATTTGTATGCAGTGGAAGCTTTAATATCAGCATGTGGAGATTGATGTGACAAGGAGAAAAGTAATAAGACTTGTTAATTTAAGTACAAAATACATGAATGTCTGAGGTTTGCCTGTGGTGGAAGGAATGGATTCGTACCGATTTACACTGTCCCAAAGCTGTTTGATTGTTCATTTGGGGAAAAGCCTAATAAAGGGCTGCAGAACTTGATGCCACAAGCTTTAGGGTGCTGTGCTTTTCCCTAACCCAGGGGAGGAAAGACCTCCAGAACACAACGTGTGTGGCTTCAAATAGTAAAATCTGCAAAGCTGGGCAGAATTGGATGCAAAGCTTTGCACCGTGTCTGAGCCCGAGCCCACCCGCTGCAGCAAGCAGCCTCACACCCTCACGGGCAGTTTTGCGGAGCAGAGCGAAGACTCCCCTTCCTCTGCCAGGTGATGCTCCTGCGGCAAACCCTCACAAGCAACCACACTGCTTTCCAGCTCCTCTCAAAGCCTATAGAGCTCTGGGTGGGAGAGAGCCCTCTCTGCCCTGCAGAAAGAGCTGGTGCAACGCGTGAGAATCACCAGCAACAGAGCAGTGCTCCAACCAGCACGAAACCATTGTGTAGTGTCCTCTGGAAGCAGAGTTGTAATCTTTAAACCCCCTTCCTGAGCAAGCCTAATTTCATCACAGATTCCTGCGTGGCTGTTGATGCGGCACCTTTTGGGATGCTGTTAGGAGCAGGGAGCCACAACCCTTCCCAGGCAGCCCCATCGGGAGAGCAGCCCCAGCTGCGGGAGCGGGGCTGGCTGCGGGCGCACCAGATGGGCGATGCTATTGCTGTGCTGAAGCTGCTTTCAGAAGGGGTGCAAGCTCCTGTCCCTGTCTGCATCTTAACATGGCTGCATGTTGCCCTAGGCTCGCTCCTCACGCTGCTGCAGCTCAGGGACTGACTTTGAGTAGTTCTCTCCATTGTCCAAGCTCTCACCGGCTTTGGGAGGAGCCAGCACCTTCCCTGCAACGTCTACGCTCCCTGGGTCGCACTTCCCCAGCAAAACCCAAGTAGAAGTATCCCCTGGAGGTCTCACGTTTTTACACAGGCAACATAAACCTTTCCACAACAGGCGGCACGGTGGCACCACCGCATCGGGAGCCTGTGCTGAGTTACACGAACGCGGGGTTGGTGCTGGGTAGAGCCATGTTGCCCACAGGTCCTGCACGGCAGCCGAGTGCCGAGTTAGGAGGCAAGTGGGGCGTTCCTTCGGGAATACGCCCCAGGGATTTCTCTAATGCTTTTCATGCATAAACTTTTTACTACTTTGGAAATATTTCTTGCCCTCTAACCACCACGCTTGTGGCTAAATGTAAAGCAGCTTAGAAACTTGAGATGTTCTTCTCCTGACGACAACAAGGCATCTTGGTGGGTCTGATAGGCAAAAAACTGTGCAAGAAGCAGAGATGTCACACGGAAGACAGACAGAGCTGCTAAAACACCGTGTAACACGTGCAGCCAGCAAGTGCCTGCTATGGCAAAGGGCACTCGGAGGCGTGCAGACAGCCGGCCCTGCACGGCCCCGCGTCCTCTTCGCCGGGAGCCACGTGAACCTGGGGCCCATCGGCGCTGGCACCGACGTGGGCTCGCATGGGCACGTCGTGACGGCACACCCGCTCGGGCCGGTGACCGTTTGTTTCCCCTGAGCTCGGATGCAGCAGTCGGTGTGACTTCTTCAATTAAACCCCAAGAAATCTGACCGTGGAAGGGATGAGTTTAACATCAGGTGACAGGACTTCTCCCCACCCCCCTTTGACTGTTGCATTTTAATTTCAAATTTTAATGAAGATTTCAGGGAGCATTAACATAACAGGGATGTGAAGGCAGCAGAAAGCCGAATAATTTTACAGAGCTACAGGGCACAGCAGCACCCAACAACTTCCCGATGTCCGTGCTCCCTGCAGCTCAGCCCGCAGGGCATCGGCCGC
Organism: Nipponia nippon; assembly: GCF_047370975.1. Lineage (NCBI taxonomy): Eukaryota > Metazoa > Chordata > Aves > Pelecaniformes > Threskiornithidae > Nipponia > Nipponia nippon. The sequence continues at coordinate 7,282,411 of NW_028262333.1, read as the reverse complement.
CTCCAGGGGGGCAGACCCTCACAGGCCTCCTCTCCTGGAAACCCTCGGTGCGGGGTCCCATGGTGCCTCATCAAACTGGAACAAATGCAGATGCAATGGAAAATTGTTTGTTAGAGCACCTGGAGTGGGAAAATTCTAGGTTTGGTTATTAAACTGATAATCAGCTTGTTTGGGGATCCTAGGAGGGAAAGACTTTATCTGTTGCAACTATAGCTATAGCTCCAGGTTTTAATCAACTTGACCTTCTTCTTGGACTAGTTTTAAGATGCAGTGGCTCTAATGGAATTTTGAATCATGTTGGACATGTAGAGAAGAGATTTTGTACTATGGGCAAGTCTTAAAATCCTTTCGATTTGGAAAGATTTTTCCAATTTTTTTTTTTCCCACTTTGAAACTGGAAAAATTATATATTTGGTCTTACTGCTTTATAGATGATGATCAAACATGGTAAATATGAGACAAACAGCTATGGTGGGAGCAACGTGTGAGGATGCTGAACTGCTTTCTCTGGCACTGTTGGCCTGAGTTTTCTTATTGTTGAATTTTGCTGGGCAGCGCAGGGTCAGGACTATTCCTGCTCCACACACTTTGTGTTCCTTTGGTTGGACGTGGAGGCAAACGCCCCTTGCTGAATTAGATGGTGGATGTTTAAGAGTCTCTGCTTAAATGCACACTGAACAGTCCTCACTCTGCTCTTCTTCAAGAAATAAACAATTTCACAGCAACCAAAAAAATAGCTTCAGGACAGTGAATTTTGGCAAAGCAAGAGGATTGAGTCCTTTTTTTGGCTACATGATCTTTGTTTCTTTGAAGGAAATATATTTTTTATTTTGTTTAACATTTCAAGCTCTTGTTTGAAAGCAACTTGTTCTCTAATTATGTTTTGATTTCTTTTTTTTAATTTTTTTTTCTAAACAAAGCCATTAATTTTTAAGTGTGTTCCGTTAGGCAAATTCTGAACAGCAACATCTTTCTCGGTTCAGTTCATTACATTCACCCAGATAAAGGCCCAGCATGAAAAGTCAGCCCCAAAAACCTGCCTACAGTTTCCATTCCTCCTGCCGTCGGGCGTCCCCGCTGCGGTGCTGTCCCCGGGACCCAGCAGTGAGCCGCTGGCCTCCAACCGGGGCACAAAGGGCCAGAAGTGCCAAATGCAGGTTTTCTTCAAATATTCGGTCTCCATTTCAGGCCTGAGCAGCTGAATCCTGGTTCTTCCTTTTTCCTGTGGTTGGATTTTTGTTTTCCTTGTCTCATTCCCTTGATTTTTCCTATGAAGGGCTGACTCCAGGGGCCTGGAACCCAGCTGGGGAGCTCCCCATAGCTTCTTCCCTGCAGTTTGGTCCTGTCTGCAGCTGATGTTGAGCTGGAGAGCGTTTCAGTTCAATCTTATAACAACAGATGGCATTAAAAAGTAGCAGCGATCCTGGACTCCTGACGGAGAAATATGCAAACTAAGGGCAAGACTTCGGGGGCAGGCGGGTAAAACATATCAATGTTGTTCTTTCTCCATCTTCCCCAAGATTGCCCTGACAAAGATACAGCTGTTTGACTTGTTGATTAGCAAAAACATTAGCAGACCTACTGTTTCAGACATGAATAATTAATGTTTGTTCCTCATTAATTTCTTGTGGAACAGAGTCCTGTTAGACTACGTTTAGATGTATTTCTAGAATTAGGAGCAAATATAACAAGAAAGAGATGCCTGACAGATAAGTGCTCTGTTCCACACACAGCCCCCCCCCGGAAAATATTGTCATGTTGCTCCTATTATCTCCATCAGGAACAGATAGTGTTTATTTTTAACAAGCATCGATGTGTCCTTTGTGGCAATTTTAATTTCAGGGAATGATACAAGAAACGAGTTCTATAATTCATGCACGTTACAAACGAGTACAGGGAAGACCTCCCAGTTAGCATGAACTGTCTGGTATCTTGCATTCCTGGGACCTCAAATCAAAGCCTTGTTTACTGAAAAATTCAAAAATAAGATTGCATCAGTTTTCCAAATGCTACTGCTAGAAGACAGGCTGTTTGTTCTGCCTCCATTAAACAAGCATTTTAATGCTGCAGCAGAGCTTTGGCACTTCTAATTTTCTAATACAGTCACAATGCTTTTCTAATACTAAAGGCTTTTTTAGTTTTGATCTAGGATTAATACTCGCAAACACCCCCTCAGCCTTCTGGAGCTGCCTGTGCCCGCTGCCTGTGACCAGTAACATGCCCAAGACTTTGCTCCCCGAGAGCTCCTCTGCATGCAGCCAGCAAAACTTCATTTTGGTTTTTAATTACAGAAGATGAGAGTGAGTACTTACAATTCAGTCTGAAGCAACGCACAAAGCCCAGGTAATTCCCCTTTCCTCTCCTTGGAAGGAAGTTCAGCAACTGGCCTGACGGCCGAGTCCTTCGGGAGCAGGGTCCAGTGGGCTAGCGTGTGGTAACCCAGACTTTCCAGGTCTCAGCCATGCCAGCAGGCACAAGGTAGGAACAGCAAAAGACAAATCATGGAAGAGAAAGATATGGGACAAAAGCACATGTCGCAAAATCCGCTTGTTGAGTCAGATTAGTTGCACGTGCTGTTGTTAATGGGCCAGCACCGAGACCCACAGCCAGTGCGGAAAACGGGTGGTCACCACCAGGGACTGGCGGGGATGTCTGGTACGCCCAGGGGACATCGGGCAGAGCCAGGGCACGGAGCCACCCCGGCCGGCTGGGAAAGCCCATGCTTGGAGCCGAGTGTACTGATCCACTTGGGTGATGGTGGCGGAGCTGCATGGCTCAGGAGCGCTTGCTACCAGAGCAGGTTGGTAACGCTGATGAGACAAGTACTTACTGGAAACTTTTGTTGCTCTTGTCTCAATGAAATGCCGTGCCTTTATTGTTCTCTCAAATCCCTGTAAGAAGGAGTAATCTGGCAGTCACAGAATGATTAAGAGATGGTGTCTGCAGCCGTGTAACTATGTACATTGCAGTTTTCTGACTTTTAATTTACTGTCAGTATTCTCTTCCAGGCTCTGGCAATTTTCAGGGTAAGCAGTCTGTCAGCGAAAGCTGTGAGTCCTGCTGTGGGTTTATGTTACTTCACTGAAGGGCCTTTTCCCTGGGTGGATGCCGGGCGTCTGCTGCGGCAAGCTCCGAACCCGCTCTGCCGCGTGGCAGGCACCTCAGTGCGCCCTGCCCTGCACGCACCACGCGCTCCAGCCCCAGGGAGAGCGCAGGCACCGTCCCCTGTCCCTCACAACCCCGGTCCTTACGACCAGCCCAGCTCCCCAGACCCACGGCTCCGGGTCTTCATCTGCTTCTCTGAAAGAGGAACACCGGCACCAGCAGCAACCTTTATTTTCCTGAGTTGTGCCAGGTTGGTCAGACTGACCCTGGCCGTACGGGGGCTGTATGTTGAACACTCACTGCAAATTTTTGGTTGTGTTTACTGTCAGCGTGCAGCTCAGTGACTGGAGCTGCGGGGCTTTACCAGGTGCTGTGGGATGTGCTAGCTTTGCTTTCACAGCCCATCTTCGTGACTATCGGAGATGCGCACCTTGGGCTCCCCCCTGCAGCAGCTGGTGGGAACATCCCTCCTGTGGCTCCATGCTTCTTCCCGTCTCCAAGTTCACCCCTGCCCGCTGGACTGTGGTGGCCCTCGGCAAGCTGCTGAGCGCCCCAGCGCCTGGCCCGTTGACACAGGGAGGTGGCTCAGGAGTGGTGGAAATGTGCTTTTGTCTTAAACTGCCTGTAAGATCTCTGCTGCAGGACCCGGCTGAGGATCTCTGCTGAGTGGTACCCTTGTGGCGATGCCACTCGCAGCTTTTCTCTCTTAAATAATTTCCAACCCCACACACACTTGTATTGAAAACTTCCCAGAATGACGATGGTCCTTCCCTGGTCCCTCGCTTTAACCCTTAAAGTTCTTCTTCAAAACACCCTTACAGCTCCTCTCATTCTCTCCAGCCCTCTCTCCTGGGTCAGGCCCCAGCTGACCTCCCACTGTACCCGCACCAAGGTGCAGTTATAACTCCGGCATGCTCCTGCCTCTCTGTTTAACCCCACTACTTTCAGCCCTGCGGAGGAATGGGCTGCTCTAAAACCCGAGTGCTCTGGGTGACACTCTATAGCCTCGGAGACTTCCTCGCTGTCAGACCCCTCTCCTTTGAAAGCCTGACACGCTGTGGCCTCGCTACTGAGCCGGGCAGCTCCTGTAACTTAGCAACTTTCTTTTTGCTTTGTTAAGTTGGGCTCTTCAATCTCCTTAATGAATAAGAGAATCAAGCCAGGTAATTGATGCTTGGCCGTTTAGCTGATGAATAATTGACTGTCTGGGTAATCCTAGATATTTCCTCGATCAGATTGTGCAGTGGAACAGCCGTATCATGCCGGGCGCAGCGTGGCTTGTGCTTTTCGGGTACGAGAAATGTGCTGTGTAAACCCAGGTTCTGCAGGAGCCTTCCAAAGTTGGCGCTCATCACTCGTCCTTCACACGGATCAGGCATTTTGTGATAACAGGCTGCACCTCAGCACCAGAACTTACTTTATCACGTGAATCTTGAGTCAGGTCTGAAAAACATGACTTCTTTTTTGGATACAGAGTGAGGACAAATGCCAGGACGTGACAAAGAAACCCCCCCAGGACTCGGGGTGGGCAGGACAGGGGAGCAAAGGCTCCGAGGCAGGAGACAGAAAGTGGGTGCGCATGGCTGTGTGCCCCCAGCGAGGAACAGGAGAGTATCTTTGTGTTAGCTGTGCACGCTTTAGCTTACTCGCAGGCCGCGAAAGGTGAAGCATTGCAGTAGTCTGCCCCAGAAGAGACAGATTTGCAGGAAATTACGTGGTTGATTTAAATAGCCAGTGAAGAAAACTTAATGGGGCAAGTTATGTTGGCTTTGTGACTGTAATAGGTAGTGCGGCTTACAGCCCGTTGTAGAGAGGATGTTAGCACAAATTGTGTGTTAAAGAACACGTTTATATTTCAAACTTCCCATCAGTCCTGTGTAAAGATTTAGTGTATAATTTTTAAACTGAATTGAATGAATACAATGACACCAAGAGCCTATCGACAATACTCTCTGACTGTGAGAGTCTTTGAATTAAATTCTAAATAAGAACAGAATATTTTTATATATTAGGAAAATGGATAGCAATCTTTGAATTGTGACAAAGAATAAAAAAGCACACGCTTTTAATCTGACTTTTACCTTCATATTTTCAATGAGTCACTAGTGATGTTTCATCAGAGTATTGGTTTGGTGGGGTTTTTTCTTCCAGAAATACTATTAATTATTTACTAGTATGTGAATGATCTCTGAAATCTATTGCAGTGACACCTTTGAGTCTGCAGATAGTTTCTGATGGCAAACCATCTGGGCTCTTTTAACTTGTTATTGTTTATCCTTTGGACTTCTCTCCTCTGTTTGTAAGGTGTAACATCAGTAGACAGAGCCAGGAACATCAATATTTTACAGCTTTAATTAAAGGGAGCTCAGCAGCTAGATTACCCAGTCCGGTTTCGTTCAAAGCTGCCTTCAGGAGGGAAGGGAAAGACTGTGCTTAAAAGAGGCGGTCAGGAAAGGTGTTCCTGGGGTGGGCTGTGACAGAAGACGGGTCTGAGCTGTGACACGAGCCCCGAACCGAGCTCTGTATCCAAACGTGTGATGCTTGGCTGCGACGCATCCTCCCAACGGCGCGTGCAGCTTCACACGGGAGCAGGGGAAGGAGGTGTTTGAGGGCTCCGACATCTCCTCTCTGCTTGAAAGGGAAGGAAGCAACAGCAGAGAGATGGAAAAAAGTGCCAGCCCAGTGCAAATGCTCTCGGAGCCAGGGATGGGGAGACGTGCTCTGACGAACAGGCACTACCTCGGGCTTTATACCCAGCTTTCTGTTTGCATCTTCTTATTTATTTACGTTAACCAGCCAGCACTAAATAAAGGGAGGATTAAAACAAAACAAAACAAAGGCCTGAAACTTATCCCTCTATTAATTACTTCCAACATAGCAGAACTGCCTATAAATATGGTGCCACTTTAGATAAAACTTTCATGCAGCTATTTAGGCCCTCTGAAATATAAATGATTTCCTTTAAATTTTTTATCGTAAATCAGGGCACGGAGCTTTGCGACAACGCACTGGTTTCCCCCCCAACGGGAGGAAGCTGCTTTGCCAGCCGCTCTTCGCCTCTGGCAGCCCCATCCCTGCGCCCCTTCCCCGGCTGCGCACCTCGGGCGGGGAGCGCCGGGGCGGGGCGGCCGCGGCCCTGCGCGCCCCGCGCATCCACCCCGCGCATCCTGCGCGCCCCCGTGGCGGGCGCTGTCCGCGGTGCTGCCGGCCCGGAGCCCCCGCTGCCGCCCCGCCGCCGCCCCCGCCGCTGCCCGCCCGGCCCCGCTCCGGCCCCGTCCGAGCCCCGCTCCGTTTCGGGCCGGGCCGAGCCACGGTGCGAGGGGGAGGCTCCCGGCGGGGAGCGCTCGGCTCGGTGCCGCGGTGCGGGACCGGTGCGTGAAACCTCCCCTAAACCCCGTTACCGGCTGAGCCGGGCTCGCAGCCAGCGGCCCCCCCACCCCTCTGCCGTGCAGAGCCCGGGCAGAGGGCCCCAGCTCACCCCCCAGGCTGCTGCTGCCAGAAACAAGTACTTTTTCAGAGCCTTTTTTCTTATTTCTTTTCAGGTACGTTTCTCAGCGCCTTGTCCCATCAGCTCAATCTACGCGCCTGCAGCTTTTTGGGGGAGAACAGCCCTCTCAATACCCACAGCAGACTGTGAAGCTTTCTTTTTGGAGTGAATTATAAAATAGGTTACTTCTTGTCATTTAGCCTGCATTTTCACCTGCTTTGAGATACAGAGGCAAGCTGTTGCAAGCATCTTCGGTGCGTGCGTATTTCCTAAATGAAAAGCATTTCACCACAGAAGTAGTTCCTCTTCTTTGCTCCGGCCATCACACCAAAGCCAATACATTTGTCAGGAAACCAAGACAGCAACTCCTTTGGCTCCTGATCTATTTTTATTAAGGCTCATGAAACTCTTGGAAACTTTAAATCTAGGCATAGATTTTAATTTTGTTTAAGAACTTCAAATTTCACACTTGCAAAATACTTACATCCCTAGACCATCGAAGTCTAGTAGTGTCTGAAGATGTGTGAAGATTAGGAGAAAGCAAAACTAAAACGACAGCTCAACAGCAGAGTTACGCCAGCTTCAGCACTATTTTTCTCGGGGGGATCGTTGTTTGTCTGTTCTCTCATACCAAGTCGAGGATCAGATGTTTCCAGCCCGCAATACCTATGTGACCGCGGCACAGCTCTGATTCACCAGCCAGCTTACGGGGGCTTAACTCACTCAACATCTCTCAGCTTACTCTACTCTCCTGTACTTGAGAGTGTATTTCACAGGACATATGGGGCAGGGGGAGCATCTGTGTCTGTGTGTCTGTGTGTGTTTGCAGAGCAATTTCAGCCACCGAGGGAAGGGCAGCACTGGTACTACCCTGATCCACCTCTGCGCCCGAAGCTGCGGCTCTGGTCAGGGATCTTAGAGGCTCTCTGGAACTTGAAGCTGCACCAGACATTTAAGAAGCCCCATACTCTACCCAGACAGATAGATTTCTCACAATTTCCTATGAAGACCTTCCTCGGTGGAAGTACTTCCTTGCACTTTCTGAGTTTTAACAGCAGTCCTGCCTGCAGTCCCCCAGTAACCCTGTAGCGCTGACGGACAGTTGAATTTTCCTCTGCCTGGCCCGTCCTCCCGTGCAGGTACCGCAGGCCCTGGGCCTGGCCCTGCTGCTTGGCTTTCAGTGGGGGATTTGCCTGAGTAAGAAGTGCAGGATGGATCCCCGAGTGCCATGTGAGCGTCTGAAGGGACTGGGTGCCAGAGGAGGGGTGCTGGGCAGTTTAAATCCAAGCTCGTGGCGGCTGGGTGCTTGATTTGGCGGCACCTCGGGAGGAGCTGGAGCACTGCCTGCTTTCCCAGCCGGCTGTGGCACAGCGTTCTTACATTAAGGCAGTGCTGTAAGGTGTCTGTTAGTCATGCAGGAACCACAAAAGACGCGTTCCCTTTGATGCACTGTGGCTTGTTTGGTTTATCCCCCTGGCAGCATCAGTCCCCGGCCTTGGGGAGCTGCAGGGGAGATTTTTGGTGATGGGCAAGTGGCCGGTGCCAGCAGCAGCTGGGCGCAGCCACAGCAAACACCCCGGCAGCAGGTCCCTGAGCAAGGATGGTCCCTCTGCTCCAAACTTCAGCCCGGGGGCTTTACCCACGGAGAGACGCCCCCTCCTCCCGTCCCTTTCCCTCGGGACCTGCCGCCTTGCATCCCCCAGACGCTCCTCGCCGGCCGCGGGAAGGGCAGGATTCGAGCGGGGGGCACAGCCGGGCCCCGCCGAGGGGGTGCCCGGCCCGGCCGGGGGCTGCGAGTCGCTCCCGGCCCCGGCCCCCCGCCGGCAGCCGGCCCGCCCCGACGGCGCGTCCCGCCGCCCCGAGAGGGGGGCCGGGGGCCGGGGCGTCCTGCTGCCCGTCTGCTGCCCGTGTGCTGCCCGCGCTGCCCGCGCTGCCCGGGGCTCCCCGCGGCGCAGCACGCCTGCGCAGGGCGCGGGCCCCGGGGCTGGCAGGCAGCGTGTAAGATGAGTGAAGAAGCGGGAGGGGGGGGCGAGCGGGCGCGCAGGGGAAGCTCTGCCATCGAAAATCGCTCACTTGGGCAGTGGCGAGCCAGAGAGACAACCCTGAGCCGATGTCAGGGGCTGCCTACCTGCGAGGTGCGCAAAGATGATGGCCATGAACGCCAAGCAGCCGTTCGCCATGCACGCCGCCCTCCAGGAGCCCAAGTTCTCCAGCCTGCACTCCAGCGCGGAGGCAATGCGCAGAGTTTGCCTCCCGGCCCCGCAGGTATGTAGATGAAGCATAATTACCGCTTTAAGGCACATTTTCTGACAGGCACCGGCTTAATGTTTTTTTCATGTCGCCAGAACAATCGCGCGTCTCGGAACCTCTCTCCCCCCTCTCCCGCTCCCGTCTCTGATCCACACGTCTGCGCGAGCAGGGCTGCTGCCTTCATATTAATTTTTATGACCTGAGCTCTGAGGAGGAATCGCGGTGCCGGGGCAGGTTTTTCATCCGGAGATGACAGTATTCCCCACTGACTCCACCATGCGCGTTCTTGCTCGCAGCTGCAGGGCAATATATTCGGGAGCTTTGATGAGAACCTGCTGGCCCGCGCCGAGGCTCTGGCGACCGTCGACATCGTCCCCCACGCCAAGGGCCACCACCACCACCACCCCTTCAAGCCGGACACCACCTACCACGCCATGAGCGGGGTCCCCTGCGCCGCCGCCGCCGCCCTCCCGCACCCCGCCGCCCTCGCCGCCCACCCGCACCCGCTCCCGCACCCGGCGCTGGACGGCGGCGACCTCCTGGAGCATCTCTCGCCCTCGCTGGCCGTCGGCGGGTTGGCCGAGCCCCCCGCCCTGCCCGCCCCGCTGCCCCCGCACCCGCTGGCCGCCGCGGGCCCCCTGGCCGTGGGCGTGGGCCCCCCGGGGGGCCCGGCGCCGCCGCCCGCCGCCCCCGAGGCGGAGTCGGACCCGCGGGAGCTGGAGGCCTTCGCCGAGCGCTTCAAGCAGCGGCGGGTCCGGCTGGGGGTGACCCAGGCCGACGTGGGGGCGGCTCTGGCGGCGCTGAAGCTGCCGGGCGTGGGCTCCCTCAGCCAGAGCACGATCTGCCGCTTCGAGTCGCTGACGCTGTCGCACAACAACATGACGGCGCTGCGGCCGGTGCTGCAGGCCTGGCTGGAGGGCGCCGAGGCCGCTCACCGCGACCGCGCCGCCGGGCCCGAGCTGCTGCTGGCCGGAGCCGAGCGCAAGCGCAAGCGGACCTCGATCGCCGCGCCCGAGAAGCGCTCGCTGGAGGCCTACTTCGCCCTCCAGCCCCGGCCCTCCTCCGAGAAGATCGCCGCCATCGCCGAGAAGCTGGACCTCAAGAAGAACGTGGTGCGCGTCTGGTTCTGCAACCAGCGCCAGAAGCAGAAGCGCATGAAGTACTCGGCGGTGCACTGACGGCGCCCGCCCCCGGCCCCGCCGCACCGGCCCCGGCCCCGGCCGCCCCGACGGCGCGGACCCCCGGGACGGGACGGCCCCGAGCCCCCCCCCGCCCCGCCGAGGCATCCCCGCAGCGCCAGCCCGCCCGCCCCGGCACCGGAGCCGAGCGCGGCGGCAGGCGGTGGGGCCGGGCGGGGGAGCGGGGCCGCACCGGGGAGCGGGGCCGCGCGGTTTCCGCCGTTCCCCGGGCTCCGTTCCGCGACGGGCAGAGCCGCCGGGCGCCCCGGGGCCGGGCCGCGCTCGGTCCCGCTCCCCTCCGTCGGTCCGTCGGCCCCTCCGCCCCGTCCCGCCGCGCAGAGCTCCGAGCCAGCGCCGCTCCCCACCCCACTCCGGAATAAATCTTTATTTTTCAACCCGAAGGGACGTGTCTTTCCTCGCCGCCCCGCGCCGCCAGCACCGAAGAAAATACTTGCAAAAATACTGCAAAACCAACGAAAAGCCTTCGGCGGGGCGTCCCCCCGGGGAAGGGGGACGAGGCTTCGCCCCGCCGGGCCCCCGTGGTGCCATCGGCGCCGCCGCGCCGCCGCCCCGGCCCCGCTCCGCGCCCGCGGACCGCGGCGGACGGGACCCCGCAGCCGCCCCCCGCCGGCCCCGGGGCGCCTCCCGCCCGTCGGGGGCGAACAAAAAATCCCCCCGACAAAACCTATGGCGAGTTCATTTCTAATGCTGTTTAAAAGGGGAAAAGGCTTTTATTTACGATTCCCAGAAGCACCTTAACGATTAAAAATTAATGATCGAAGCGCGAGCCTCCTCTGAATATTTCACTTTAGCATTTCAATGAGGGACAAACATCAAACCTTAGAACCGGGTCTCACCCTCCTCCCCCATTAGGGAAGGACCTTACAAATTCAGCCTTTTAATTGCAGGTCGCCGGGAAGCCAGAACTCTCCCTCGCTCCGTGTTTTTCCAATCGGCCCCAATGATTTTTCCCCAATCAAATGTCCTTTAATAATAAATGCCCATATGCCATTACATTATATTGTGGGTTCTGAAAATTTAAAATAAGGCTGATGCAATATTAATCGCCTACCGTAGTATAAAAGGGGCAGAAGGCGACTCAGACGGCATCCTTCCCCCGCTGCCCACTCGGACTTCGGCCGATGCTCTCCGCCGCACGGCTCCCACTGCCGCCGGGCGCGGGGGCTTTGGGCCGGCGTCGTTACACGAACAAGCCAGGTAAGAGGCGGGTTTTTTTCTCTTCCCTCGTCCCCGTGCATCGCTGCGAGAATCCCCCCGCCGCCTCCCCCGGGGGTCGCGGCTGCTCCCCCCCGGCCCCGGCTCGGGCTGGGGACCGGCCCCGGCGGCCGTCGGGGCGAGGGGGCGCCTCCGTCCCGGCGGGGCCGGGCTGCGGCTGGACGGGGCGGGAGCGGGGCTCGGGTGCGGTGGTGCCCGGCGGAGGGGCCGCGCCCGGCGCGGTGCCGCTCTCTCGGCCGCCCCGGAGCGCGGAGCGCCGGGACCCGCCGCCCCCCCGGCTCGCCGGCAGCCCCCTCCCAGGGCCCCGCGGCCGGGCGAGAGGCAGCAGCCTCGCACGGGAAGGAGAGATCCAGCCTGAAACCCAGGCAGAGCCGCTGCAGGCCGGGCACCGCAAACTCGCACCGTTTCACAAGCCTTCCAGCATGGAACAGAAATAACTTAAACGTCCTGAAGCTGTCCTCAAACGGAATTACTATCCTCCCCGGTTTGCACAAACCGGGCTTGAGCCTCACTTAACCTAGCCTGAGCCTCCCTTAGCCCGTGTTTCTGCTCACCAGCGTTCACTAAGACAACCCTACAGCCGTGGCGGCCGATTCTTCTTGCCTGTTCACTTCTGAAAGGGAAATCGGACCGTGCTTGTTCTTACAATGGCAAAGGTGTCACTGCAGTTTTCCTTGTTGTGGCTGTTCTGGTTTTGCCTAGATCTGCGATGTTTTTGTGACAATTTTGCATTTGTCCCTTTTGGCTAGGTCCAGCAAATGTCTTAAAGATGCAAAACAAGTCCTAAATGACCTTTCCCAAACCTCCCGTTACAGTCCCAGAGACAAGCTCCGGTGTGCTCCTCCTCTCCCTCAAATACGCTGACCAGTGACATCTGAAGCGCTTGGTCCTTCTTGCTCGTCCTCCTTTGTTCCCGGTTCCTCTCTGCACGGAGACAGTGCTGCGGAGGCTCTCTTTGCCCAGATTTCACTCTGCAAATTCCGGGTTTCTTTTCACTCTGCACGTGCAGGTTTGTGCCTTGCTCTGCCCAGATGTCATATACAGGACCTGATCACTTCATTTGGGATTTTACTGTGGAGGTCAGGTACGTGCTGTTTGAATCGTTGTTGGTGCCTTAGTCTTTCCCTGGCTTTGGCTCCTAAAGCTCTGGTGCCAGATAAATGCACTGTGATTCAGCAAATTCATCTGATCTTCCTGGAGCTGGGGATTAAGTTCCTTCGACTTCAGTAGGAATAGTTCAGAACCGGTATTTATTGCTGAGGAGGCACAAAAGAAGCAGCCTACATTTTTTTTCTTGGTATAACAAGTAGTGCCCTAAAGCCAGAAGGCAACGCCAAGGGGCGGTGGAAGGAAGGCAGAAGGAGGCAGTGCTCCGCGGGATCCCCGGCTGGCAGCAGAGTCAGGCCCGCCTGTGCCGCGCTCTCCGCCAGTCTCACCCTCTTCTCTCTGCTGCCACAAATGTGATCACCTCCGGCTTCTCTGCCCCCCCATCTCCCCGCAAAGCCAAAGCACAGGCTGTTCTGGCTGCAACTGGGAGCTGCAAAGGGAGTTTTACTGGCTGCTGGTCTTAAACAGTATGATCTGTATTATGATCCTGGGACTCTGTGCCCTGGGATACAGACGAATGCATTACGCGCACGAGGCACCGCTCGCTTTTTGGTACCCGTTGTGCTGTTAAAAGTCTTCGTGGGAAACTGTGTCCTGCCAAGCTGCTGAACAAATCCGGTGAGGAGCGTCACCGGGAGAAGCCTGGCAGGGGGGTGCAGCCCCTTGCCTCCATCCTGCCCGGCCTCCATCCACCCCCGCACACCTGGGCCAGGGGCCGTTGTTCAGCTCAGCGCCGGGGCCTGGCACCCTGCTGCGCCCAGGACCCTCGACGGAGGCCAGTGCCAGCCTGGCTCTGCCGGCCGCGGTCAGGCTGGGCAGGGGCTGTGCCGGGGTCGCCCTCACCCTCTCGGGGTGCGAGTTTTGTGAGGAGCTGCCACCGAAACACAAACCCCTGCTCCCTCGTGCCCTGCTGACTCTCCAGGTGCATGAGGATCAGGACTCTCAGTTTTCTTGGAGGGCTGGGGCTCCTTGTTCAGGTCAGCACACCTGTGGGACCTACCCTGGGACACTTAATTCCTCAACGTCCCCCCCCACAAACCCACCTCCCACAGGTAAAATAAAAAATGCAGTCCAAACGTGCTGAGAAATGCAATTCCCTTTTAGTGACAGCCCAGGTAAAGGGGAAAGTGAAACCTGCTGAACTGGGAGATGGGCAGGGAAATGCCCAGTAAAGCCCGTGGGTGCGAGACAAAGGTTCAGCAGGCAAACCCCTGTCTATGGTTTCTGAACCACTAACAACTGATTTATTTTTTTTTTCCCCATTCCATGCTTGTTCCTTAATATCCTGCTCTCTGTCTCCCGGGGACTGCGCACAAGAGATGAAAGCACAGAAAACCAAACAAGCCATTGGCGGTGCTCACTCAATTGATTTTTACACAAAATTTGCCTTCATGCACCAAGGATGGAAAAATGATGCCATTAATAATGAATAACAAAAACAAATGCAGGGAGGAAATCAATAGAAGCACATCTGATATCACGGGAGCTGCGGGGGGGAGCAAAAGCACGAGTGGGAGGGGAGGGGGGAGAGGAGGGAGAGGGGGGCGAGGGCCTCGGGACGGGGCACGTGGGGACACCCAGCACTGGTGGGTTTGGGGCTGTGGGGCGCGAGGGTTTGGAGTGTGTGGGGGTGAGGCAGCAGCCTGCTGCCGCGGTGCAGATGTGACCAGTTGACGGCCTGGCAGGAGCGTGTGTGTGTGTGCACGTGTGTTTCTGCCCGTCAGGGCAGGTTTCGGCCACCCGTGTCCTGTGGGAGCTACAGGGTCCTGCTGAGGGTCCCGGCTCCTGCAAACTGGGGTGCAGAGCAGCTCACATGCACTCGGGGTGGCACCAGGGGCTGGTCAAAGGAGGCAGCCGCTGGCAAGCGGAGCACAAGCTGGAGCTGGGGCCGTGTTCATTTCCCAGAGAAAACTGGTGATTTTCAGCTGCAAAAATCCTAACTTCCAGTCTTTTTTTTCTCCACACTTCCCCCCCCCCCCCCAAAGGTTTCACTTCTCCCGAGTTTGCAAGGAGGAGGTTCTCCTTCCCTGGGAGACATGTCCAGTTTGGGATAAAAAATGTTTCTTAGGAAAGCAGTTTCTGATGGAACTGATGTGTGCCGAGAGCCCAGCCTTTGCTCCAGGCCCCCGTGCACGGGGCTGTGGTCCACATGGCTGGAGCGAGGATTGTCATCTGCACTCGAGAGATGTGGAACTTGAGGGTGAGGTACTGCCACGGCACTGGGGCCGGAGGACAGGGAGTCCCAGCACCCTGGGCTGCCCAGCCCAGCCCAGCCTGGCTCAGCCCAGCCCAACCAAGCCCGGCTCAGCGAGGGAGAAGCGGTCAGAGCAGCTCCAGGACAGTCACCCGCCTTCGAGGAGGGCTTCCAGGGCGAGCAGGGGACCCTGAGATGGGAGCTCTTGCCGGGCAGCCTGGCGGTCCCCAGCAGCCCGTACCACTGCCGGCCCGTTGCCACCCAAACGAGCCCGGCTCTCAGCCCAGCACAGAGACAGGACTGGCCCCTCCATCACCCACCAGTTCAACTGGACCAGCTCGGGGATGCTCAGCACATGTGGCCATAGGCTTTAGGTGGGCATTCACAGCAAAGAGACAGGAGCTCTGTGGAGACTCACTGACTCAACAGAAAATGCCGCTTCACACCAATACAAAGCAGAAGGAATTCATTCCAGTCATACAGCTTCCCTAGTTATTTTCAGAACAGAGAGTTTTAAAGCAATTAAGCAAATTTGTCTTTAATGACAGTAGTTGTGCTTTGCAGTTTGCCTGGAAATGTTAGATACAAATTTATTCCAACATCAAGACACGGTTTAGACTTCGTTTCTTTAAGCAAATTTAGGATTCTATATAGAGATATATGTCACAACATTTTCAGTAGAATTTTATATGGAGGAATAAAACAATACGCAGCAGAAAATGAAACACTTTGACTGCTTTTAAATCCAAAGAGAATTTAAGATGTACAATAATGTTATATAAATCTTGATCAGCTATTGTAAGATAGTACTGACATACGCTAAACGTCTTCAACCTGCCTGGTGAAAATGAAGCTCCTAAATGCAGAGTGTAAAGTAGAGGTGGTCTCAAAACTGCTGAACCCCCATATCCTCCTCTCAGGCAGCAGAGTTTGTGGATGCTCAGAGTCGGCTCAGTCCCTGACACTCATTTTCATGGTACATGGATTGGGAAGACCAGTGCTGGGGTCGGAGCAGGGACCCTTGGCCATAGTGCGCTGTCAAAATGGAACAGGCCGTGTGGAAAACGACCATCTGCAGATTTGCTGCCTGTTCTGCCACAGGCTTGCTGAGGATTAATGAGATGTTTCTGGGACATAAATGTAATATAGTAAGAAATTCAGGAATAAGTAACAGTTATCCAGTGCCCTGTTGTGTCACACCAAGATGAGCGAGGCTCTCCACAACCCTTATGTGTAGAAGGCAAATACCAAATCGCTGGATGGCGAGGGTTGAAGGGTCTGGACCTGCGCTGAGCAGCAATGGGGCTGCGGCTGGGAGGCCTGGGCTGTGACCCCCCCATTGGGGTTACTTCTTTTCTCAGTGCCTTCACTCCATGCCTTGAGGCTTAAAGCGTTAGGTGTTTTCATTCTCTCCAGGTGCACAAGGGGAACCGGCTGTCTGCACAAACCGTCTCACCCAGCCCTTGCTGGTGGCCGCATGGGGAGCCCACGGGGGCCGGGGGGGGCAGCCCTGCCAGCGCCTGGGCGGCATCCAGTGCCGCGCTGCGCCCGGGACCAGACCCCCCCAGCACAGCGTCCCACCCTGCCTGCTTCATAGTGGCAGAGCCTGATCCTAACGTGGGTTATTATTTATAAATGTTTGATCTCTCCATTTACTCACTGTCATAACAGAAAAGCTGGGAAGGATACCAAGCCATCATCCACCAAAAGAGCAAAGCATTTGGGTAGTGTGAGGGCACTAAATAATTCAGCGCCCATTTAAAAGTGTAGTGTTTTGTAATTTCAGTGGAACCATCTTGGTTTGACTCCCCACATCTTCGCACTTGAAGGAGATGCTCCCACCAGGCAGGTGAGCCAAGCTTCTCTTTCCAGGAGAGAAAGAAGCAGGGAGCAGGTGGGGAGGTTAATCACACTGTCAGCATTTACTTGCTTTTTAAACTTGCATGAGTTTGGAGATCAAAATGGAGAGGAGATGTAGGGCAGATGGATTTGCAGGGAAACCTTTGATTTTTCTCCTCCTGAGGCTGGTGTGTCTAACGCATGCCTTCTGCAAGTTTACCGGGGCCCTTGTTTACACGGGGCAAGCCCTGCCACTGGATCTCAAAAGCACTGGGGATGTTGCTGGAGGGAGGACCGCAGTACGGGGGACAAAGCCTCCCCCCGGGTGTCCCTCTGGCAGGGGCCGAGAGGCAGCGCCCTGGGCTGCCTGGGGGAGAAGCACCCTCCAGGGCTGTTGTCACTTGGCTTAGTTAAAAGCAGCCCTGGCAGTGCCCCGGCAGCCCCAAAATGGGTGGATGTGACAGTGGCGGCAAGGTATGACAGCACAGGCCACCTCAGAGAGACCCCTGTCACCATCGCCCTCGGAGCTGCCTTTGCCTGTGCAGCTGAGAGTTAGCATCCTCCTAACAGGCTTCTGCCGAATTGTTTGCACAAAAAATAAGGTGGTTCCCAGAATGCGAGGGGAGCACAAGCACCGCAGAGCTGGTGTCCAGCCCCGCTGCGCTGATCCCTCCTGGACAGCATGGGAAGCTGTCGCGTGATGCTCTGCACCCACAGGAGGGCTCAGGGGGAGCTGGGTCTGGTGCTGCTGGAGGTAATGCTGCTTGGTCTGCCTTGGTACAGACCCCTTGGCCTCACAGCAAGGGTTCCCACCACCTTCACGTTTGCATCTTGAAGTCGCTTCTGAACAGCAGCTGGAGCCATTCTTCGGGCTGAGGAAAAGCGGGAGAGGGCCGGCATGGGGAGCGCATGGTCAGGGTCTGGCCTTCCAGCAAACACCGACTCCCCAGGACTCCCCTGCAGCACACGGCCAGAGAGGCAGATGGAAACTGCAGAGGCTCTGATGGATTTGGGCTTGCCTGTGTTACCGGTTCTGGGAAGAAGAGACAAGGAAGGATGGTAGCTGTTCATGCTCTTCAGACGCGCTGCAAGCGGGGCCACGCGCGGGAGCTGCAGTATTTATGGCAGGCAGAGAACATCCCTTTCATCTCCCGTGTTTGAAATCCTCCTCCGGAGCTACCTGTGGGACAGTGCTGCACAGAGCGTGCCCAAATATGCTGTATAATTCACACAACAAAAAACACATAAAAGGATACTAGGACTAGAAGACAAACCCACTAAAAATCAGGAAATTATTTGGGGAGAAGGATTAAATTTTCAAGACCTCTGCAGGATGCATAGCTAAGGAAGCTTCAGCTGAGCACCCCGTGGTCACCCATCGTTTGCCAGAGCCTGAAGTATTTTTGCAAGTGACCTGGCAGGTCTCTTCTCTACGTGCAGTGTACCTACAGCTCCCTGCAAGCCAGCTGCAACCAGACGGGCTCCACCGGAGCTTGCACCCACACATCCCCCGGGCTGGAGCCCAAGCCCCGTGTCTGCCGTGGTCAGCGCTGGCTCCTCTGAGACCCATCAGTGCCTGCCAGGACGAAGGCATCCGGCTCGTTTCCCACACACCCCCCGTGCCACTGGGGTGCCGGCTGTGCTGCCCCGAGCCCGGGGGCTGAGCTGGCAGGTCCCCAGACCGGCTGTCCCCTGAGCTCGCCAGCCCCTTGCGCTGCTCCGACAGAGCCCAGCACGTACGTATTCCTTCAGCAGCTCTGCGAGCAGGAACAAAACATGTCAAGGATCTGAGACAGAGATGATAGTTAAAGTTTGATAACTCGGTTGTTTCAGAATACGTCTGTTTTTCCCCAAATGCCAAAACAGATTAGTCTACAAACGTTACCACATTATGGCCTGAGTGTAGTTTTCTGCCTGAAAAAAAAAAAAAAAAACAAAACTCAGAGATCCTCCTTTAAGTAATGTAGTGAGAACATATTATAGCATCTGAAAAAACATCTGAACTTCTGTTTATTGCTTGGTTGGTTTTATGCTCTGAGATCCCCCAGCCGGCTGATGGCCGTGGCTTTGGGGACTCGCAAAGGGAAGGCAGCACACAGGTGCTTTTTTTGCAGCACGTATCCAGTCTGCTCCAGCCACGGCTGAAACGTCCCTTAGTGCCTGCAGGGAGGATCTCCTTCCATCACCAGCACGGCAACTGCTTCTGGCCTGCTTCCATCTCTCCACCTTTCATCGTGCCCTGTGCTGCCCATTCCTCCTTGGCTGGCCTCTCCTCCCAAAGCATCGTGTTCCTGTGGAGCAGAGGACACACAAGCGTGTGGGTCTCCTTGGGGCAGCAACGGGACGGGAGGTTTAGGGATGGTGATTTTGGGTAGGCAACAAGGATGGGCTCTCCTGGATCCCTTTGCTGGGAGAGGAACCTCAGAGGGAGTTGCAAATGGGATGGAGATGGAGGGGGAGCTGGGGCCCGGCTCTAAGGGGAGCACCAGGGGGATGTTTTGACCAAGTACTGATGCTGCCAACAAGGTTGAAATGCCTCACAACTCAGAATAACTCTAGTCTAAAGACAGAAGGAAATATTTAGGAAAAATTTTGATATTTCTTTGAATGCTGGACTTTTTAAAGACAGATTTAGTGGTTTTTTTCAGTAGCTTTTTAAGGGCAGGGGGCAGTGAAGGAACCTGAAATACTTTGGATAGAGCAAGTGTTTTCCTTGTCAGAGGCACTGGAGCAGGAGGAGACGTTTGCTTCCTCCTTTAATGAGGAAAACTGAAATACTGTAAATTTGGGGTCAGTCCAGGCCAAAGCTGTTTGGAGGAGCAGAGTGGTGGCAATGTGCACAGCCTGTCCCCCAGCAAACGGTGCACGTGAGCCAGTCATGTAGTATTAGCGGCTCCACGTTGCAGACAGGTTGGATGCCACGTGCAGGCACGTTAACATGGAAAACACATTAGCCCCCACCGAGGAAACCTGAGCAAATTGGCCATGAGACTCGGTGTCCTGGGATTTAACATCGATGCCATTCCCCGGGATGCCACGGCAGAGCTGAGGCGGAACTCGAGGAGCGGGTTTGCTCCAATTCACCACAGTCCCAGGCAGCCAAATGGACACCGGATTGGGAGCACCCCTCTTGAACAGCATGGATCCCATCACCCTGCTGCAGCCCCCCCGTGTCCCTGCGCTTCAGCTGCCAAGCAGGGGCTACTGTGGGTGGCTGCAGGTGCCACGGCCCCTGGGCCACTGCGGCTCCCACCCCACTGCCTCCACCGGCCTCGTCCCCCCCGGAGCAGCCCCACGGACACTGTCCCGGCAGTGCTGTGACCCTCTTGTACTGCTGTGTGAGCGGGAGAGCACATCTGCCCTGTCCCTCAGCAGACAGCTTCTATCCTGAAACCACCTCATTCAATATTAACCCCAGAGACAGAGCATTTCTGGTCTCTCAGGGAAAGAAGCCCATTTTCAGTGCTCTGTGGAAGACCTCATTTCCCTGATACCCTGTCACGCATACTTGCACAAGGCTGGCACACGGCCACTCCAGCCCGTGTCTCCCACTGGGAAGGGACGCAGAGCCGCTGCCGGGCTGTCCCCTTAGCTGACCCTGACGGCCACCCTGACCCCCATCTCCTGGGGTGACGCTGGTGCGAGGCTTCGTAGGGGCACTTCTGGGGTCGGGCAGCCCCTGGTCAGTGGTCTCTGTCAAATCATGTCTGCACCATGCGCCCTGCACCATGCGCCCTGCACCATGGGCCCTGCACCCTGCGCCCTGCGGAAGGGAGCTGAGGCAGCCCAGAGGAAAAGCTCCTGCCAGTGTGGGCTGGAGAAGGGACCTGGGGACAAGCAGAAGTCATGGCCAGGAGCTGAAGAAGAGCCTCGCGCAAGCAGAGAAGCACACAGGGCATCTCTGTGTCCGTGTAAAGCCCCCACCCATGCCACCCAGGAGCTCGGGTCTGCACCCCAGCACAGGGATTGAGCTGCTCAGCAGCGGGGGCTGTACTCAGCTCTGCTGTGGGGACACATTGGGGATTGAGCCCCTCCTGCTGCCTCCCGGGGCATAGCCGGATGGCAGCCTGTCCCCGGGACGATGTGGGTCCGGCACGGCTGCGGCAGTGGGAGCAGCGTCGAAGGAAACGGGAGAGCAGCAGCACCTAGGCACATCAATAATTCATAAAATGCCAGCAGCAACAAAGGGAGAGAGGGACCAGAAGCAGGAGAACAGAATATCACAGAGCTTTTTAATGGTCTTTTTCTATTAGTGTCAGCTCTGTGGCTGGGTTTCAGGCAGGAGGAGTCTCCCTGGATGCCCCCAGAATTCCGGGACAGGGGTCGAGCGTGCCCTCCTTGGCCAGAGCCTGCTCCCAGGCCCCGCGGCGGTGGCTGACGGCAGTCACCGGTCTCTAACACTTTCAGAAGGACTTGCAGGGTGGTGTGGCACAGCCCCGGCACGGTCCCTCCTGGCAAAGGAGCTGCAAGAGATGATGATCGTGCTGCCAACAGCAAGCAGAGAGGCTGGGCTCGGCTTTGTTGGCTATACGCCATCTGTAACCTCCAAACGAGCCTGAGTTTGAGTGAAACCCTCAGCTCTGGCTGACTCTGGGCACCTCCATGGACCTCACAGTGCTCACCACAGTCTCTGCAGTGCTCTGCAGTGCTCACCACAGCTGAACTCCGCAGCTCCCTTCCCCCATGTTGGGGGGGGACCTACAGACTCCCCACATACAGAAACCCCAGGATTTTTTCATATAAATACAGGGAAAGCATTAGGCCAGATTAGGTCTGCGTACGCCGTGCCATGCAGCAGCTGATGTGATGGATGGGGATGTGCCCTGTTAAAGTTTAACAACGCCCAGACCCATCTGCTCCCCAATGACACCCTCACGTCACGTCGCGTCACGCGGTGCCTCCCCACGGCTGTCAGCACGGGCCAGCCCCAGCCCCGCCGCCAGCAGGAGCACAGCACACACACAGCACTCGTGGCCGATGGAGGGGCGCAACGAGCACGTGCTGCACATGGGGCAGGGGGTGGCCAGCCCCATGATTTCAGCCCTAAATGCGCCTCTGGAGCCCCATCGCAAGGTTACTGAAGGGTTTAAATAACGTTATCCCCTTTTGGGGCTGCAGAAACAGAGGGGTGGGTGGTGAGCGGTGCGGTGCAATGTGGTGTGGTATGGTGGGTGCCACCACTGCAGCGGGCACGCCGAGGGGCTGGACTCCCCATCGCTGGCTCCCCGGGCTTCCTTCAGACTGCTCCTTCCTCTGCGTTTCCAAGGTATAGTTTCCAAACCCAATAATTATTTAAACCTCACAGAAAACCACAACCATAAATTCCTTTTTCTGCCCTTAGTTTAATAGCCTCATAGTCAGAAAGTATGAGAGGATTGTTCTACAAATAGGTTCGCTGTGAAATGCAATTAGCCAGAGTGAAGGCAATTACCGTTTTAATCATTGCTATTCTGCGTAAAAAAAAAAAAAAACATCAGGAGAAAAAACGGGTATATTACCGAAAGAGCGAGGACTGGATCCCAGTCAGAGCCACGGTCCAAGGCGTTTCTATTTATCTCACCCTCCGCAGCCAGCGTCTGCTGCGCCCATGGCCGAGCCCTGGGGGAGCCCCCATTAACCCCCGCAGGGCTGCAGGATGGGACCCCAGGGGACGCCTCAGGCAGAGGTGGTGTGCGGATGGCTGCTCCCTTCTCCCTGCCCCGTGACCATGCGTGCCGCCCAGCCCCGCTAGTTCAGCAGATGCTGAACATATACACGGTGTCTTGTTTGCCGACGGTGCTGGCCAAGGGCTGTGCTGCGGCTGCCTCACCCTCAGCTTTGCAAGAGCTGCTCTTTTCGGTGATAAGCATCTTCAAGGGATGCCCAGACTCAGCGCGCAGTGTTCCCCTTTGCCAAAGCCGTGCCGTGCTTTTGCTAACTGATGGCTGGCAGTCGGGCGGGCTGGAGTCAGGCTGATCCCTGGGCCAGGTCCCTGTAGGGACCTTCCCTCCGCGGGGACCTGCCCTGGGCCCTGCGCACCTCTGCGAGGAGTGGTCAAATGATGCGAGGCCGAGCAGGGAGCTGGGAAAGCGAAGGCCGCCTTCGCCTGCACCGGCAGGAGCCTCCCCCGCTCTGCCGCCCGGCGCCAGCTCGGGGCTGCCGCCCTCCGACACGAGACCTGGGGGTCTCCCCGGCAGATGCTGGCACTGCAGCAGCCGAGAGGCCCTGCAGACAGCCCAGGGCAAAATTTTTAATTCGACATCACACTTCAACCTGAAATCTGAAAAAAATTAAAAAAGAATGACAAGATGTCAGCGTCTCTGCAGAACCAGACGGCCAATCGCAGCCCCACGGACGGGGGGCAGCGCTCTGCAGTGGTGCGGGGCGCCTGCCCTCGTGAGAGTCCACTGCAGCTCCAGGGCTGTGACACTGCCAGAGGAAACCAAAGGAAAGTGAAGAAAATCAGCTTATGTCACATAGCTGCAAAGAAGAAAAAGGCCACTCGCTTTGGACCTTGGGAACTTGGGCAGATTGGAGAGGGAGTATCCAAAATGTGAAATTTCAAGTGTCCTTCCTGTATGCCTGGCAGAGAAGTCGGACCACATAAGAAATAGTCCTTTAAAAATTACAGAGATCTAAACATTTGAAAAGGTTTACAGTTTAAAAATCTCCACAGAGAATGCTCTTTCTCGAGCAGCAGCGGCAGCAGCTCTGTGGCTTCACGTGGCAGAGTGGAGCCAGCAGCTTCCGAGCCACCCTGGAGCAACGAGCCTGGGGACGGACCAGTGAGAGGGGAAACCAGGCTGCTGCGGGAGCCCTGGCCGCGGACTTTTCTGAAAAACTGTCTGGATACCCAGCTGGCCTAAAAGACATTACACTGGCACCACCACATCAGCAGATCCAGGACCACTGGAGTCGGTTTAGGTTTGGGTTTCCCCTGGAGGGATCTATCCCCAGACCCAGTGCTCACCGCAGCCCTGTTCCCGCAGGGAGCACCACCAGCGGTGCCTTCCCAGCCCGGAGAGCAGGCTTCCTGAGGAGATGAACGAGCCAGTACTGGCGAGGTCCTGCTCTGCAGCAGCCCTGGTGTTGACGTGAGCGTGTCCAGGGGCTGCGGCTCATGGGTCCCCTCTTGTATCTGCACTCCTAGAGCCTACTCTGCTGGTTAATTAGTGAGGGTGTCCCTCCAAACAGCGACTTGCATTATTACAATTCAGATTTTGAATGAAATCTAGGGAAAGTACATATTAAGCGCAATAAATTGTACTACTTCCAAAAGCCACATCCTGCTGAATAGGTAGCTGCCATCAAATTCATCAAAACGACTCGCATTTTGCAGCTCACAATTAATTGCTTTTGAAAGAGCCACAGTCTGAGGATTACTGGCTGAAATGTTTTGAGAAAATAAAGCTGAGCAGTAAGGGAGGCCACGGGACAGCAGCACGGGGCTCTGCGTGGAACGGGGCCAGCTCTCCCCGCACACGGGAAAGGGCCTTGCAGATGCTCCTATCTGCCAGCCTGTAATTAATAAATTATTGAGACAATCCTGAAACAAACAGATGAAAAGGGGGATGAAAGATGCTAGTGGAAGACAGACAGCCCCACTGCTTGGGGAGGATCTAAGCTATCATGTCCAAAAAACGTTTTAATCTCCTGCCGTCAGAAAGCGCCGATCGCTCGCAGCGCTGGCGAGGGGGGACGCGGGGTGGGGACTCCCGGCTCCATCTCCTCTCCCCTCGCAGAGCAGAGACAGGCACCGTGCATCTCGCTGTTCGGGCAGAGCCAGCGGTGGTTATCCCCAGCTCCTTCCCGCGGCTCCTCGGAGGGGCCAAGGCAACAGGGAGGACCCCCGGCCCCCCGAGCCGCTGCCACCCAGGTTCGGGGGCAGGACGGGCTGGGGACACGCTGGGATGGAGCGGGGCACACATGCACCCGGGGAGCCCCAGCCACCTGCCGAGCTGTCAAAAATCCTCACGGCGGCAGTGACTTTAAGCAAAACGCATGAATAAAGAAACCGAGCAGCAAAATCAGAGTATGTACGAATCTCTTTAGCACAGCACCATCAAGAGGTCCCTTAGTAATTCTGATTATTTTTATTGTTTAAGAAAAGTCCGGTCTTTTTTTTTGACAGAAAGAGAGGAATGGGAAAAGTGGGATCACAAAATCAAAGCAGTTAGAGATGGAAAGACCCGATGGCTCAGCGAGGCTCCCGGCGTCCTCCCCACAGCGGGAGGGGTGGTGACGTTCCCCAGCACACGAAACGCGGCCTTGCAGGGGGGAAAGATCTGCTTCCCTGTTGTTCTGGGTTGGTTGGGTTTTTTTTGAAACATGTAATTCAGCTGCAGGAGGCTTTTCAACAGAATATTTTATATCTCATTACGTCTCAAACGTAACATCAGTGCCATATCTGAGCTCCGAGCTTCTGCAGTCGGTTACTGCAGGCTTTACTCATAGAGTTTTCTCAGTCCTCACCTGACAAGTCAGGGCTAGCAAGTGTTTCACAGGAATAACTGTTCTCTCGTGTCTTGAGTGTTTCAGTTACACAGGCCATAAAACAAACAGGACTGGGCGCCTGAACTGAAAATGCGTTTCCTTCACTGACCGATTTCTCATGTACGTTACTTGGACGTAATGAGTCCTCAGCTCGTTACCTGCCCACAGGCTCCCCGGGCAGTCCTGAGGGCCACGTCTCAGGGGACCCTGCCAACACTGCCTCCCAGCAAGGGCTGCGGATCTGGCCCCACCGCAGCCACCTCCCTGGCGGTCTTTGCCACCGCAGCGGGGCTCCCCATCTCCCCAGGGCAGCAGGAACCCACTCGTGTCTCCACGAGTCCCGCAGTAAACACAGCGCAGCATGAACTCTCTCGTTTCCAAGTCCGTGGGGCACCACAGGGCACTCCGCTGCAGTGCGGCAGCTGGCACTAGCCGTGTGCTTCGTGCCTCTCCTGCTCCAGCCCGACCACGGGCACAGCAGCCCTTCGCCCTCCCGTGCCATGTTCCCCCCCATCTGCCCACACTTCAGTTTGCCACAACTTGCGTCTCAGCCCCCTTGGTCCCCCCACGCAGGGGTCTCGCCGCCCCAGCCCAGCCCCTGCAGCACACCGCAGAGCTGTGGGTTTCCCGGGAGGCTCTGGGGCCAGGACCCTGCTGCCTGCCCCAGCCAGGGAGCCCCAGCAGCAGCTCCACACACACTGGGCGCGCTGGTAGGTTTTTTACTACAAATGCAGCCACGTGCTGTTATGGCAAATCAAATTCCAGCAGGAGAAATAAGCTACCCCTGTCAAAACAAGGCTTTACTGGTATAATTGCATCTTCAAGGACCTTCTGCCAGTGCAGCCGTGCCTACATTAGGACTTTTGCCGGCAGTTGTGCCAAGTAGGGACGCGGGGTCGCCAGGCGGAGCAGGGTGCCGCTGCAGCGCCTTGTTATCGAGCTGCTGCCGACGGCGGCAGAGGGACCCAGCGACAGCCCCTCACCCTCTGCTGCCCGCTGCGTGCCCCTGTCCCGGCTGGGGCCGGCCCCAAAGACCCCAGCACTGGAGCAGACGCGTCCACGTAGCGGGGAGAGGGCACGCAGCCGCCCCCCGTGCCCCTCCGGCCCCTCGCTGCGGGGAGCCCCGGTGCCGGGGATCCTGCGGTCTGCGTCGGGCTGCGGGCTGGCTCACACCACCTCCACCTGGAGCTGCAGAGCTTTCGGCCACGGGAGCAAACCACCGGCTCCCCTGAGGCGCCGGCCGGGCAGCGCCCGGGACGCCCTCCGCTTCTGCGCCCAGACCGTGCGGCGTGCCGCCTGCGGCTCCCCGAGCAGCCGGGCGCGGGCACCGCCGCCAGCAGGGAGCGAGCTGGGCAAAGCCGGGCACCGACGGGCCCTGACCGCGCCAGGGGCCCGGCGGGAGGAGCCGCCTTCGCCCCGCCGGCCACAGGGCCGGGGCCGGGGCCAGGACCGGCGCTGGAGGGGGCCTCGCCGCCACCGACGCCCCGCGCCGCTTCAGGCCCGCGCGGCACACAGCGCCCCCCAGCGGCCGCGGGGCGCTGGGGTAGGACGTGCGCAGCTGCATTCGCGCCCGCTCATTGGCTGCTGCCCAGTAACTGGGTTTCGTTGCCCCACCCCTGTGCCCCGCCATTGGCTGCTGCTCGAACCCCGCCCCTGGGACGTGAGGGGCGGGACGCTTCCGATTTGGCTTTTCTGGTTGGGAGCGCGCAGCCGCCTGCGGGCCGTGATTGGTGCATGGGGTTCCGCCCGCTGATTGGATGCCGCTCCCGTCTCTTTTTTTTCCCCTACGGCCGTTTCTGTCTTACGTGAGGTCAGTTCCGGTTCTCTCCCCGGGTCACGCCTCACGTGACCCGAGCCGCAAGCGGCGCGGGGCGCCCGCGCGCAGCCAATCCCGGCGCGCCTGGCTTCCCCCATTCAAAGTCGGCGGGCGCGGCGGCCAATGGCAGGGCGCGCCCGCCCCCGCGTCCGCTGACGGGCGTGGGGGGCGGCCAATGGGGCGCGGCGGGGCCTGGCCGGGGCGGCAGCGGCAGCGGCTGGGCTCGGCGGCGCTGTGAGGCGGCGATGGCGGAGCGGGGCGGCGGCGGCGGCGCGGGGGCCGGCGGCGGCGAGGGGGAGGCGGCGGCGGAGCGGTACGGCAGCGAGCTCAGGTACCGCGCGGCGGCGGGCGAGGGGCGGGCTCTCACGGGGGCCGCGGCCTGGCCCGGCCCGGCCCGGCCCGGCCCTCCGCGGCCTTCCCGTAGCGCGGGCCCGGCCTGCGCCCGGCGGGCGGCGGCCGGCGGCGGCGGGGGAGCGGGCCTGGGCCTGGGCGCGGCCGGCGGGGCGGGGCCGGGCCGGGGCGGGCGGCCCGGCGGGAGCTACTCCCGCCGCCTCCATTTTCTGTCTCCGCGTGCGGCCGGCGCTGGGACGGGCCCCGCCGGGGCGGCCGAGCCCTCGTCGCCGGGCCGGGGCCGCCGGGCCGCGGCTCCGCTCTCGGGCGCGGAGTTGGGCTGCCGGGGAGCGGCGGCGGGCGGTCGGGGCGCCTGGCGGGGTCCCCGCTGCCAGCTCCCGCCGGGCAGCGCCTGCCCCTCGGGCTCTCCGCGCCGCTTGCAGTCCAGGTCAGCAGGAGCAGGGGCTGCCCCTGCGGTCTGGGTGCTGAGCCGCGTGTGTGTTGCCGTTCACCTTCTCATAACCTTTGTTTTTTTCAATTTTGAGTCATCATGCCAACATTGGTATTGCACTGGCACTAAATGGTGGGCAAAATTGTTTTCCTGAGAGCAGCAGAAGAGCGTTTGTTGGTTCCAAAGGTGAACGTTTTTTTATATATATACATTTACAAAGCTCCCCGCGTAGAGGGTTGGGTGGCACAGTGGGCTTAGTGCGATGGTCAGAGTTCAAACCCTACCGTAGGTCACAAATGCGAAGGATGTAGATTGTCCTGACAGACACTGATACTACAGAATAATTAAAACCTTTGGCACGATTGACAGCCATTGCTTGAGAAGTCTAGGATGTATGTGCAGACAGAAATCAGAGCTGCAGGTCGTGTTGAAGGAGCTTTGGCAGACCTGGATGTGCTTCCACAATGCCTGCCTACCCTGATCCCAACTCTAGGGTATTCATTTCCATGAATAAAAATTAACAATTGAGGAGTAATGAACTCGAATTGCAAAGGGAAAGAAACTATTGAAGTAGTTACACACTTTAACTTTGTGTATTCAAACGTGGCATTTTTTCCACACCCTTTTGATTTTTCTTAGGGTTTTTCCTTGTTTATTGTAAGAATTGTTTTTCCTGCAGCTAAAAAGCAGAAGAAAATAAGCTTTGTTTCCCTTTGGCCTTATCCACAGAATGGCACAGCAGCAAGCACTGAGATTTCGTGGCCCAGCTCCCCCACCAAACGCAGTCATGAGAGGCCCACCGCCTCTCATGCGACCACCTCCACCTTTTGGTATGATGCGAGGTCCTCCTCCACCACCTCGCCCCCCTTTTGGACGTCCTCCATTTGATCCAAACATGCCTCCGATGCCACCTCCGGGAGGGATTCCTCCGCCAATGGGACCTCCACATTTACAGGTAAAGAATGGGAGATTTTCTTGGTTTGCTGAGTTGGGATTTAGGGATTTTTCTTGTTTGTTTTCACGTGTGGAAATAATAAGAGGAGAGGCATTAAGATGGCTGTAAAATAGCAGGGCATGATGAAAACATAAGGCTCGTGCATGGTATTGTAAAACTAATGCATACCTGTGGTATGTAAATGCAACTTCTGTTTAGCTCCTTGAGGCAATTCTAAATTAATCAATTATGCCGTTAGGATACGCTCACCAACAGAGTCTTTATTTACTAAAACCTGATTTTGTGTTGGCGCCCTGTGGCCATGCGGAATGCAGGATTCGGCTGTGCTCGGATTTG
This sequence comes from Nipponia nippon, assembly GCF_047370975.1. Classification (NCBI taxonomy): domain Eukaryota; kingdom Metazoa; phylum Chordata; class Aves; order Pelecaniformes; family Threskiornithidae; genus Nipponia; species Nipponia nippon. The sequence continues at coordinate 7,253,655 of NW_028262333.1, read as the reverse complement.
TGAACGCCTCAAAGCAGGCATGTGAAGTGTACATCAGCCTTCCAGGCTTACCTTAGTTCTGCCTCTATTCGCTTAGTGCGGTAACGATGGATGCGCACAAAGACTGACAGAGAAGGTGCAGCTGAATTCTGTGTGGGTTCCAGCATGAGCCACACCTGCCATCGCTGCAGTAGTTTATTATTACTGATCACCAAGGGATTGGTTAGGTGGGCAGGTAGCAATTCTGAGAAGCAGGTATATAATCAGTGACCAGGTATGTTTTGCTTCAGCACTGTGCTCAGGAGGATGCATTGTTAGTTATGCACCAAAATTGTCAACACACTGACAAAGAAAACTTTAATGTTTGAAAAAAACCCTAAGAGCAGGCTTAGTGTTTGACTGGAGCAGCTGCAGGTGGTCCTTGTGCTGACATAAGTTTACTCTGGCAGAGGGAGAATGCTCTTTGTCTTATGTTTGTTGTTGTGGCGCTTTGTTTTTTTAAAACTTAGAGCATTCCTAGCACCTACAGAGATAGTATGAGCCTGTTGAGGTCAAGTAAGGTAGATTTCTGTCTGCATTTCATGGTGATGTATGTTTGAGTTCTTTTGCCTACCTTTCAGAGACTTGGACGGTTTGAAAGGTACAACACATTTGTGAATAAGAAATGTATTGTTTCAATAGAGTGGTAGGAGTACAGTGCTACTAAGGCAGTGTAATTACTGTGTGGGACTGCAGGCGGGCCTATAAGGAGGTGAATAGTACTATGTGGTTTATAAATAATGGTTTAAATCCACTATTTGTAATAAAATAGTGAAAACTTTAGTGCTGTGAAATTTATTTTAAAATGTAGGGATGTGGGCAAGATGGAAAAAGAACATGCTGACATAGGTTATTTTGTGGTATTTTAGGCCCTGCGTTGCATATGTTTTTTGGCAGCAGGGCTATGGGAGCTTTTTTCCACATTATTCTTAATGCAGATTGGTTCACTGTATAGCTCTGCAGACAGCTTTGTGTGAAATGGAGGGAGCGGTATGAGAGAAAGGAAAGAAGCAGGAACAAGGGCTTAAGCTGGACTTCATCTGAAATAAACTAACAACAAATTGTAGTTTTAATTTTGTGTGCTGTCATCATCCCAAGCACAAGATTTCAAGAAGAAACCAGTGCATGTTTTCCGTCTGGAACATAAAGCCTCTTGTTAGAACTTGGAGTGCTCAGGGAGGTGTGAAGTAGCTATTCATTTCATTGAAACATTCTCAGCTGAACAAAAGTCCTGTGGCACTGAAGACTGAAACAGTACCTTTGAGGGGTGTAAACAGCCCCACTCACCTCGAATGTCATCTTTTCCTTTCATTCAGTACTAGGGGCCTTGTTCTATGGTATGTTTTCATGCTCAGCTTAAGTTTATTTATTTTCACCTACTGCACCTTTGTTCTGGTGCTTTATGATCCCATTTTCCCTCTTGGTGTTAATATTCAGGTGCCCATGCGTTGCCTTGAAAGCTCTGAAGCAATGAAGAGTGTCAGAGTGTGCAGTGGAACTCAGACTGAGAGGGGAAAACAGGACCTTGTTTCCTTCTTGCAGTTTCAAGAATCAGCCAGAGTTAATTGAAGCCCCAAGCCTAGCAGCTGATGTCTCCTTGATTTATGTGTTTGATTTATATTCTGAATGTGCTTCAGCTCTCGGCTCTTGCATCATAGCTGGTTTGTCATGCCATGCAGTAAGCATGTCTTCTACAATGCATTACCATGCATGGAATCCATGCACCAAGCATGTCTAAATTTTTCATGCCATGTTAGCACTGTGCTCTGCTTTGCACCGCGTGCTTGGTTTTTAGCTTCTCGTCCTGCTTCTGGTGCAAGGGAAGACATGATGTTGGAAGGTCCTGTGGTAGAAATGAAGGAGAGGTGTGCTTCAGTGGAGCTGAAGGGTGTTCTGGATCCCTGGCTGTACACCTGGCATCCCCCCCTCGCTCCCTGGAATGCCCCGGAATAGTCTAACCCCCTTTTTTTTGGTGTATTGGGTCTGGCTGAGATGAAGTTAATTTTCCCTGTAGCAGCCCTCGTAGTGCTGTGCTTTGTATCAATAGCTGGAAGGGTGTTGATAACACACCAGTGTTTTGGCTGCTGCTGAGCGGTCCTCATGCAGCATCAAGGCTGTCTCTTGGGTGGGGACTTAGCCAGGACAGCTGACCCAGACTGACCAAAGGGATATCCCATACCATATGACATCCGCTCAGTAATAAAAGCTTAGAGAAGGGGGGGTGTGTGTGTGGCATTCATTGTTTTTATGGCATTTGTCCTCCGGAGCAACTGCTACGCGTGCTGGGGCCCTGCTTCCCGGGGGGTTGCTGGACATCGCTGCTGATGGGAAGTTGAGAATAAAATCTTTCTGTTTTCCTTTTGTTTTTCCATGTGTGGCCTTTGCCTCTGCTTTCATTAAACTGTCCTTATCTTGACCCATGAGCCTTCCATTATATTTCCTCTCCCCTGTCCAGCTAAGGAGGGGGAGTGACAGAGGGGCTTTGGTGGGCTTCTGGCATCCAGCCAGGGTCAACCCACCACGTTCGGAAAGCAGCAACAGCAGGCAAAAAGGGAGCTCTACTAGATTCTTTTACAGATTTTAGAGCGGTAGAGAGGAAGATCGTCTTGTGGCCAGATGGAGGAGCTGTGGAGAAATAAGGAAGGAAAGAAAGGCTATAGTTACCTTAATATTTGCTTCTGTGACACTGGATTTCCTGCGCACATCCTAGCTTCAGCAGAGTCCTAGTCTTGCTGTGTGTGTGCGGTTCGCTCTCGGGCCTGTCGGTTCTGAGTGCAGAGCTAGAAGGTTTGTACCAGTGAGCTGTCTTGGCATTGCCTTTGCGAAGAGGAAGTCTTTTGCATTACAAGCTCAATTAGAACTGGAGTGACAGAGATAATTAGGTCAGTTGTAGGTGTATGCAGTATAAGTTAAAGAACTCGGTGGATTTTGTTGACTCTCTTTTTTATAGGGAAGTATTCACTATACTTGTTATACGCAGGACATTTCAGAACAGTCCAAACAAAGAAGTACAATAAAATAACTTAATGTTCCTTGAATTTGAAAGCAGGTGTTCAGGTAGCAGTGGTGTGCAGGGCAGTTCTGGATGTCTTATGATGATGCAATAATGAAAATGTAATTTGGTATTTTTCTTTTTTTTTTTTTTTAATTAGCACTAGTAAGAATTTTAGTTAATGGGAAATCGAGAAGAATAATGGATTGTAATGAAATCCACTGCTATGCTAATAAATTGGATGCTTGCTTATAATTTTTTTTTTTTTTAAATATTTCTTCAATGGGAAAGTCCTTGTGTAACTGTTCAGTGGTGTATTTGATTCGCAGCTGGGAATGTCTGAGTGGCAGTTATTCAGAAACAGTTCTTCCATTCTTTCTTACATTAGGATATTTTTGCCTTTTCAGGAGAGGAGCTTTCTCTCACTCCACTTCTTCTCATGCCACTTTTTTCTGATGCTTTGCATTTATGTTAGCACCTCAGAAGTGAAATGCTTACTGCAGCTGTTCTGCCATAGGTGGTGGCTTGTCAGGAAGCACATCCTTTGAGCTGGAAGCATTAGGTTGTTAAAGAAGCTCTCAAGACTGGTAGAGTTAACCTTGCTATAGTTGCACTGTCTGTTGGTGCTCTAATAAAGGAAAACTTCTTGAAATTTGTATTATTATTATTATTATCATCATCATTATTATTGTTATTATATGCCTTTAGAGACCACCATTTATGCCTCCTCCCATGGGTAGCATGCCACCACCTCCTGGTATGATGTTCCCTCCAGGAATGCCGCCTGTCACTGCCCCTGGAACACCAGCAATGCCCCCAGCTGAAGAGATATGGGTAGAAAACAAAACTCCAGATGGCAAGGTAAGATGGTTACCAGAAACAATGAAGTAATGGGTGTTTACTGCTGTTGTGAGCATGTTGTCATACACAGTCTTGCACTGTAGTCAAATCCTATGTTCTTGTCTATCCTCTTATTAATTATTTTTTAAAACAGGAGGAACTGAACCATTTATAAGTGTTTCTCCTCCAGATAAGCAGTTGTTTGATGGTGACATTCTTAAATTGTAGGTCTATTTCTATAACGCGCGTACACGTGAGTCAGCGTGGACTAAGCCAGATGGGGTCAAAGTTATTCAGCAGTCGGAGCTGACGCCGATGCTGGCTGCGCAAGCCCAGGCCCAGGCGCAAGCCCAGGCCCAGGCGCAAGCAGTAGGTGCCTCCACACCGACCACCAGTAGCCCTGCATCTGCAGCGTCTCCATCCACATCCTCGAGTACTCAGTCCTCCACAACCTCTACCACAACCACAGCCACTTCAGTTTCACAGACGATTTCCAGTGAGTAACTGAGTGTTTCTCAAGCTTTGCGATGGTGGGGAACAGATGGTGGGGATGCTGCTTTGGGGAATTACTGCAGCAAAAACTTGGTATCCAGGAGGAAGTTGTTTCAACATAAAGTGGAGTATGAGTTTAAAGTATAGTATTTAATCTAGAAGACCCTTCCATGCGAACCTTCCCCCCTCCCCCCCCCAGTCTGAAAGAGTTACTTCAGGAGAGTAATACTAGATCAGTATGCAACCCTTTTTCTTTAGGTCTTTGTATATTTTTCTTCTGCTGTTATCATCTCAGAGCTATTATGTGTCCATTTCCCTTTGACTATAGATAAAGCTAAATTGTTTTTAAAAGTATCTCACAAGAAAAGTTAATCTGAGGTAGGAGTTATAGTTGTAGCAATTTTCTCTTTGTTTCCAGAATAGCATCAGTTGCTTTAAGAGGCTGGATCTTTGAGCGCTGCTCCTGGGCTGCAGAGAATTGGTTGATTGCAGAATAGAGCTTCTTCTGGTGTATTACTTTTATTAGCGTTACTCTTCTGACTAAGCCTCCTAAGTTCCCATTTGCTAGAGTTGCACAAAAGAGGAAAAAGAAAGTCCTTAGAGCCATTATTGTTCACTCATGACCTTTGAATAATAGTCTGAAGATTATTGCTGTTTACATGGGCTGAGCCTTTGCTTTTAAGGGTTTGCCAGCTGAGGGAACCGCAAGAGGAATGGGGACTGAATTTATGCAGCATACATATAGTGCATGTTTATACATGGTATCTGCATATAATATAAATAGTATGATTTATACTGTACTTTGGCATGTATATGCTAACAAAGTGCCTCTAGTGCAGAGCATCTACATAGAGATGTATCTTATGCACTATTTGCACACGCGTGTGTCACCAGCAAACAATGAGTAAGATCACCTAGCAGGAAGGAAGCAAGGTACGCTTGTTAAGGAACAGTTTGATTAGTGTTACTGTCTACATGCAGGGCTACTGAAAGCACAACATTTATGCTCATCAGGAATCCTATTGTTTGACGGTCTTGATCATTGTAGCTGCGCTGGCAAAAATGTGTGCAGAGTCAGGCCAAAGAGTATGCAGAAGATGAGCAATTGCTGAACTGTTTTAACACCAGCTGTAGTGTATAGTTGCATCCCCTGGAATTATTTTATCTTTTTCGTGTAACAGGTGAGACAAGTCAAGCTTAACTCACCATTTAACCCACACTTTGGAGATCTGTGTATGAAAGGGAGTCAAATTTAGGCAACCTTCAAATTATACTTTCAGTTAACACTGGAGGGAGGACAGTTCATTAGAGTAGCAAATAATTTACATTGCCCAAAGCATTTTAGGGCTTTTAATTAATTTGAAAGGTAACTTAGTACTACGTTCAGCTGCTTTGTTGAAATATGGTCTATTCTAACCATTTTGCTGAGTAACAAGAATCAGGCAGGAGGTGAATGCTGGCTTCTGGCCTAATGCCAGGCTTTTGAGAACTGATCCTGCTTTTGGAATAGCACTTTATGCGCCTTCTCTGAAGCAAAATTTCCTAATATCAAACGCTGAGAGTCTGTTCCACTTCTACCTGCTAAACTTTGTCTTTGCTTTCAAGAACTGTTACTGTTGGTGTCTGTGCCTAGGTGATAAAATTTTATTTAAAATAATTGTATAACTCTCAGACTTGGCCTGTTATAAAACCTGGGACTTCTGGCTGAGCTTCATTCTTGTCTGGTACTGATTTGACTTAGGCCTTAAAACAAATCACATACTGACTGTCTGCTCTGTTTCCCTAAATTTTAGGCAGTGCTAAGAACTTTCACCCTTTCTGAAACACTTAACAACAGATCAAAAATCTTTATTTAAATATGTTAATACTGGTACGTTGTTGGAAGTGCTTCTGGTAGTCATTAAATACTGAAGAAAATGCACAGTATGCCCATGTATAATGTGGTCATAAGCTGGTGTGGGATGTTTGTTTGTTTTTTAAATTAGCTCATTTTTACAACAGTTTCTCCTCCCCCTCCCCCAAATCTTACAGTGTAAATTTGCAAGGCTGGTCAATGAGTTTAATCAGTCACGCCTATAGTTCCTGTTTGCCAGTGCTTTGATACACGGCACTATTTATTCTCGGTTAAGTGCCGATTTCAATCATGCTGCAAGGATTGTGGAATTGAATGCTAGTAGTGTATTTTCCCACTGGGAGGCACTGAAGACCAAGAAAGTTCTTGCAGCTTCTGAACAAAAGTACTTTCCTTTTCCTTGCTTATTTACACATTTTTTTATCGACATTTTTCCATTCTTGGATCCCACCTTAAAAAGCATAGTTTTAGACAGACTGTTGTCATGCACATGCTGCTGCCATTGTTGTTAAAAAGCAGAACCTGTGTTCATTTAACATAAGGACAGTCTTTTTCCATTTGAAACTCTGTAACATTTCCTTTCTATATTTCTGAACAGGGATACAGAGGCTCTATTTGTCCTTTGGTACACCTTTGCTACTGCTATAGAGACTTATTTTAGGTGTAAAGAATGGGACAAAGTAAAATTTGAAATTGACTTTTTTTTGTGGATATTTGATGTTACAGAGAAGGCAAGCGTTTTTTTTTGTCCAAGAGTGTCTTCCTGCTGATTATATCTAAGCATATCTGCTTATGTAAGGTCTGTTGGGAAACAGAGAGCCAGTATGTTTGCAGCAAATATATTGTAGTGTCTAAGATACAAGGTGTTCTTTGTTTTTTTTTATCAGCACCTACCACACAAGACCAGACCCCGAGTTCGGGTGTTTCAGTTGCCACACCATCAGTCAGTGTTTCAACCTCTGCTCCTTCTGCTACACCTGTGCAGACTGTACCCCAGCCAGTCCCACAGACATTGCCTCCTGCAGTTCCTCATGCAGTACCTCAACCAACTGCAGCAATTCCTGCTTTTCCACCAGTAATGGTACCTCCATTTCGTGTCCCCCTTCCTGGCATGCCTATTCCACTTCCAGGTAAATTGGCGAACTGTAATTGTCTTGTCCGCTACATGTCCATGTTGTCAATTTGTTTGCACTCATGTGTCCACTGTGTACGGAACTTGCCTGAATCCTCTCCACTCAGAGTATTTTTGAAAGAATTCAGGGTTAGCAGACAGACTTTTTAATTAACAAAGAACATGAAATTTTTTTGACTTCTAGTTCTTTGATATACCTATCAGAAAACAGCTCCATTTAAACATGTAAACCTTTTTCTTTTAGATGATAGGAAAATATAAGAATTGCACTAAACACTTTAATTTCACGGCACGTCTATCTTGTCATCCTATTTTAAAAAAAATAACCTTCTGGACAGAATCCATATGTGACTGAGAATATTGTAGCACTGTATTTTACTAATTGCAGTATTGCTATGATTTTTTCTACTTGCTTGATTTAGACCTTAAGTCTTGTGCATAAATATTTATTAGGACATGGATTATAGCTGAAAGAAATGAAAAGAAAATAACATATGTATAAGCAGGAAAAATTACCATTCAGATTCATTACCCCTGAGTGATGTTAGGTGTTTCCAGTTCTCTTGGTTTGCAGCTATCAAGTATGATGCTGAATGCTTACACAAAATGTTGAGGTTTAAAGATGCTAGGGTATTATTCATAGGCTTTAGAATATAAAAACTATTGAGGAGAAATTTTAGATGGCAGCCCACTGGTTCCTGGGTAAATCATATTTTCTTAAGTTCTTAAATTCTTAAGTTTTTATAAAATATTTAGATACTTAAGGAACTAATTTTAGGCTGGCAAAATTTTGGACTCAACTGCTGTGTGTAATTGCTACAGAGGCCCTCCTAAGAGGTCGCTAAGGCCACTCATTGCTTAAACACCATGTTCCAATTTGCATGGATACAGTTGAGTTCCTGTTCTAGTACAAAAGTAAGTAATGTTTTTTCAGTGTGCGGTAGCACTAAGTATATGCCAAGAGCTGATGATTTTCTGTTGCAAAGGAGGGTTTGAGACTGCAGTTGTATTGGATACAAGTTAGTTTCTGGATAGGAATTACAAAGAAGCAGCTCTGAGCAGCATCCTCATATTTTTGACTCTCTGTACAAGCTGAGTGAGGTGACTTCTTTCCTGCTGTCCTTTTAACATGTTGATCCAACACGTATGAAGGGAGGCCTTTACCTTCCATCGAATTGCTTGGATGAAAAGTAATCCTTTATAACACTTCTTTGATAAAGGATGTAAGCATCAAAGTAGTTAAAATGCGTATTAGTTCTGCTAACTAGAAGAGAGGACCAACTTTTAGTTGCCTCTGCTTTTAGGGTAGTCTTCTAAAATAACTGGGCGAAGCTACTTTAATCTGTAATTTGCTTGAAAAGGAAATTGCAGTGTAGTACTCGCTGTTTTAAGACAGGAAAAAAATACTGTTCTGAACATGATAATCAAGGCTGAACGAAAAACGGGTGAAGGATAGCGGGAGAATTCTGATGTCTGTATATTTGGGAGGTTTGGAAGAACAATAAAAAGGGTTAAGCCTTAAAGGTGGTCAGCTGAATGTCTTTAACTGCACTTTCTGACATTGCCAGCGAGGGATCAGCATAGAGCGAAGGGTCCCTACGTACCTTTGAAGGATATAATCATCTACTCAAGTGTGAACTGTCAGGTGAAATGGGGATGGTCAGAGCAGTAGAGAAGAGTGCCAGTGAAAATGGATACACTGGGGCGTGTGCTTGGGTTGGGTTTTTTCATAAGCTCTCAGTCAAAAAGTTTTGTAAGTAGTATAATACAGAAGGAAAGACAGAGCAAGAACATCAGTCTTCTCCTTCTTAAACTTGTTTTTTTGAAAATTATTTTTTTCAGAACTTTCCTGGTAGCAAGTCTTAGATCTTGCCTCTTCTCCTGTTCTTGCAGTGAGATGAACCTTTTGGGTGGAACCCATAATACATATGAATAATACCTAGCAGTAAAGTGCGTGCTTCCACTAACAAATCTAATTTGTCATTTTGCCTGATTACAGAATAAATTCAGTCTACTTCTTTCAGCTAATTCTGGCTTGAGTTTGTTGTAATGGTTTATAAACACTGTAAAAGAAAAGGAACCCTTTAAAATATTTTACAGTAACAAGGAACTAAAGAGAAGTCAAAATGGCTTCATGGCAGTGTAAGGTGAAATCAAAAATGCTTACAGGGTTTTACTGTATAGATGTTTGGGGCTTTCAGCACTAGATAATATCAGCCAGATTGCTTTCAGGTGACAGAGACAGAGCTGAACAATGCCATTGTCAAGTGACTTCAAAGTTAATCTCTGTATTATACTATAGTAAGACGGAACAATGGAAGAGTTGATTAGTGATATCTCGTAATCTCAGATCTTAAAAAGTAAGTCTGCTTTCTCTTAATTCATACGTTAAAAGTTAGTTGTATGTTTGAGAATAAACTTGGCAGAGGAAACAGCTTGGGTATTTGCTAAGTCTTATCTGCGCTGCAGTATCTCTAATTTCAGTGATCCCGCAGATGGCATTATTTATACTGACCCAGTTTTAAGACATGCTGTAACTTCCTTAACAAAACGAATTTTCAGATTCATTTTCAAGTACATAACATGACTTGACCCCCTCCAAATTTAAACAAACTCTTCATTCAAGTGCTGTTTGAGTCAATGTTTTTGTGTCTCAATTCATACTTTTTTTAAAATAAAACTAGTTTTGGATTCTTTCATTGAAATTATTATTAAAGAACATTACAATTCTGTCTTCTCAGAAATATTTTTAAAATAAATTGGCAGTATTTTTGTATGCTTTCCATACTAGATTTCTAATGAAGAAAAATAGAAATTACTTTGGTTATAAACACAGGGGTTTAATTTCACTTTGTGCTGGAGGATTTCCAACCTCAGGTGATGGTATTGAAACCATTTAAGGGGAAGTTTCTGAAGTATTTAGAGTTTGAGTTGTCCAGACTGGGCCAACGTAGAGAGAACTTCTACAGTTTCCTTCCACACCCTAAAATGAAGGTTTTTAGAAACAGAATTAGACACGTTCCCCTTACCCCTGTCTAATTTCCTACTGAATTTTGTGTCTAATTGAAGAGGAGTAGATGCTTCCCTCTTTGTGGCCTTTCTATGTCATTTCTTAATGAGCTGGAGGCAGAACAGTGCATGATGCTACCTTTTTGAGGGCTAGTTATGCTGCTTTTGGAGCATTTTTCAGCTTGTGACATTCTGGATAATGAAAAATAAACTGTTTGCTGCCACTGACCTTGTGCAGCTTTGTGTACCTCTGTTTGCAGCTTCATTGCTTTTATCCCACCCCACCCCCCCCAGCCTTTCTGTAATGACCCTCATAACCTCAGCTTTCCCTCTGGGTTGAACTTGGCTTTCACCCTGCCATGCCTGGCTAGTCTGACTAGTTTAAATCTGTCCTTCTACTCTTACCACTGCTTTCTAAATGCAGCAGCAGACTGAAAATAGCAAAGACCGTTAGTTTCACTTTGTTGCTGCTCCTCTGATGGATCTTTCTGAGCAAAGGCTGTCAGTGGAAAACAGCACCGTTAGCAGAACATTTTCCCAGTGTACTGCCCTACCAGGAGAGCCGAGTTCCCCCTTGAATGAACTTAAACCCCTGAGTCTTCATTGAAATTCCTTTTTTTTTTTTTAATGACATCCAAGTAATTTGCTAAACAGCTGGTTTAATGTAGGCAGAAACTGTTGCTGCAGCTTAAAATTAGTTTTATATTTGATCTGGCATAAAACGTTGGAGCAAAAATGATTCGCATTTTCTTGCCGGGAGGCTTTCTCTTTGCCAGCTGAAAATGGCATTCCAAATTGTAGCAGGAAATCTGTAGCATCCAGACTCCCAGTGGTAGCTGACATACAATGGCAGCTTTCCAACATGCTTGCTTATCCATTTTACAGGTGTAGCAATGATGCAAATAGTCAGCTGCCCGTATGTAAAGACAGTCGCTACCACCAAGACCGGTAATTTTCAAAACCATCTTAGTTCGTTTTGTCTGTAAGTTGGCATGGTAGTGAATGTTGTTGTTTATCTTTTATTTATTTATTTGCTTCCCCAATTGAATGAATATATATCTTTATTTTTAAAACCAGTATAAATGCAAATATCATATTTGGCCAGGAAATAACTTTCCCAAATAACTGTTAGTGTTAGCTTATTTTATACAAAAAATCCAGTACAGTTTTCTGTAATCATGGAGTTCTGTAATAATTGTGAACCTCTTCATGCCCATACTTCTTAGTTATTAGTTTCTTGTGTGTGAATTTTTGTTTTTCCTACTTCCACATGTATAGTGACATGATTGTGCTCGCATGTTGGTGTGCGTGTATGTGCGTCTTAGTATAAATTTCCATTTTTCAAATTGTGGATTTAAGAAAAGTCACTGAGAATACTTTATGGCAATGTGTAATGTGTGCTTTTCCATTATTTAAAAAGATAGACTTTTTCATATAAATGTTAAAAGCTCGAAATTATGATCTTGTAGTTCTAGTACTATCCAATCTATTTTTCTAGAACTTGTCATTCAAAATATGTTCAGTATATCCATTTTGTTGGGATGAGTAGAGAAATAACAGGATAATGTAGCATTTTGGCTTTCTTATCTTTGGATATTTACTTGCCATTTTGCTTTAGGATGTGAATAAAATGTTTTTTCCAATCGTCTTCAGTACTAAACAAAACCGTCACACAATCTGAAATTATTTCATTCTCATGAGTTTTTATTCAAGGCTCTGAATTAGTGTTAACTTTCTTTAAGTCAGGATTTAAGATTTATCAGAGTTCTGCTTGGTATTATATGGCTCAAATTCAAACCACTGTTGTCTTTTTTTCAAGAGCAACAGGAATATCTCTTAAAGTGACAGCATAATTAAACAGTGGAGTAGATTTTTTTTTTAATAATTATTTTCTATAGAGATCTAATAAAGACTTTTAATGAATAAAGCACTTAATTTTGAAGTATTAAAGGAAATGTCTAAAAACTAACAAGGTTTGTGCTGTGCAGAATTACACATCAGTCTAAAATAAAAACCTGTCTAATCTGCCTGGTAATATGGGCATTACTGATTGTAAAACACAGGAAGGAAATTTAGTAACAATGCATTGCTTTCCAATTTAATTCTTAAAACAATTTATTTATATAGGTTGATTATTTGTAAATTAAGTCAGTGAAGTGCTAGGTTTTGGTTCTTCGGTACTTCATTGTCACTTACTGTGTTCTTTCCTTTTTTCTTTTTTTTTCTTTTTTCTTTCCCCCCCCCCCCCTCTTTTTCCTTCTTTACACAGGTGTCTTGCCAGGCATGGCCCCTCCCATTGTACCTATGATCCATCCTCAGGTTGCTATTGCTGCTTCCCCTGCTACGTTGGCTGGAGCAACAGCAGTCTCTGAGTGGACAGAGTACAAAACAGCAGATGGCAAGACTTACTATTACAACAATAGGACTTTGGAGTCAACGTGGGAAAAACCCCAAGAACTGAAAGAAAAAGGTATTTTTTTTTTTTTTTTTAATACAGCTGTATACTAGGCAAAATTGCTTAGACCATTAATGGTTGTGTTTGAAAATGAGAACGAGAACATTTCTAATCCCTTAAGAATATTTCGAAATCCTGGTTATAAGTATCTACTTGAATTGCTCTTGAGTCTGAAAGTTATAGTTTCTTTGTTTCCCACTGTATTGTAAGAGTATTTGGTTCTAGAGTTGCTTCCAAATCCTGTGACACTTGGGTAAATGTGTGTTTCCACTCCAGTAGAAAGTAAGTACCTTACATACTCACATGTTTGAGAAGATCTCAGTTGCAGAAAGATAGTGTGAGAGAGAAATTCAATTATTCTCGAGACTGTAAAGCAGGGAAGAACAAAGATCATTGAAATGCTAAATTTCAGATCTTCAAAAACTAAATATGTAAACAGACTGGGAACATGAGGAAAAAATAAATAGCCTCCCCTGTCTGCATCCCTAAGTCATAGTCTGGTCATATTGTGACTTGTGTTTATTTGAATCCTCATTGTATCCATGGGTGCGTTATATTGGAGGGAGATTGTTCTTGTATCATAAATAAGGAAGAAGGGGCAAAAATCCTGTGGCTTTTATTCGATTTATAGTCTTTTAGGAAAACAAATCCAGTCAGACCCAAATAGTTCTTCCTTTTATTGTCTGCTGAATTTTTCAGTAACGAGAAATCTTTGTTTAGACAAATTCCGAACACTTACACAGTTAGCTAGTTTAATACCCATCTTTCTAATAATTCAGGTTTAACTAATAGGTCTCTTTTTACTGAGGTGAAAACACCTAAGTCAGCAAATATCAATTTTGCTGAGTAAAAATTACACATTTTATAATTTTTAAGTGGGTACAGAGCAATCTTCAGATGATTCTCCATGAATTTTCTCTGATTTCTTTTTTTTTGTCAACACCATTTCAAATCTGAAAGTGGTCTTCAGTGTTGCACTGTTGGTTGCAACTGTTGGCTGATATTTTTATTGGTGTTTTAGCTATTTCTGTTAGTACGCTTCAGTTAGCTGTTTAATAGGCGGCCTTAGAATATTTCATTTTCCAGTCCCAAGTTGATCTTGGTGCAGGAGATAATCATGTCTTTATAAGCAGACACTGTAAAGCCCAAGAAGGACAGCAAGTGGTGAAAATACATGAAAAATAAGTTTTGTTTTGCTGTTGTGCTTGGAAAATCATACTGATAAAAATAAATCTGTTGTGGTTCTATAATGGTTTTTTTAATAATACTAAGGGAAATTCTATCTTTATTTAGAAAAAATGGAAGAGAAGATTAAAGAGCCAATTAAAGAACCTACGGAGGAGCCTTTACCAATGGAGACAGAAGAAGAAGAGCCAAAAGAAGAACCTATAAAAGAACTTATAAAGGAGGTAAAAGACCTTGCAACCAAATAGTCAGTATCGCCATTTTGAATCCTACATCCTACAGGTGTGGATGCATCTGTAGACCAGGCATATTGACAGGAGACATGGTTAGTAATGAGTTCTTAAATTCCTGGGGTGATTTTGAAAGCCTTCCTTTTTGGACTCATAGCGCTTTTTTCCTTCCTTTTTTTTAACATAAGGAAAAAAGGACTTTTAAAAGAAAAATACAGAGTATGTGATAGTAAGAACATGGAAAAAAAGTTAGCTAGTTACATAGACATGATGTTCTCTCACTGATTTTAAGGTGTTCAGAAAAATGAAACTTGTCCTGAATGTTTGAAATCTTTAAATTAATAGCTTTTTATCTGTTCCTCTACTCCTTTATTTTGAACAATTTTGGAACAAAAAGCTTACACGTGCTCCATGTGCTATAACTGATAAGTTTAGTCTGTTAGGAACAGCTGTCCTAGAAAATGTCTGTAGTGTTTACGTTACAGTAAACAAACTTTTTTATTGTAAGGCATTTTGTCATGCTGAGAAGGCATAGTTCTTGAAGATGCTAAGGTGTTTGAATAAAAATTAAAGCTTTTATACTGATTTCTGTGACCTTCAATGTAGCTTAGTAGGCAAAAGCACAGACTTCAGTTGCTGGTTTTTATTACCACTCTGCCCTGTTTACTTTTGAGATAATTGCTAGTTTGCTTATTTCTGTTACAATTGCACATTTTTGACTGTTTTGTACTATATTTCTCATTTTCAAGTAAATTAATTTTAAGAATAAATCAAAATTTCTTTGTGAGAACCTACACCCTTGCCCCTGTATTCAAGGCCTTGATTCAAGGATTCACACGGATCTATGAAGGCATTTAAATAAGGTTTCATTGAAGTCAAAGTTAAGTAAACGCTTAAAGGTTTTCTGAATTGAGATTTTTGAATGGCAGGTACTGTCTATGTATTGAAATTTGAGTACTTCCATTTTAAGCATGGATGAAGTGTAATTGTGAGCTGTTTATTAGCATTGTTTCAAAATCCATTTGCTTGTTTAAAACAAGTTAGTTACTTTATAATAAGTAATTAGCAAGCTGTCATTGCCTGAATCCTGTAACTTGTTTTTTCCTTGAGGAGCCAAAAGAGGAAGAAATGACTGAAGAAGAAAAAGCAGCTCAGAAGGCCAAGCCAGTTGCAACCACTCCTATTCCAGGAACCCCATGGTAGGTAACGATTTTCCCTATGGCCTGCTACTGCAGCCCTGAAACATGGTTTCCTGTAGCCACCAGGAAGGTCGCTGGGTAGTTAGAACAAGTAACAGTGTGTGAAGATCCTGTTCTTGGTACGCTTCTGTCCCAGATAATGTTGGATTCCTCCAGCCAACACTGTTCGCGCTGTGCCAGCACTCGTAATGTTCAGTGGTGTGTGTATAGCCTTTCTACCACACGCTAACTGCAGTCCAATGAGGTACGTTACCGGTATAGATTTTTGTGTTCCAGCCCCCTTCATATGCAATGGATTCCCCCTGATCTGGTATGAAATACTGGCAAAAAAAAAAAAAAAAAAATCTTCTTTTGCCCTTATGCCTTGGGGAACAAATAGGTGCAGTTGCTGGCCAAAACAACCCCTTTTTTTTCTTCCACTTGGCATAGACACTCATCAGGTGCCTATGTGTATGATGTCATGATGAGGTTACTCTGGCTGTAATATGTGTAAATCGTATTTGTGTGTTTGAATGAGCAAGGTAAAAATCTTACTGATGGGAAGGGGATATTGTTTTAATTTTTGCAATTTAGCCATTGATGCTTTTTTTATTAATGTTTGATATTTAAAACTGTCTCACTTCAAATTTTCTCTGTGGTTCTTTCATCCTGTCACTTGTAAAATTCTGGCAAGAGCATTAGGTTGCTTTTCCTTGTATTTTGCGGGACATTGAAGAGATGAGGTACGTTTTATCCCAAAATTTGATTCAGCTGTATAAAACTCTTTTCTAGAGAAGAACCGAATATACTGCAGGTCCTGATAAAAAGCATTTTAAAAATTGCATTTCAAATCTGCTAGCAGAGAAAAGCAGTAATTCAGTGTCCCATTTGGACAATAGGAATGTTTGGTAGTTGTGCAGTAAGTAAAACCTGGATCTGTCTGTGACCATTCTGCTTGCCTTCGGTCTTTGAATACGGTAACAGGTATACAGAATGAATGAAGACAAAGATAATACAAGAGTTCCTGTCTGACTGTTAAACTTCTAGGTGTGTGGTGTGGACTGGTGATGAGCGTGTCTTCTTCTATAACCCCACCACTCGCCTTTCTATGTGGGACCGACCAGATGACCTAATTGGAAGAGCTGATGTGGACAAAATTATTCAAGAACCTCCTCACAAAAAAGGAATGGAAGAAGGAAAAAAACTTAGTAAGAGCCTTCTTACTGCCTTCTTAAGAAGTCTGAATATAATTTATCACTTATTTTGTGTTGATTTCCAAAACTAGTAACATTTAAATAAGTGAGAGAAATGTAAGGACATACTAAAAAACGTATATAGTTTGGGAATTTAAGGCGGCTGGTGGGAATGCAGATTTATAGAGTCCTTTGGATAAAAGAACAGTCTGTTGAAGAAAGTAGGTACTAACAAGGATGATTTTTTTTCTAAATGTCAACAGGCTGAAAAAAACCCACAGTTTTTACTGACTAAAAAAAGGGACTGTGTTTGTTTTATAAGCAAGAGGAATTTGGGGGCCAGGAAAGATTAATCATAGTGTACGAATGGGCTCTCAGAGAAGAGGATTTAACTTAGAGAACATCCTACTGGAATACAGTTTTGGAAACAGCTGCCAAGAGCAGCGAACATTCACGAGGCTGCTGAGATGGGAGTTCTTTCTGGCATGAGTTCTAGTAAACGATCCTGGGATGACATGTGGGCTTGGTAGTTGGAGGAGAGCAGAGTGCAAGTAGGTAATCAGGAGATCCAAATGTGCTTTATTAGACTGTTAGTCTGAGGTTGTTTTTTTTCCCTGGAAATAAGACATCACTGTTTGTCATTTTAAATACAAAGTTGGCCACAAGTCTGTTAGTCCTGCCACCGAATTCCGATAGTGTTATTCTGAAAGCAACTGGAATCCATATGTCTTCCTTTGTTAGAATACATTATTGCTGCATGCATTGTCCTCTGTTTTTGCACAAGGCTTCATTTGTGATTTACAAACTTTTCATAACAATAAAATATAAAGTATTATTGAAATCTGTTACAGTTAGAGAAGAGCATGAATCTACAGAGGATGCAAATGAAGATGAGCCTATTAAAATTAAAAAGCGCAAGTAAGTTTGCTTTTTCAATACTAAGTGGTCTGTGTAGGTAAAATAAATAATGTTTTTTGTGTGAGCAGTGTGTATACTGTTGTATTCAGCAGAGGAACAGTAATAGGATTGCTGAACACAATCATCAGCTTTCTGCTATTTTACTTTAGCAGCTCAAGTATTTGATATTTCTCTGAGGTAGCTGAAATTCATGTATAGAGGAAATAGCATCTCCTTCGGAAATAATTTGAAATGGAAATAAATGGTATAAGTTGGTGAATCCAAACAATACTTTGAGTGTAGTTTATCTTAAATAGTTTGCTCCTGTTGCTTGTTTATCTAGCTTGTTAATTTCTGTGCACAAGATTTTGTTGCCAAAAAATCCAGCCATCTAGATTTTCATAGTGATTACTCTGTTGTCACTGTATTATAAAGGTTTAAGTGTTTTGTTTAGGTCTTTTGGTCTGTTTTGCCTATTGGAAGCAATATATGTCACTTCACTCTGGGTTACTTACACGCACTGTTTTAAAAGTAGTTTTACCATTTTATTTGTTATTGTGTACTCTTAGGGATGACCGTAAAGTAGTTAGCAATTAGGGCTTTGAGTTTGTTTGGGACGAAGCGCATTTGCTCTTATTAAGCATAAATCAACAAACAGCAAGCTTTTTTCCAGAAACGCTTTGATGGCTGAATGTATCACTTGTGTTACAGCATTTTCTGTTGTAACGATTGTAAGGTATTCTCAATGTGAACTAACTCCTTAGCCGTAGTCTTTTCACAGAGCCTCATGGTCTTGAACAGGAGATAAGAAAATTAGTGCAGCTAATGTAAAATCTATTGCACGTCTGGCGAGACCATTGAATGCAACCAGAATGTGCTAACTTCTTGGAGTCATTTGTTGGCACTGAAGTTATTGAGAATACCTTGGTTCTGGAGCTCTTTCAGAAAGCATTCATATCCAAGTCTCAAAGAATGGCTTTCATGATTTGTAAGCCTACGCTTCTGAAGTAATGGGTCATATCCATTCTGTCCTGGTCTAGTTCCATTTCTAACCTACAGGGCTGACATGTTACTTCTCAAGTTATTCTGTATGTTTAATGTTTTTCAGGAAAGATGATAACAAAGATATTGATTCAGAGAAGGAAGCTGCTATGGAAGCTGAAATTAAAGCCGCTCGAGAGAGAGCCATTGTCCCTCTGGAGGCTCGGATGAAACAATTCAAGGACATGCTTCTAGAAAGAGGGGTCAGAGAAATCAGTGTGTCTGTGTGTATATGTGAGAGGGGGAGATGGGGAGGGGGAGGTTCAGGCAGAAGCCTCATTTCTTAGCAAATTCAGAACCTGCAGTGCTTTATGTAAGGAAAACAATCTCATCCTTCTTCTGGTTAATGGATGCATTTGGTACAAGACTCCATATTTCAAAGAATGTTACAATTATAGCAAAATTTTGATTTCTAAGTAACTGAAATTGAACAGTATCAAGACAGGTTTTTTTTTTTTTAACTTTTTTCCCAAGTTAAGTAATTACCTAATTGAAAGCTGCCATTGAAAATAAATAGGAGACACAAACTGGACACATCCTTAATGTTTTTGGAAATGTTCCTACATGAGAAAAGCAGTAAGTTTCACTGCAGTCTGTACACTCTTATCCTTAAATGGGACACTTTTTGCTTTTAGTTAACTAAATTTGAAATCTGCTTGATACCAATCAGCTTTGATAGATAAATTAGGCTATTAGAATATAAATTTATACAGCAACTGCAAAAAATGGAAGTGGTTCCAGCTGCCTATGCAGCTTTCCTTTAGTTTCAATAACTAAATTTTATGGGATAGTTTTAATAAAGCTTATTTAAGATGAGCTCAAACGTGGTTAAATCAGTCTCTTTTGTAGCAGAACTGTTTACACTCAGAACATTTAGAAAGGTATAGAGCTGGCATGGGATATGAGAACATAGAATCTCAAGGCTTTCTTCTGATGTACTTTTTTTAATGTCCCTCAGTAGCAGCAATTAAGCATTTGTTATTATTTAGAAGTTTTCAGAGCCAATTAGTGTTGAAACTTGCTATGGCAGCCTCTGTTGTCTATTAGTGATGAAAACTTCCAGATGAGTTTGTTTCCCTCTTTTCATCAGATGTCCTATACCTTTCAAGCAAAACTATACAACTTCTGTATATTTGAGGAAACTTAACCATTAGTTAAAATCTGACTTTTTTTAATTAAAGGTGTCTGCTTTTTCAACATGGGAGAAAGAGCTACACAAGATAGTTTTTGATCCTCGTTACTTACTTCTCAACCCGAAAGAAAGAAAACAGGTAAAAGAGAAGTTAAATTCCCTCCCCATCCAGACACAGCTACTACAGGCTTTATCTAAATCCTCAGTCTGCTATTTTTGTTCCTGCTAACCTTCCAGACTAATCAGTGTTGCAAGGGATTTTTGTTATGATTAGGGTTTGTCTGGAAACGGAAGAAGCCAGCAAGAAAAGAAGTGAGTTGATAGTTTCTATTTTTCCTGTGGTTGGAAGATCGTAATATTTTAACACAGTGAAAGTTGTATGCATACAGATAGCTCCCAAAATGTGAATGAAATAGTGACAATCGTCAGTATCTCTTCAAAATAGTGGCGTAATGAATAGCCTATCTATTTATTAAAAAAAAAAAGTGGTTGGGGGAAAAACTAAAGTGCATTTTTATTGTTAAGCAAGTTCTCACTCCAGAAGCTTTTCTTCAAATGGATGTAGGGAAATGGAAAACTTCAAGAATACAGGAAGTGTCTGCTGTCTTAAACGTATGACCCAGAAAAACGTTAACGTAACATGAATGTGTAAGAAACTTCTTTACAGGTCTCAGATTATGTGTTTAGGTACAGTACACTACATGTCCAGCAGATAGGAGTAATTTGCATATTCAAATACAAAGAGTCCCTAACCCTTCTTTCTGCCTCGTCTATGTTGGTTCTGTGGTGACAGAAAGAGGAGAAAAGGAAAGAAATGGGATTTTTCCTCCCTCTTGCCTAGAGCTTATGTGGCTTCAGGTTTGTATGTTTTGTGTCGGTGACTGGTGTTTCTGTAGGTGTTTGATCAGTATGTGAAAACGCGAGCAGAAGAAGAGCGCAAGGAGAAGAAAAACAAAATAATGCAGGCCAAGGAGGATTTCAAGAAAATGATGGAAGAAGCAAAGATTAATCCAAGGTAGGAGCTGCTTCTTGTTCGTACGCGTAAGCTCTATTAGAATGAAGTATGTTGGGTGGTATTAGGTAGATAAACCTCTTTCAAACCAGGCAAAGAGGAGAAAAATCATCGGATGTTGCTGAAATCTTCTTTTGCCTGCTTGTATTCACCGAACCCATGAAATAATAGAACTTGTGATTATAGCGGTTTACATATTTTTAAATCGTTTTGAAGAAACCCCCAGCATACTGTCCAGATTGTGAGAAAGGCTTCACGATCCACCACAAGTTTTCTTCAATAACCTTGTTTCTTCTGAAGAGTATTCGTAGTCTCTGAGAAGTACTAGGGAGGTTTCTTCAGTTTGGAGGGGGCTGAAGGGACCTTTTTCTGGTTACAAAGTATGTTGATAATATGATAGAATGTTCTGGTTGCTTTAATATAGAAATTATTACATACCCCTCACATTCAGACCTATTTGCAGTGATAATAACGAGGCGATGACAGTGAGTGTACTAACATTTAAGATTTTATTGCTGGAATTGTTTGTTTCACAGCTTTCTCACCTAGAGTTCATGAAATATGTGTTTATGTCACCAGATGAGCTCTAAAGCATTCTCTTTCAGCATCTCTTGGTTTATCTGGCGTTAATTCTTTTACAGTGGAAATAACTCATTTGTTTCACTTCAGCTTAATTTTTTTCAGTGACCTGTTTTGGAAATCTGGTGGAAGCCAGTGTTATGTTAACTTCTAAATCACTTCAAATCTGGTTAACAACTCTTATTTAAAACACCTGTTTGCTCATTTAATAAGGGTAGCAGTTTCAACAGTAGTAGGCTGGGAAGAATGGAGGTATAGAAATGTTTTAAGAAAAAGTTCATCAGTAATAAGTTTAATATATAATTCAGAGACTAACATGGACTATTATGTTAGCTTTAGTATCCTCAGCTTTCAAGATATCTCCGATTTGTCATATTGGGACTGACTCTTATCTGATTATGGGTTGGGGTGGGAAAGAGAGTTCCAGCTGAAATACTGTCTTGTTTAATCTTATCCTTTGTCTTCTGGTTTCAGTGTTTGTCTAAAGATAATGCTGTACTTCTGTGAGTGCCAGACTGGTTTTTTATCATCTGTCTCAGTCCAACATGCTCAAGAGTTTGTGTTCCACTTCACTTAAACAGCTCTTGTTCTTCAATATAGCTGTACATTCACTTTCTAATCTTTTTGAATAAGCTACCAAATTCTCTTCTTGTTTCAATTTACCCTACAGCAACAGTAGGCTGGATTTTCCAAGTCTAATTATTTCCATGCTGTGATGAAAACATTCGTATGATTATAAGTGTCTCACGTATTCTTGGGGCCAGATTTGCATCAGAGCTTGGAAAAAGCACAATAGTGGTTTTTTTCGAGGTAAGTGGCAGTACTATATCTACTGCACAGATTGGAATCTGGCCCTGGAGGTGAGAGAACGGTCAGGGAAATGCTATGGGGATAATGGGTTGAAAGCCCAGTATTGCTGCATCTGCCCATAGTGTTTAAAATATTTTCAGATCCGTGTGTTTTAAGATGAGGCTATACAATGTTCACTGTAGGAGGAAAAATTGATTCAGCCAGTGTTCTGTTGTGACTAATACCAAAAGATGATTTTCTTGGTGAACTCTTAGCATGGTTTGGCTGCAAGTGAATGCACGTAAAATTTTCAGTTTCACAGCTGTGAAATACCTGGACAGACTGGTGTCTGAATTGCTAACCCACAAAAAAGAAGATTTTTGTAGACAACTGAGTTTTTTCACTACTTCTTCTTGGTTGCATTGTAATCTCTCTTCCTACACCTGCACTTTCCGCAGGTAGCTGTATTCAAACAAACAAACAAAAAAACCCCTGTAAGTCTCTAACAATACCTTTCATGCGTGTGCCTAAACCTGACTCCTTCCTATATAGTTCATTGATCAAGCATCTCTATAGTGAGACCATAGGATGTTGCTGCCTTTTTTATTTTTTATTTTTTTTAAATTGTGCTCTGGCATGTATTCTAGCAGAAGAAATATTTCTGTGCTGAACCTGCTTCCCAGCAAAGACAGCTCTGCCAAATGAGTTCACTTGCCATTTTGTTGCAGAACTACTTTTAGTGAATTTGCAGCCAAGCATGCTAAAGACTCGAGATTCAAGGCAATTGAAAAGATGAAAGATCGAGAGGCCTTGTTTAATGAGTTTATCACAGCGGCAAGAAAGAAGGAAAAAGAAGATTCGAAGACCAGAGGTGAGAAGGTAAGGTGACTTTTTTAGTTCCAGCAGTGTGAATGGTGTGAGGCTGAGTGAGACGGGACAAAGCCAGTGCTTGGTTTCCAGTGAGCCTTCTCTGAGACACGGTCCTTCTCTTTCCCTAGAGGTTTTACAATGTGAACACTTCACGGGTGTCGCTTTGGGCTTTCTGAACTAACTATTTTAAGTTTGCAGGTATACTGACTTTTAGAGTATATAGAATTGAACTTACATTTATTTGTGAAGCTGAGTTTACTTAAATAATCACACTTTTTTTTTTCGTTTACCTAAGCAAGTAACATTATATTCTTAACTGGAATAATGCCTGATTTTTATTTTATTTTTTTTTTAAAGTTCTATTATCCCGAAGCATTAAAAGGAAAAGGATTCTTGTCCTGTTTGGCTGGAAACCCCAGAACTGGCCATTACTTCTCTGTTCTCTCAGTGGAGGCAGTAAGAATTCTCTGTAGGATACTCCGTTTAAATTTCAGACGGCTTCCACATTTTCTCTTTCCATCTAAAAGCTAGCACTTCAGTGACTTTTTAATCTTTCAGTAAATATATCTTATGTATAAACTGCTGCTTATTAGAATTAAAGGTCAGCTATTAAAGATTAATGAATTCCAAATGTCATTTGACCATATTGTCAATAGCAGGGAGCAGGCTTTCAGCGCTGGGGAAGCAGGCTACTATGGAGGTGGCATCAAATATTATCATCAAAATATGCAGCCGCTTACTTAAATGTCCCTGTGTGTTGTGCGAATGGAGAGAATAACCTCTAAAGCCTAATCATTTTTGACATTTTAAAGTCTGCAATATTTATTTTGTAGTATAAAGTTATTGCAAATTTCACCTACTAAGAATGCTTACAGAAGAGAAAAGTGCTGAATAACAGGTTAGATTTGGGGACAGTTTCGTTATTGAATAAGTTTTGCATATTTCTTTTAACCTAGGTGCTCTGGTCTAATTTGATTCTGTGCTCAATTTTTTTCAAATGTTGACTTATTGCTGATATTTTCAATAAATGATTGTGCTTTCAGAGGAGAACTGATGTAGTTCAAAGCTAGACTTTTACATACTGCATTTCAATTATGAATATGGAATTTTAAAGCATTCTTGCAGCTTAATAGTGCAGTTGAAGACTTTAAAAAAAGTAAATATTTGTTTTGTTGTTGCATGATTGTTCTAAATTTGAAAAGTTAAAAGAAGAGAGATTGTGTTTGTTTGCTTTTGAAATAATGTTTTTTCTCCAAAAGCCTTTTGTAACCATTTTATGTATTCTGTTTTATAACAAGTGGATAGACTTTACAGTTATGTGCTGTGCGGCCTGTCAATCAGTTCAGTCTGACAGCTGTCAATCACTGACACGCAAATATTATGGGATTCCCTAGTGAGGAAAGAATTGGTATCTCTGTGTGGTGACTTTAGCCTCCCGCAGTTCCGGTACTTTACATTTTTTCAGTTTTTTTCCTTGTGAAGTGATGAGAGTTGTACCTGCAATGTGTTAACTGCCAAAAAAAAAAAAAGACTTCTAAATACACCTTGAAATATTTTCAGTCTTATTTTCCTTTGATTTTGAAAGTGCTTAAAACATAAAAGAAAATTTTAAGGCATTTAACCTGAAGCTTTCTCAGTCTGTTTTAAAAGTCCAAAATCTTTATTTAAGGAGGATCAACTTTACAGAAATCTTTAACGTAAGGGTTTTAAATTATATAATATTTTGGTTTTGCTTCATTGAGTTATGGCTTATTGGGTGATGATGGAGCAGCCAGCTTTTCCGATGGTTGTTTTTATTCGTGTGGCTAATTTCAGTGAGTAAATACAATGCTAATACCTCTTAGATGAGAGAGATGAGGAAGTATGCGTGGGGTTTGAGGATGTCAGGGAAAGGACTATGGGCTAGTAATGTTGACCAAGCTGCTCAGGTGCTGTCCCAGGACACAACGTTGTTGCCTGTCCTCGAGATGAGCCGTGCCAGCAGATGAGCCTGGTGTCCCACTTCACATTGACTGAAATGTTCAGCTGCAACCATCCTGCAGCCCACCGGTGCTGAAGGCTGTCTCATCTGTCATCCACCCTGCATCAACATCTCTTAACAGTTTTCTTATGTAATATCCTACTTAGTTGAGCTAGTTACTGTGTATAGATATACTGAACTCGCCACGTTGTAGAGCTATCATCTTAAGAGATTATTCCTTGGTGAGACGTTTTTGACTCAATTTTTTGAGACATTTTTGCCTTTTTTTTTTAAATTGAAAACCAAATTGCAATACTCATGCTATATTCATTGCGGATGACTGAAGTTAAACACATGCTTTAAGAGCATGAGAGGTCTGGAAGTGTCATTTGTTTTTCTCGGGAGGGAATTGGCTGTACCCTCCCGGTTTTCTGCGAGGCAGCAGATGGCCCTGCTGGCATCTCCGTACCGGAGTGCAGGAGCTTGGTAGTGCGAAGGGGGTGCTGCCGGCGGCTCCTCCGGCATCTTTCTGCAGGTTGTGGTGGTGTTCTTAGGTCTGGTTTTGTATTGCAGCTGGTGCCGCCGTGCTTCCAGCAGCGTTGCGGGTATGCAGTTTTTATCCTGTGGAATATATATATATATGCGTATGTGATTCGTGCAGAAACTTTGAGATACCCTTACTTTATAGACTTCTGTAGTAACGTCTGGGAACTGTTTGATTTTTAACAAATATTTCTAATGCCATGGCTTAGAAAGCTTCATATTTTTGATACTGCATGCATGTTTAAAGATGTTTTGAAACAACATTCTTAATTTTACAATGAATAAACAGTTTGCTTAGCATTTTGTTCAGCTACTTTAAGAGAAAGTGATAGTGCTGTAGATGTAGAGCAACTTCCCACTGCCACTAACCAGTTGTTTTCTAATCTCTGCTTACTATCTTAATCTGTCTGTTGAGATAGTAAAGAAAAAAAACCTATAAAGCCTTTTATGTGTATGTTAATATTGTGAAGAACTAGAACTATCGGTGGGCAAGGCTGCAGAATGTTGGTTCTGATCTGCATTTCGTTCTTGTATTCTGTAACTAAACGCATTTTTAGAGAATCGGGATGTGACAGTTCTCTGTCAAGCCAGAGCTTGTTCGCCTGCCCATCTGCCCGCTTCCCTTATGAACCTCAGTGTTCTGGAGCTAAACTGCTTTTGATGCTTTTACTTTTTTAAAGGGATGAGGAGAGGAGATAAATAGCAAAAAAATGAATGGCCAGCCCTTCTTCTAGTTTTGGGGTTTTTTTAATTAGTGTGCAACAAAGACAGGTTTTGTTTTGTGGACCAGCAGGGTTTGGGATGCTGTGAAGGCAGCATGCTTCGCCTTGTGTGTGGGAGTCCCCAGAGTCATTCCCTGGCAGTCAGCGAGTGAGGCGAACCAGCCCCTCGCCACGCTGCTTCAGAGAGGTGGCGGCTTAAATGCCAAACCAGACTTCTAAGGAAATAAAAAGGAGCAAATACCTAGGGCCTAAAGTGCAGCAGGAACAGGGAGATCATCTACCCCAGAAAAGAGAGATTTAGTAAAGGCACAGTAGTCGCTCTGGCAACTGCTGGTTCTGGGAGTTTGGATGAAAATGCGTTGCTAGTTGTCTCGAGATAAAAAAAAAAACCTAATTGATCCTATGCCAGCCCTTTGCGATGGCTGTTGTTATAGACAGAGTGCTGACATGCCATTTCCAATTGAAAAAGTAGACTAAAACATTTCCTTAAGCTTTTATATACAAGTGCATATCCATCTTAAATGTAATTACTTAATTACCGTATACGGGTAATTCTTTGTTGGTTAGATCCATCTTAAGACATTGTTCTTTATTAGCAGATCCAGGTATTTACCTCTGTTCATTGTACACTTGGAGGATGAATCCATAAATACTTGATTGGGCTAATTTGTCTTTTTAAAACTGCATAGCTTCTGTAGTATTAATATGCAAAATGCTATAATGTGGAATAAGTAACTTGTTACTTTGAGAGAGAAATACATAAAAGCTCAAAAAAGAAGCTTGAATTGGAGTAAAATAATAAAAACTGTATTGGTGAATCTTTCTTTAAAGAATATAGTTCATCTTAGACATAGCAGATCTTCTTAATGTATCTGCTTTAGCAAAATTGTCCCAAGGGGAAGTGAATTTTAGATGCAGTTATGTCTAAATTCAGAGTTTTAGTGATTTCTCTAAATTGTAATGGTATGTAATATTAATATGCTTCCCTCTGTTGGAGGTAAGTTGACTCCTTTTTTCGTAAGAGCAAACTGTTGGGTATCAAAGTATCTTTCTCAAGTATTGTCTTTCTGTTTCCATCTGTAAAACAGATCAAAATGGACTTCTTTGAACTACTGGCTAATCACCACCTGGACAGTCAGTCTCGCTGGAGCAAAGTGAAGGACAAAGTAGAGACTGACCCCCGTTACAAAGCAGTGGATAGCTCTTCACAGAGGGAAGACCTTTTCAAACAGTACATCGAAAAAATAGCTAAGGTATGCATGTGACATTTGGAAGTATAACTTTGGATGTTCTGCTGGTCACATTGCTGTTAATGTGTGAAGTAACTAACTAGAAGATAGACTAATATGTGCTTTAAAGAGAATTCTGTACCATGGTTATTTGTAGAAGTACTCCAGAATGACAGCTTAAAACTTAGAAGTACTGTCCCCGGTGGCGGTGGTGGTGCTGCAGACGTTCATGGTACGTGTATGTGCATGTGTGTACACACACACACGATATTTGGGAGAGTTTATCCAGCAGGACAAGAAAGGCAGAGACTCATGTAAAGCCATTGGTTGTAAAAATGGTTGTGAAACTTCAGAAAATACCAACGCCGCATTGATTACTTCCTACCAGGATGATCAGAGTTTCCTTTACTGTGATTTTTTTGTATTAGCTCAGCTTCATTCAGGAATATAGATGGTTCATACACAGTTCCTTCACTGGTTCTTCTCTCTTAATCCAATATTCCTACCTTTCTCTTCCAGGCAATTAATGGTTGAGAATGTAAAACTGGGCTAACAAATAGTGATACCACTCTCCCCCATCCCCCCATTAGGCAGAGTTTGTCACTGTACGCATACAGCGTGCTCCTGAGAATAGTTGTTCTGTGATCAGCCTTGTGACCAAACTTGTCTTTCCCCCATGTAAAGCCTATAATGCTTCCACATAGCTGTTGAAGGAAAATTTTGTAATCCATAGATCTCAAATCACTTTGAAATATTTTGTTCCAAGATGCCTTTAGTTTGATAACCTTTTTATTCACTTACCTGTCCAATGAAAACGTGAAAGGTGTTGTGTTGTTTTTTATTGAGAAAAATTTGTTCTTATGTTTCAGAATTTAGATTCTGAAAAAGAAAAGGAGCTGGAAAGACAAGCTCGCATTGAGGCAAGCTTGCGTGAACGCGAAAGGGAAGTCCAGAAAGCTCGTTCGGAGCAAACCAAGGAAATTGATAGAGAACGTGAGCAGCACAAACGGGAAGAAGCTATACAAAACTTCAAAGCGCTTCTGTCTGACATGGTGAGATACGGACAGGCTTTCTCAGCTTGTCAGTGCATTCTTTTTCTAATTGTAGCACTGTGTAAAAGCTTTTTGGCATTTGTAGGTAAGTTTATATAGAAATAGAATCCTGTTGTCTTCTCCCCCCTCCCCTTCACTCACGGCTGGGAGTTTTGCCTTGGTTGGAACAGAACGCTTTGCCTTTAGCGCTCCTGTTCTGGCATCTTGCCCAGGCAGTTAGTGGACAGCATTATTCCTGCTGTGTTTCTCTGGAGTCTCACAGGTGATGGCAGATTTTCAGTCATGCTACTGTAAACTTCTGTATGTCTGTTGGAAAATCAGATGTTGTTGAGCATTAGGAATAGTCCCCTTATTTTTGCATTGTCTCTTCTTCGTGCTCCAAACACAGCGCCTTTGTCTTACTGTTTCTCTGCTGTGTTGTATATTTACTTTGTTCTGCTGGTCAAGCTAATCTGTGAGAGAGCGGTTCCTGTGGCAAATGTCCTATTAAGAGGACAGGATTAGCAAAATGAGTTTTCACCAGTATGCGTACTATGCCCTTGCTCCCTGGTGTAAGGTATGGAATCCAAACACATTACTAGTGCTTGGTTCCACGTTTCAGCACTGAAATCTTTATAAGGGGGCAGGATATAAACAGCTCATCACTCTGGTCTGGTGGTATAGCTGGTAACATAAAGCAACAGCTCCTTGAGGATGCTCTCCGGACTAGAAGCAAGGCACTGCAAAGCTCCTCGTGTCTCTTTGGAAATAATTTTCTCTGAGGCTGCCTTTCCAGACAACTTACGGTTAATATAGTATGTTATGCACAGAGGAGGAGCTCTTTTTGAGAGAATGCTGAGCCAGGTCAGTGGGTTATCTCCGTCTGTATTTGAACTGATGCAAAGTAATTCCTTCTGCTGCTGCCTGTTTAGCATTTGTGGGGAGGCTACTAGTCTCTTACTTAAAAGCTGGTTTGGTTTTGTTTTTTTATCTTTAATTTGAACCTTAACTTAAGAGAAATAAAAAAACCCTTAGTAGTATGTAAGAAATATCAGTGAAGTGTAGAAAAAATGCTTTAAAAAAAAAAAAAATCTTTTTGGCTCAGGTGCGTTCTTCAGATGTGTCATGGTCTGATACCAGAAGGACTCTACGCAAAGATCATCGGTGGGAATCTGGCTCCTTGCTAGAAAGAGAAGAGAAAGAGAAGCTCTTTAATGAACACATTGAAGCACTTACCAAAAAGAAGAGGGAACACTTTAGGCAACTTCTGGATGAAACTTCAGCGGTAAGAGCTGTATATATTCAAACTTCAAATCTTTGCCAGCCTATTGTGATTTATCTTTTTCTAGTTTTCTGTCACACAATCTGATTTGTTTGTTTTTATTTCCAGGGCCCCTTTGCTTCACCACTATCTTTTCTTCTTCGTAACAAAATTTGTGCATTGTGTTTCCTTACCTGTGTATCTTGAGTGTTATTTTGGTTTGACATACAGTTCATTTACGTTTAAACTTCTAATCAGTGATCTTTTTATCTCCTGCAGGATGTTACATTTCTTCAACGCAGAGTTATTTGATGCTCTTTACTATATGGCATCTTGCTCTTTCAGATATCCAGTGTGTTTGTCTTAATGAATATCAGTATATAATCTTACAAAGTTCATCTGTTTTAATGTTCTCCTGGTTTATCTTGTGCTACTGAATCTGAACTTTTATTCTGTGTAATGGGATGGAGATGTATCACCTATTCTGTGTATTGTGGGGTTTTACTGAGTCTTGCTCTTTTTTTAGTTACGTGCCAATTCCAGTCAGCTTTCTTTCAACCCGAAAGTTTTTACCTCACTTTTTAATACATTAGTTAAAAGCGCTTAGAACATTAGGCAGATTTTTAGTGCGATAGAATAAAAGGGAAGACGTGTAACTCTGAAGCAAGTTTTCTGTAGGTAATTTTTAACAACACATTTATATACATAAATATGTACTAGAAAAAGACTTGGGGATGTAAATGGTGCTTGTGAGGACTTTGATCTGGAAACGCAATCTCCAAAATACTAAAGAAAAGTAAATATATAAAATGAACTAATTAAAAATACGAATGTGGTAGTATAAATAATCAAAATCCAACACTTAAAAATACAGCAACAACTTTGTCAGTGGACTTGGGAGATATTTAAAAGCTTCAGATGTAGTAATATTTACATTCCATATTCTTAGAATCTAATTTTCTTTTAATTTAACTATTTTTGCTTCTTTTGAAAGATAACTTTAACATCAACATGGAAAGAAGTGAAAAAAATCATTAAAGAAGATCCAAGGTGCATTAAATTTTCTTCGAGTGACAGGGTAAGCGGTTTGCATCACTGTTGCTAACTTTCAGTATGGTGCAGGATACAGAGAAAACAAGTTAATGGCTACCAGTGGTTTCTGCTTTATGTGAACAGAAGTATTATTGTTTAAATAAGTTTTTTTTTAAATTAAAAATGTAAAAGATAAGGAAAAATATAATTAACATGTAATTATTGCTTATGTTCAGTATGTTAAGTTGCGTGAAGTATTTAACCTGCATCCAGTGTTTTAAGCTTATCTTTTTTTTCTTTCAGAAAAAACAAAGGGAGTTTGAGGAATACATTAGAGACAAATACATTACTGCCAAAGCTGACTTCCGAACACTATTGAAAGAGACCAAATTTATAACGTACAGGTGTGTAGCATAATGTCAACAAAGGACTAATCTTTTTATTGTGCTTTTCCATCTAAATGGCAACAAACTGATGTCTGTTTTTTCTCCCAGCATAAGGTGATGTCTAAGTTACACTTTTACAACCTTTCATAACGTGGCCCAAAAAAAAAAAAAAGTCTGCAGCAGCTAGAGACCTCTTTTTGCTTTATTTTGACATTTCTGCTGCTGACTAACAAGTTATGAAAATCAAACCAAGACAGGTTTGAGGTTCTCTTTGGCTTCGGAATGGTGTTCTGTGAAGAGTACTCTGTGCTGTCAGGCATTAAATGCATTTTGTGGTGAGGGCCATCTTTCATGTTTGTAGTAGTCCTTGGTTTAGACTCAGGAGGGATCAATACTGAAGTGAGGACTCTGTTTCAGGACTGTGGAGTAGACAGCAAAGAAATACTGCCTCCATTGAAATTTTATTAAAAAAAACATAAATAATTTGCCTGGTTTGTGTGGGAGGTTGTCATTGACTGGGTGTGCCGTACAGGTGGGTAGATTTACAAAGTGGTTGACTTTTTCACTCGGCTTCAGGGGATGGTAAGGCTGATGTAGAATCTTGGGTATGGACCAAAACAAGTTTCCTGTCAGAAACATGAGTTCGCTTAAAAAGGAGAAAATGAAATTAAGTTCTTTGGATGAACCGCGTGGTTCCTTTGCGGTCAGTGCCGTAGTGTATTGGAGTTCTGGTTTCAGGTGGTGCTGCTGTCAGCGAGCTGGATGACACTGCTCTAAGCTGGTGTTGTGGACACAGTTAATCAGTCAAGCCAGACCGTAGCTGAGACTTCCACATCCAAATTCTGATTGCCTCATTCAGATGCTGAAATTAAAACTCTTTTTTTTTTTTTTTTTGGGCCCCTCTAGGCTTTAGCATTTGTATAGTTGTGTGGTGCTGTACAAGGCCCTTGCAGCCAGACATGGGTCTTCCATGGTGCTTAATTCATGTAGCCCAAATGTAGGCAACAAGCCTTTATTTCCTGTGCACAGAGTACTGTTGATGTGCCTAGTCCTGACCTAAAGCGACATCTTTCTAGCCAAGAAGGTAGCCAGGTCTCTGCACCCTTTCCATGCTTTGCCTTTCATTGACTCTACCTGTGCTTTCTTATGGTGAGGGCAGCTTCTGTGAGCTTGCAGCAGCCACTGCCAGGAGCAGGGTGGGTTCCCGGGCCGTTCTGTGCGTCCTGGACCACTCTTAGGTGGTAATTCTTACACTTGCTTTCAGATCCAAAAAGTTGATCCAGGAGTCAGATCAGCATCTGAAAGACGTAGAGAAGATATTACAAAACGACAAGCGATATCTGGTACTTGACTGTGTACCAGAAGAGAGACGCAAACTCATTGTGTCCTATGTAGATGACCTGGACCGTCGAGGCCCGCCTCCACCACCCACAGCTTCAGAGCCTACAAGACGAACAACAAAATAGTTACGAAATACTCTTAAGCCAAGGGTATCTGTTAAATCAAAAAGCTTGCATGAGCCATCTGTCAGGTTTATACATATACATTACCGTGAATATATTGCAAAACCATCTGAGGAGCAGAGGAAGAAGCAGCATTTGTGAACATAAAATGGTCTCAGGGGGTCGGGGGGAGACGACCAACAACAGAAAACCCATGTTAAAGGTATTTATGAGTTTCTTTGGGGCGTGACTGACAAAAATCCAAACGTGGGGGCTGTTTGGTAACTTCAGATCTCAGAGCAATGCAGTATCTGTATATGAGGTGTGGATGTCTGATATTTGGAGGCATTCTTCTCAGCGGTGTCATACACGTGAGTCTTAAGGATGACCACGCTTGTGGTTTGAACTTGCACTGCGTGTGTCCCGCCAGCTTCCCCATGGTTCCCTGGCTGAGGAGGTGAAATGCTGTCTGATTATTGATTACTGAAGACCGTGTTCTGGAAACACAAGTTCCAGTTCTCTGCTTGCTTTCACCCTTGTAAATGGAACTAAATCTATTAAAGCCAGAGTTAGAACTGAGAGAGGAGAATTAGGACTAAGAGACCAAATTAAATTTGTTCACAGGTCTGCTTTATTCCTTACCCTATCCATGAATTAGACGCAAAATCAGGTTGCTCTGCCCAAGTGAAGATTTGCCTAATAATTTTTACTCGAAGTTGGAAACACTTGGTAAATAACAGTGGTTACTGGAGCAGAACAGGAACGGTTGTATAAACACATTTTTATTTACGATAAAGTGATCTTTACATACTTCTGGATTAGACTGTGGATTTCCCCTCTGGGCAATTCTTGTAAACTATACTCCTGTTTTGAATGTTAAACTTGTGTTTCTAAAGTTTAATTTTGAAATGTTGGGATTGTTCAGTTTATGTATTTGAACTACAATAAACCAACCCTTTTTATATATGGATTGTACAGGCCTAATACCAGTTTTTGTTGGATTTTGTTGGACTTGTGAATTTAAGAGTAAAGCAAACAACTGAAGTCATATCATGTAAATTCTTGGCTGTGTTTGGCAAAACAGTACCTGAGGCAGTGCGCGACATCGGATTAAACTTCAGCAGCAGCATTCAGGTCAGCATACGTGCAATGGGGTGCCAAGCAAAATTATTTTCTAGTTTAGTTCTTTAGTATTTTGCCTAAATATGACATGGTAGGGATGGTGGTGTCAAAGTATTTCCTTCTGTTTCTTCTGTATTTGACACGGATCTCTCCCTCTGAGCTGAGGGGTGGGGAAGGATTGATTCTTCCATGAGAAATTGATTTTTTCCCCCCTCCCCAGCAATTACTGTTTCAGTGGCCAGCCGTTGGGACTCGCAGTCTGAGCACCAAGACCAAGGTTGTTCACAAAGATTTAGACAGCTTGGGAGGGATTTGTACTGCTGACATCTGAAACATGGTGCTTGTAGTAAGAACGTACTCCCTAAATTCAAGGCAAGCATCCCTCCTCTCGGTACCTGCCCGCTCCGTCAGTGCAGCAGTACCCAAGCCATCGGAAACCAGTGCAGGGCAACGCCTTTGCTGGGAGTGGAAGTGGAGTGAGGAGGATTGTAGCTTGTGTAAGGCCAAAAATGTTAGACCCTGTGGGAAGTGTAGTTCCCAGCTGGAAAGTGCAGACATTAAGCCCTGACTGTACTCCTGCCGCAGGAGCAGGGGGAGGCTGCGGAGCGCTCTGCAGGGCCCGTGGGGAGCCCTGCCTGCCCGTGCTGTTGGACCTGGAGAAATCCCACGGCTGCTGCTGATAAACTTGTGTTAGCAAGTCAGAACCTCAGCAGTTTTCTTAATTTTTAACAAGTTCTTGATGTGTTTGAATGTCAGATGTCTCGAGCGTTTTGGATTACCTGCTTCAGGCAGATAGAGTTCACATTTATTTGTTCACATCTGAAAACAGGAGCGAGGGGCACGAGGAACTGGTGCGGGAACACAGTACAAGGTGAGCAGGAACGGTTTTGCCAAGAACAAAACGTCAAAGTTTTTGCTGCAATAATATCAATTCAGAAAAAAAGCGTTGGTTCTGCATTGAGCTGCCCCGAGCCGGACCCATCCTTTGCAGCAGGCAGCCTTTGCCCTGACCAGCCAAGGCCGCGCACTGGTGCTGTGCAGGGCACCTGAAGCAAACCCCGCAGCGGCCAGTGGTGGCTCTGGGGGCCAGGGGGCGGCTGGGGGGGCCCAGCAGTGGCCGCCCCACTCCACGCTGCCACGGCTGCGCGTGCCTGTCACCAGCCAGACCCCTACTGGGCAAACAGAAGAGCAAGAGTGTTTTTTATTTTTAAATCTCTTAAAAATCTTTGTTTTCATGAACAAACTAAGAATCTACTAAGCCACAGCACGGGAAGGTTTTGGTAGTGGAGGGTGAGATGACTCCAGCTGGCAGCGGTGACGCTAACAGACTCGTCAGCTCATTTTGGCGCTCATCCTCTGAACCCCTGGGCGCAGGGGACCCCACAGCCGTCCCTGCACACAGCGTGGCCTGTCGTGTCTCCTCGAGTGCCCTTGGCAACAGCACCGTGTCCGTGGCCACATCTGGGAAGCGGAAGGTGCCCAGAGTAGGACGCTGGTGGTGGGAATTGTGGCAGCATGCCCGCTCGCTGTGAGAGCACGACAGAGCCCCGCTCTGCCCAGTAAGTGAATTTCTTTTCACTCAGCTTAGCGCAGCCCTGTAGGAAGCCATGCATTTTTTATGGATGTTTTAAAATATGGTTAACTTGTTCATTAAATGAATAAGATTGCTATTAATTTTAATTTATCTTGTTTATGGAGACCAGATGTTCATTAACATTTATTTATCTGCTTATTCTGCGGATAAAGTAATTACGCCTAATGTACCGGGCCCCTGGTGGGGGGCGTGCTGCCGCTGCAGCGCAGTGATGCTGCCGGAGGATGCGCTGGTGATGCACGACATCATGGAACTGGTCCCCTGTCCCTGCAGCACCTTGGGCACAGTTCCCTGTGTCCCCCAGCTGCAGGGACAGTCCATGGGATCCTCTTCCAGAGAGGAGGTTGGATATAAGGGATGCTGACAACTTTTCTAGCACCTTTCCTGTTACAGCCTGGCAGCTCCCCCCGTCTGGCCCTGCTGTCGGGCTGCTGCTGAGGCTGAGTGCTCACAACGGGCTGGCAGGGCAGGAGTTAAATCTAAGCAAGCTTAGGAAAGGGAAAAAAAAACTCAAATTTTGAAAAGCTGGACTAACTTCCAGGGTAAGGAGCTGCAGTCTGTCACCCACTGGAGGGCCAGTCATATCTCGGGATTTAGTTTCTTTTGGGTTGTGTCACCGTTTCCAGCTGCTGAGCAGAGACCTGGCACTGCTCCATGGTTTCTTCTTCGGTCTCCTGCTTTGGGAGCCAGCACAGAACCGGAGCCTTCCCGAGGGATCGCAGCTGGTCTTGCAAACAGCAATAAATGGGGCCCTGTAACCCTGCTCCTTCCCCAGACTGGCAGCACCGGGGGTCCCTCAAAGCCACCGCAGCTCCCGGGCTGTGCCACCTGTGCCGCCAACCCGACCTGCGCCTCTCACGGCTCCTGGGGACGTTCCCAGCCGTTGGGGATGTTTCCCAGCTGGTGCCCCCCCCCCGGGACGCAGTGCCCGATGGCCCCAGCTCCATAACCCTGCCCTCCGCCCACTCCGCTTTCAGCTGCCTCCACGGCAATAACGCACGGCAACAACGCACAGCAACGCACCCAAGTCCCGCTATTACTTTGCAACAGTAAGCGGATATCAACTCAACAGAGCTATTCCTTCTCGCTTTCTTCATGTTCGTTCCACAAGCTTTAGAAATAAGTTATTTTCCTGTGCGTGACATGGCTGCTGGCCTGCGGTGGGTCCAGCCATGCACGCCAGGTGGGTGAGTGCCTTCACCATGGCGGTTCGCCCTTGTACCCTGCTGCAGCCGAGCTGTGCTCAGTGCCCAGCCTGGCACGAACCGAGCCGTGTGGGAGTGAGCCAGGGATTCACAGCGAAGAAAGGAAAGGTGAAATAGGTCCTTCCAGAAAGGTGGGAAGATATTTATTATAAACTTTGTGATTTTAGTTTGATGCCACAGCTCACCGTGCTGCGGGAGGGTGGCTGTTGCTGAGCAGTGATTATAGTCAGTGGCTAATGACAGTCATAGAAATCTAATTTTATCACATCCCATCTTCACTTGTGGGAGCGAATAAGAACTTCCAGTCCCAAATAATCTGTTTAAAATTTAATTTTGAGCTGATATGCACTGGTTTTCTAATGATATTTCACTGATGTGCCCTTGCTTCCTTGGCGCAGGCGTGCCGGCGGCAGACTGGGGTGCTGGGCTGCACAGAGAGGTGAGCAGGGCTGGGGGGGACGGGACCCAGCTCAGACGTGGCCGGGGAGGATGGGACCCAGCTCAGACGTGGCCGGGGAGGACGGGACTCAGCTCAGACGTGGTCAGGGGGGACGGGACTCAGCTCAGACATGGCCAGGGGGGACGAGACCCAGCTCAGACGTGGTCAGGGGGGACGGGACTCAGCTCAGATGTGGTCCCAAGCAGGCTCTGCAGCAACACAGGAGGGAGCTGCGACGGGGAAGGGAGGAGGCGTTCAGTGGGACTCTGGTGCAGGACGTTTCGAGTGCTGTCCCAAAGGACTCCAGGCGCTTGAAGGACGTGGGGGACCCCAGTTATTGTGAAGAGAAGCATCAGGGACGCGGCTGCAGGACCCCCCTGTGCCCTGCACCAGGAGCCCAGCACCTTCGTGCCTTGCAGAGCAGCCAGGCTCAGCTTTGATCTCAGCAACTTGAAGGAGCGATGCCACAGCCTTTTAAAATGCCTGGAAACGAGAGCTCCACGTTTCGGGCTTCCCCTCCCGCCACGTGTAACCCCATTGACTGCAGCACGGCCTCAGCCATGACCGATCCTTCCATGAGCTGAGTTTCAGCGCTCTACACGTAACTTGATTTTCACAAAGGTAAAGACAAATATGGCTGTTTTAAATGTCAAAATCCTTGCTGGAAATGTTGAAGAACTCTCTGAGTATCTGGGACTTACCCAGAGGCTCTTTGGAAGAAAACGCTCGGTGCCTTCCCCGCCACCCCGCTTGGCCATACACTGCACACCGAGGAATAAACCTGGGCTTGAATCTGTGCACATTTCAGTAAATTAAGGTCATACAGTTAATGTGAAGGTAAATGAGTGTCTGTTTGAATAACGTTTCCTTGACAGTATAATCCATGCCCTGCAGCTTCTAATTAGGTGCCGCTGTTTAAATTCATCACCAAGAACAGCAGTGAATTAGCACACGGACTGCAGAGGAACCGACTGTTTTAATGCTTTATCAAATAATGAGATTTGTCCTGCTGACGAGGGTGAGCTGTTGGACACTCCTAGTGATTTACCACGAACAACAGCCCTCCTGCCTTTGCCCCGTGTGCCCCTTCCTGCCCAGTACGGTGCGTAGCGCTGGCGCGGCACAGGCAGAATGGGGTTCGTCATTGCCATGCCCATGCTTGCGCCGTGCCACGCAGGGTGCATCAGACCTTTGCACGGGTCAGGGCAGACAGTATGATGATAACCGCTAACCTGCGGCTCACCCAGGCAAGCTGTTCCTGCATCAGATCCTGCTTTAGGTTTATTGTAAAGCCAACTCAGCTATCAGCAGTGATTTCAAATGGAAAATAAAACCAGATTCTTCCTGAAAAGCACTGCAGGACCCACTGTTCCCTGTGCCGGGCATTGGAAGGCATGTTTTCAGTGATATTGCCCACCCTCATCATGATGAACTGACTGCCAGTGTCTGTATGGAGGCAATGAGGCAGCGAGCCCTGCAGCCGCCACGATGCCGGGAGCAACCTGCAGCCTCTCACCCGAGCCCTGGCCGGGGCAGGGAGAAGGGCCCCAGCCCCACCTCGTGTCACTGATCTGTCAGCTTCAGCTGAAACGCTGCTCAAGGCCAGGAGCATGCTAGGATCAGTAAAAAAAAAATATATATACATATTTACTGCCAAGCCTGTGTGTGGAGCTAAAACTGGGTTTGGTTTCCGTGAGCTCTGGTGTTTGATCAGGCTGCCGAGGGTGAGGGCTCAGCAGTCCACCAAGAGCAGCTCATGCATGGGCACGAACATTCCCATGCCATCACCCCCGATCCAGTCCTGCAAGTGGTGTGCAAAGGGGAGTCCAGCTCCTGTTAGCCAGTGGCTCCGGCTTGTGGCAGAGATACCTTGGATAAATGGAAGTGCTCATCTCCTGCCTCGCTCTGCTGAGCCAGCCCCCGATGCCAGGTGGAGTTTCGACGGGGTCCGACTCACTCCCCAGGCGCTGCCACAGGACAGAAGGGTCCAGCAGCTCCATTTTCCAGAGGCCAGGCTGCAGGGCAAGAGTAATAGCCCTTGTCACTCCACCTAGCCCTGTTATTGGAGATCTTCAGTGCTGAGGCTGGGCTGCGGGGCCAATACCTGGGATGTGATAACGTTGCTCCCTGCATGAGTGAGCAGGGCATCGATTGCGGGCTGTCAGCCGGCAGCCTGCCCCTCAGACACCGCGTGCACCGGGCAGCATCCTGCACATGGGATGGATGCTGCCCCTGGATACAGCATCGCTTAGTACTTTCAAACGCCCCTCTACATCTGCAGAAAGCATTCGGGATTGCAGCTGGACAGCTTTCTGCACATGAACATCAAAGGCCAGCTCCAGTACCATGCTGGGTGACTGCTTCACTGACCGATGTAGGGCTCACTGCAGTTGCTGAATACAGCCGGTTCCCAGCCTGGTTACGGGCATCTCCCCTCCTCAATGCCCCTCAAGATCCCCATCGCTCTGCCTTGCTGCCGCAGGCTGCAAATGACCAGAAGGGACTGCTTTAAAAGAAAGCAACACCCCAAGCCTATCCACCCCACTGCACTTAGCTAAGCTGCGGAAAGGGAATTAATGCCTCCCTGGCACCCGAGTGCATGGTGAGAGCTCGCAGGTTGTGCCGACAGTGGCTGCCGCACCATGAAGTCCCCCAGGACGAAGCACAGGCACGGGCAGCCGTGGTGACTCCTCCCCAGCACAGCACTGGCACAGCACTGGCACGCACCCTGCTCCCTTGCTTCACCCTGGCATCTTCGGGAGCTATCGCACTCTGCCACAGGGTGACACGGTGTGGCTGCAGAAATGAGGCAAATGGCACCTTCCCCTCGTGGGAAAGGCCACCGACCCCGCTGGGCTGTGAGCAGGGCTCATGTGTGGCTGCAGTGGGGAGAACAGAAACCATGTACACCCGATGGGTACAATGCCGAACATCCCTCCTTATGGACAGTCACCGTGAGTTTCATAGGTGTGATTTCTGGGTAAGTGTGGTGCAGGATGCGGTTGCACACCGTAGTTTCCAAAAGCAGATGTTCTTCCTGGCTGAGGCTGGTGCTGGTCGCTCCGGCTGCGAGCTCCCTGGCGCTATGGCCCACGCCACGCCTGACTGCACCAGCAGCACTAACCCTCCCCATCCATGCACAAACGTGTCCTGAGCAGGACAGGGCCATGGACGGCAAAGCCACGGGGACACCTGTGCACCCCTGGGTTCCCACGCTCCCTCCCACGCGCTGCCACGGATGCAGGACCGGCGGGACGTTTGCTTGGCCTCACCATGGCCCCTGCACCCAAGGATCGACCCTCGCCACAGTGCATCCCGCTGGAGGGGGAGGCTGTATTCCCACCCACCGGTCTCCTAATTATCCACTGCCCCGATGTCCTGTACCCTCAGCAGGGATGCAGAATCCCTGGGGTGTCTGGGGCCCCCAGCCACCCTCATCAGCACAGACCTGGCAGCCAGCCTCTGACCAGGGACCTTCTTCAGATGCCGTCTGGGTGCCACAGAGCCACGGCCACCCAGCACGCGAGAGGCACAGCAAGCAGCGACGCCACACAGAGACACATTTGGGACAACTTTACTTCTGATACCAGAGTGCAGGCTTTCTTTACAGGAACCAAAAAAGAACATTTTTTTAAAAAATGGTTCATTTACTCTTGCTATTTTTTTTTTTACCATTTCATTTTTTAAAAAAAAAGTTACTCCTGAAAGCCATCACTGGTAATAAATTTATAAGCCAGTGCACTTTGTTTTTTTTTCCCTGGTGATCACCCCTCTGAAGGCAGCAAGCTCTCCCGGGGCTGCCCCGCAAGGCAGGGCCGGGGCGTCCCAGCAGCCAGCACCCCGAGGCTCCGTCCCAGGGGCCGGGGCACAGCCGGGGGTCCCTGCTGCTGCGCAGCTCCCGGTTTTCCGCGTGGTCCCTGCGCTCCTTGAGTAAGCGGCGGTTCGTCTCCCGTGTCGGGTGTAGGAGCTGGGAGGCCATGGCGGGACACGCTGGGAATCCTCGTGGTGCCTCGCACTTTGCCCTTAGAGAGTCGTGCGAAGGGCCCTGCAAGGATGCAGGCGCTGGCGGGATGCCCGCTGCCCCGGCGGAACGGATGCACAGCAGGGTCACCCTTACAGAGCCACTTCTAAAGTGACAGTGTTGGATTTTTTTTTTAATTGACTTTATTTATTCACTTGCTTTTTGTTGCAGGAGCAGTTTTCAGATTGGCTGAAACTTCAGTAGTTCTTTTCTTTTATTCAACAGTTGCTCAAGTAAAAGAGGGACCTGAACAATCTTTAGAGTAGAAAGGGGCAGCCTTGCCATGCAAAGAGGAAGAGTTATTGTTTTTAATTATTATTATCATTATTATTATTATTATTATTATTATTATAATGTAGGACCACAGACAGCCTCTCTCTGAAGCAGTCAGGTGCTAACAGCAATATATGGTTGGATTCTTTTTGAGAAGGTCATAAATTAGCAACTTACTTATACTTTATCGTTTAAAAAAATCAAATAAATAAATAAATAAATTTAAAAAGAAAGAGAGAGAGAGACAGTCACAACATGCAAGAGCTTACAAGAGAACAAGTAAAAATGACCAAAGCAAAAGACAAGAAATGCAGAAGAAAAGCCCAGGTTCAGTTTGGTTTGCAATCAATACAGTTTGGAAGCATCATTTATAAAGGTATTTCATATACCAAAAAAGGCACCACAGTATCTACAAAGCCAAATCCTCAGGAGAGTTTCTGTGGGGTGGGGGGAGGTAGCAGCCTGGCTAGAGCAGACACGTCTCGGTGCGCAGCAGATCCCCCCCTTTAAGCTTGTCCATTGCAAATCTGAACTTTTCCATTTTACGTTTGGTTTTGCTGTCTCTTGTTGGTAAAACCACAAAATAATAATAAGACAAATGTGAAAAATGACAAAGGGGACGACGTTCTGATCTTGCAACCTAACAGGTGGAATATGTCTAGGATCAAGTTTAAGACAACCGGAGCAGACTGCTGTAACTAAGACTCCCCAGGGGCACACAGCGTGTGGCCCCGCGCACGCCGCGCACCCCGCTCCCCTTCCCCTCCCCAGCCGACTGCCGACAGCCCACACTACGCCATCACCGTGCTCGTACGTCGGCAGTGACAGCCATCCCAGTGCCGCCTGGGGACACCGGGACAGCGAAAGCCTAACACCGCCCCGACCGCCCCACGTTACGTTGTAGCTCTTGACGCGTAAATGAAGAGAAATCGGGTGTCTGCTGGGTGTGCCCCCCGCTGCCCCAGGCGCCGGGGGTGCAGGAGTGCTCGCCTCTGCACAACCGCTATCTGCAGAGCAATAACTGAACAAAGGAGTAGGAAGGAAAAGGAAAAATAAAAGAAAGAAAGAAAAGAAACATTTGAAATCTTGTGTTTACTAGTATTCAGTACATGAGATTCCTAAAGAACAACTTGTCCTCCTAGTTAACCTTGTCCTGGAATATATACAGGTTATTTGTTGCTGCCACGGCAATGATATTCTCGGAGGGGTGCCAAGCTGTATGCAAGATCTTTTTGCTAAAGTCCAGACTGTCCACACTAATTTCGTCTTTCCTCCGCTTGCCGCCCACGCAGACCTTGCGGGGCTTGAGGATGGCGCGGGGTTTGCTGTTCTCCCGCGAGGCCTCCAGCGTCACGTCGCGCTTGGTGTTGCGGTCGAACATGCGGAAGAAGTTGTTGTAGGAGCCGGTCATGATGACGCTGCGAGGAGGGGAGGAAGGACGGGTCACCGTGCGCAGCCCCGGCCCCCGCTGCCCACCCGACTGCCATACCCCAGACCTGCCCGGCACAGACCCCCACAGGACCCAGGGGCACAACCAGGACACCAGGGAGCTCATGCCCCGTCCTGTGCCACAAGGCTCAGGCTCGGCCAGTGAAGCCATGTCCCCGTGTCCTTCTCCTCCTTAGCCCAGGGAGTGAGCATAGGGGAGGCAATTCCTTTCAGGATAACAACACGTATGGAGAGTCTTTCTGCCAAAGATTTAGCTGACTTGAACCGAATGGTTTTCACACCTTTTTAGAGGCAAACTGCCTCGTGACTAGAGGCAGACTGAATATCCAGAGGCATAATGAGATCTGGATTAGATTTGGAATTTGGGCTTCAGGCCCAGTTGTGCCTCGTTAACTCGCTCTGATGCTTCAGAGTGTGGCAAGCCTACGAGGTCAACTGGTCTTGCATGCCTTCTGCCACCTGGTTCGGTGTGATTTATGCATGGATAGCTGTCAGCCACAGATTTTGGCAATCTGGAGCCAAACACATCACCACCCTCCTCCGGGTGTGGGTGAAATGGAGACAGGAACTGGACCTGACCAGGAGAGAGCTGGGACCCCATCAGACACCCTCAGCAGCACTTGGGTATGGGATGGTGGGGAACCCGCACCCAGCTGAAGGCTGGGGAAGGGACGGCATGGGGACGTGGGAGCCACCGGGCCATCCCAAAGCGTGCACTCTCTGGGCTGAACTCAGCACCCGCAGGGCTGGGTGCCAGGATGGACCTGCACCGTCAACCGCTCACCTGTCAGACCCGTTCCAGACGCACTCGAACTTGTCGAAGATGCAGTCGTTCTCGTAGAGCGAGCAGAGCTTGCTCCTCAGGTAGTCGTGAACCTGCCGGCAGGGACAGATGGGGTGTGAGGCACAGCCCAGTGGCCAGCAAATGCCAGCCCAGCACTCATCGGGGGCTGAAGGACCTGGCCCAGCCCCACGCTCTCTGCAGCCAAGCCAGGCAGCGTTGGGCACAGCCCGTTACACGTGCCCTTAACCACAGTCACCTTCCCACTGTAAGCAGCAGCACCAGCACCGCTTCATGTATGGCTTGGGCAGCACTGGGGCACGTCCCCTGGCAGAGGGTGGCAAGGACCGCTGCTCTGCCCCAACACCAGCCTCTCACGCGGCCCTCCTGGCTGCCAGCGCCTGAGCTTCCCCTCCTCACCCACACCCAACTTGGAGATGTGGCTTACAATTCACCAGGCCACTCGAGCCCACATTTAACAGTTCATTTGCTTTCCATGATTTAATGGCAAGACACTCCCATCCATCAGGTTTGTACCTGTCCCCCCTGCTGCCAGCCTGAGAGTGCAGCTCAGGCAGGAGCACTGAGGGTGCCCGACTGCTGCAGGTGCCCGGCTGTGCCACACTCACCTGGTAGGTCTCGATGGGCCGGTTCTCCATGTTCAGGTCCCACACCTTGACGGTGAGGTAGTCCCGGGTCATGATATACCTCCCGCTGTGGCTGAATTTGACATCGGAGATTGAGGAGATGATCTCGGAAAAAAATGACCGGTTACTTGGGTCTTCAGGCTCTTCGAAAACTGCGGAAGAGGAAAGGACAAGCCCCGGCATCAGCCAAGGTGGGAGCTCCCTGTCCCCAGGCCAGGGACTGGCTGCCCTGCCCCAGCACCATACGATGCTCCTGGGAGGGGAGCAGGCAACCCCAGAGCCACGCTGCCGCACAACAAAGGAGGCTCCAGTTTGGCTGTGGAGACCTACAGACGGCACCAAGCCGGCGTTCCGGGGCAGCCACCACCACCGCCCAAACGCCCTCCGGCCCCGGAGCCACCTGCCCTGCTTCACCAAGCAGAGGCATCCGCATCCCCATGGGATGTCACCGCAATGGGCTGGGCAGATGC
Organism: Nipponia nippon; assembly: GCF_047370975.1. NCBI lineage: Eukaryota > Metazoa > Chordata > Aves > Pelecaniformes > Threskiornithidae > Nipponia > Nipponia nippon. The sequence continues at coordinate 7,209,152 of NW_028262333.1, read as the reverse complement.
TCCCCACTTCTGGGTTTGGCCTAGACCTGACAAATGCCTGTATTTTAAGGACTTTACTTGGCACAGTTGAAGCTCCTTTGTTTTTAATGTGTGCAATAAGCAAGAAGGATCATTGGAGACCAATCTATCAACAGCACCACAGAAGCCCAGAAGATTTAGAGCCTTGCATGTCACTTCTGCTCTCTAGAAATCGATGTGCAGCATAACTGAAAGTCAATGTAAATATTTTATAGCCACTGCAACCTACAGATTTAATCTGATCAGTCTTCGAATAAATCACAGTTTGAACAGCTTGAAGGAGACCGATGAAATTCCAAATTAAATGTATTTACAAATTTGATTTCAAAGTAACCTCAGCTGGGCACGTATGGCTTTAAAAAACCATCACAGAGATGCATCAAGAGAGATGCTGCCTATGCGGGGACATCCTCTTCCCACCTCTACAGACAGCTCTCCAGCACAGCATTAAAGGACACTGCTGGGTAACAGGGAGAAGCTCACACCGCTTCACTTCTCTACTGGAGAAAAACCCAGTTGCCAGCCACATTTGTCTGACCCTTGTCCCCACACTAAGGCTCTGCTACAAACCCTCCGCCGGGGCGGCTGTTGGCTCCGACCCACTATGGCCAGAGCAGGGGATGTGCCAGCAGCACAACGCCGCACCGAGCGCGGCGTTTGCTCAGGTTTATCATCCCCTCGCTGAGCCCTGTGGTACCAACGCCTGAATTCCTGAGTATGGCAGAAAAAATGCCTGAAGTGCCAGTATAAACGATCTTGCTACAAATCAGATATGGCATTGCCCACAGCAGGACCCAGCTCTGGGTCCTTTAATCACCAGCAGGAAATCTGATGACACGTCAGGTTTTTAAAATAAGAAAAGCGACAGCAACAAGAGAAAATAAAGATCTGAGGCAGTCTGTGGAGAGCATCTGAATGCCATGACTTGTCTTCGCCGTAATCATCACAGGTTTGCTCACACCAGGTCGGCTGGCTTCATGAGGCTTGTTTTAATGGCTGCATCGTTTCCGTCACGGATGCGTGTATGTGAGCTTATGTCAAGGCTGGAGGTGTTCAGTTTATAGTACAGGGGCAAGAGGAAATTGTAGAAGTAGAAAATGTTAAATTGCAGATCAACTATCAAACAGGAAAGGCCTCAGAGAATGAACCCAAGAGCTGAGGCAGCACCGAGACAACTCAGCAAGGGTGAGATGTCTGAGGTAGGAAGAAGGCTGGGAACTGCTCTCTGACGCCAGGTACCGCATCCTCCGGCACGCTGAAGGGAGCGTTCCCGCTGGCATGGCGTCACATCTGCTCCGCTCCTCGCCAACGCCCTGCTGCTCCCTCCGGCGATTCCCCATCCTCCAGGTCCTGTCCGAGCAGCAGCGGAGCGAGGGCTCTTCCGTCCCCTCATGCCCGCATGGGAGCTGGCACCAAAGAGGAGCACGGGCTGCAGCGATGCCCAGGATGGGGCTGGGGCAGGGCTGAAGCATCAGCCCCAGCCCAGCAGGAGAGCAAGGGGGTCCCGTGCATCACCTCCTCTGTGCCGAGGAACTTGTGCACAGGGTGAGAAGGCAGGACTCAGCCATGTACCAAGCCTAGTGCAGGATCCAGCCGTGCACAACAGAAGCCAGCGCAGGATCCAGTCCCGTATGCAGCCCAGTGCAGACGAGCCGTCAATTTTTTAAAATTCAGAGCAGCTAAGAGCTGAAGGCTGGTGCGGGTTAACTGCGTTTTCCCTGCACTGCTCTCGCTGCCCGCTGTATTTGGGCTCTGATACCAGGAAGCAAAAACCAGACCTACCAACGCAGAGAGCAATCGTTCAAACAACGCTTCTGGAGACCTCCCCGAGCTGATGCCTCCGCACTCGCCCTGCGCTGGAGCACCCCTCGGCCAGAGCGACCCTCTGTCAGGGCAGCTTCAAAGCAAATGGTTTTTTTTCACTCATCAATACATTTAACACCAATTCAAGTACTGTGTTTTCTTTCCCCTCATTTAAACTTTAATCATGACCATTAGCAAGACAGACTGGAAAACCAAAAGCACAGCAAAGCAGCACTGCACTGTCACCAAGCCCAGGCTGGGGCTGTGGCTGTCACTCGGGTCCCTCTCTGGGCTCAACGTCACCCCTCAGCTCAGCCCCAACACCCGCCCTGTTAGAAGCAATTGATTCACCAGGTTTTGATTTCAGATGAAGACAGGAGAGTGTTGCAAAGGCAAAGAGGTTTCTTGCTTTGCTAAATGAGCTCAGGGTGGCACAAGAGGCTTGTTCTTCACCCCCCTGGAGATTTTGCTCAACCAACTAGTTAATTCTTAGCTTGAGGTCTTGCCAGGCCTATTATTCCGTGCAGCAGGACATCGTTAGCTCCTGCAAGGGGCTGGAGGGAGGAGATGATTAGTTTCTGGGGGCGACACTACCAGCTCAGCTCTGCTCCAGCCAAAACCTGGGACAATGAGAGCTCAGCTCAGCTCAGCTCAGCTCGCCCCACAGATTCCCAGTGCTGTGCAGGACTGGCTTTGTCTACACAAAGATGTGAGTTTTCTAATGGGAAAGCAGATCTCTGTTCTCTACTTATTATATAACCTTTTTCCTCTATAAAAGGCTTAGCTGAAAAAATAGGTAAAGAGAACACACTGTTAGCAGGAACACAGGAGTGAATGTGCTTTGCTGGAGCCTGGTTTGGCTTTGCAGAGCTGGCACTCTCCAATAGCATGCGGCGGCCTGGGATACGTGGCTCAGAGCCTCTCCTCTGAGCTGGCAAAGGTGATTTCCAGGGGTGAGGCCAAGCCTCTCCAGGCATATAGGGAACACCCGCTAGCCAAGCAGCGGGGTCACCTACCAGCAAGGCCAGACCATCACCCGGCGGGACGTGGGCATCTCAAGTCAGGGCAGGCAGCTGCTGCAGGAAAAGCCCTCTGCAGCACACTGCAGACAGCAGAAGCACTGGGAGCATCTCCCCAAACCCACATGTGTAGGTCAGAGAAGTTAATTTAGTCCAGATGTGGCTATTTTACCCCCCTACTCCCCTCTCTTTGGAAAGACACAGCTAGCAGAGCCCAGCCCCCCTCCCTTTCCTCCTCCTTCTCTCCTCCTCTTTTGTGCATCCCAAGTTCCAGGTTGCACCAGATGACCAGCTGCATTAAGCGACTTGCCAGATAAAAGGACTTTGGATCAATCAATCCAAGCTCTGCTTGAGCCGGCGAGTCCTACACGACAGTTATTCCCTGCTGAGCTTTTGGGGTGTTACTGGCACTGGCCACCAGCAAGCACGCTGTAGGTTTAACCGGCCATTGTGTTTCAGCACAGGTCTGTATTAACCTGTACGAGATGAACCTCCTCTGACAGCACACCAGCATGGGCAAAGCCACGTCGCCGCCTCTGCTGGCCTCTGCGCTGCTGCCGGCGCCGCGGGCTCCCTCGCGCTCCCTCGCACCCCCCGCACGGTGCCCACCCTTGGGTCAAGGGGCGAGGGGGCTACACGCCGCTCACATGTGGGTGGCCCATATGGCCTGTGCACTAAAAGTGATGGAGCCACTTAGTGCGTAAGCCCTGGGCAAGGCATCTAACCCCTCTGGATTTCAGCTGAGGCTCCAGTTGATCTGGTAATAAACAGGGCCCCCATGGAAACCTGGAAGCACAGTGGAGCAGCACTTGCATGGACAAATACATTAACCCTCCGCTTCTTCTCTTGCTTCAAATAAAAAGTCAAAACTCCACTGATGGTTCACCTAAGCACAAAATTAATCACGATCATCACTGAGGAAAAGCTAAGTGAGCACAAGCAGAGAACTGAGCTTTGCTTTGTATCGGAAAAATCAACTCTGCAATCCGCTCTCAGCCCAGAGGTGCAGAAGCCTTGCAACCACAGGCTAAGGAGCAGAAATTACCAGTCTGGTGCCCATTTCCCCCGTGAACTTGAGTGGTTTGCTTTTCTGCCTCATTCTTCCTATCTGTAGTGAGGCAACAAAACATGCTCCTCTTCATCGTGGCTGAGGTACAGATCAACGAAATGCTTTTGGCAGCGTGCTCTGAGCACCAACATGGGCCCTGGCAGCACCGAGGCAGAACGGGGCACGCTGCTGTCTGCGGGGTGGCTGGACCCTGCTGTCCCCAGGCCCTGCCAGCACCGTCCCCATGGCCACCGGGCAGCAGGGCCACAGCCGCCCGCTCCTCCGCGGGATGCCAAGACCCTCCCCAGTCCTGGTGCTGGGAGCAGCGGGGGCTCTGCCAGGACTGCGGTCACAGCACACAGGCAGTGCCACCCAGTCCCCACGGCGGAGTGGAGTGGGTTTGAGAACCAAAGCTCGCAGCTGGGCAGGGCAGGGGCTTGGGGGAGCTATTTTTAGTTCCCGGCTGAAGGCTTTTGTGTGGCTTTGCTCCTGCTGCAGAAACAGATCTGGGTGCTGAGCTCACGGAAAGGATTTCTGAGCAGTAATTCTCTGTTACACAACAAACCTATTTTCCTCTGACACTGAGCAGGAGCTGCCCTCCCCGCACCGGCTCCCTCTGCCAGCCCTCCTTCCCGAGCAGCCTCAATCAGCACCCTCTCCATGGGGATGCAGACCAAACAAAACCCTGAGGTGGCCAAGAAGAGCTGCACAGCCCACGGGGTGATCCTGCTCCTCAAGGAGACTGGCAGCCTTTCCACCATGTGCTTGGAAAGCAGCAGCGAGGCAGAGGCTGGCTGGGTCTTCCCCACAAGGCAGCAGTGCCTGCCCAAATGCAAGGCAGGGGGCTTGCTTTAGAAATCCATCTGCAATATCGGAGGGTAAAATCTGTAAGCTGTTGGTTACCTTATCAAAGCAGCTTTGTGTGCTGCTTGTTTCTAACCAAAGCTGAAACCGTTCTCAGCAAAGAATAAATGTTTGGTAGCGTTGCTGTAACGCAGTCAGGGGTGAAAAGACAAGAAGGCAAAGGTCCCCCTTTGGGAAACGGGCTGTACTTTGAGCCTTTTGTTTCAGGAGTTTGGGAGGTACAATCACAGGTGGCTCCTTAAAAAAAGAAGTGGAAAGCCCAATGCCTTTTGCTATGGGGAAATAACGGTAGTAACCCCCAACAGGGTTTTTCCTCACTTTCCCATATGCTTTTCAAACAGGATTACTTTTGCCGGCGTTACCAGCTGCACCAGGAATCCCGATCTCCCCTTTGGCTTCCTGTGGTGCTTCGGACAACGCACGTGATTTCTTTGTGCGTGGTGTGCCCGGGTAGGTATCCCCTCGCAGGACCACTGCCCCTCTTAGCGCTGCAGCACACAGCTCCTCACATCCCTGCGGAGCAGGCATTTCTCTGTGGAAGCTGCTGCTCTCTCCTAGGCCAGCTACGCAGCTGGAGGTAACGCGCACAACATCACAGATCGCAGGAACCTCAAATAAAACGGGCAAACAAAATTTAATAAGAGAAGCACATAAGTAAAAGCCGGCCCCAAGCAGCAAACTGCATCTATCTAAATAAACATGACTGGGATGTGCAGCGCTATCTTCTGCATTTTTATTAGATTTTGTCAGTTATTAAATGTCTCCGTTGGAGGATTTGCCTCCAAAAGCCAATGTTGCTTTTCATTTTGAACTTTGATGAACTGTCTCAATTTCGACTCACACATCTGCTGAACTGCAATTGACTGAGGCTGATGCTTCTGAGGGATGGAGGGAAATCAATAAGGAAATGTCACGGGAGAGGTCAAACCAAGCCGGGATTCACCGCTGGCCGGTGTGCTCGCCGAGGGCTGGAAGGACGCAGCAGTACCCAAACAAAGGGAAATGCCGGGGAGGGCTTCTGCTGCTGAAGTGTCAGGAAAATGAATTTTGTTTGCTCCTTAATTGTATTCTGATTGTCAGCTGGGAGCTGTCACTGTAGGACTGTGAGACACAGTCGAGAAATGCAACAATCGTGTTTTGCTCAGGATTTGGGAAAACTGCCATTCGATATATCCGAATCTCCAGCCAGCGATGTAAGCTTTCCTCTCCATCCACTTTACTCCAGTTTAAAAACAGGTATAGACTGCGACCGCAGCTCAAAAGCCCAGAAACAATAGTTGGTGTGTAATTCCCCATCGCCTCTAGGAAACCTAAATCTGAAACACACCCAGGTGCTCTCTGGATGTAGATTATAAGCATGGGGCTCCAGTAAATTGCAGCCGGTTTGTGCATCTTATTCTCGTAACATGATCACACTTTGAATACTGAAAATCTTAATTTCCCACAAGATATTGGCCATTTTCTGAAGAAAACTCAAATAAGAACAGGAAACACAGGGCTTTAGCTGTCCAGTCACGCAGCACAGCAGCCATATTTCACTGCCTTTAGGGCAGATACCGAACTCCTTTAGGTCTGTCCCATCTTTGTGTCGTATTTACAATGCCGCACTCAGCACAGAGCTGCTGGGAACTGCCAGGGCACAAAGAACAGCGACAGGTATTTACCAGCCCACCCATAAATGCCGTAGGTGTTTGTGCCGGTATTTTACTGAGCAGTTGCTGCTAAGGAGAATATTTCCAGTAACGACCTCCTGAGACGTACAGGCTGAGCAGGAACCGAGCTTAGCTGGCTGCCTCAGCAGCGGCTCACTCACCGCATCAGCCCAGGGAGGACCAAGGACAAGCGCCCTAGCTGCCCAGCTTACTCCAAATTTTGAGGGGGCTTTTCTGCACATCCTGACCCCTGTGGCATCAACCACAGCTGACACCAGGACATGGGGCTATTAGGACAAACAGCCTGAAGAAACACAGCACTCCCTGTCTTCTGGCATTGACAGCTTCGCAGTCGCTGTGCACTGACATCCCGGTGCCCCCTTGGACCCGCTGCTGCCGAAATATCACCGTGGGGCTTTTAACATGCTCCCCCACAGGGCGTGGGGCCAGGCCCCAGGGGAAGCTGCTCCTTGCGGGGATGGGCAGGACTCAGGGCAGGTGGCCATGGGAAGGCCCAGGGGCCGGCAGGACCACAGCCCAGCACACCCAGAGGGAGGATGGGGCGAGATGGCAGGGCAGACCTGAGCCCAGGTCGGTCTCTGCACTCCCTTTTTTGGACTCTTTTAACCCAAAGGGGACCCCATCCCAGCTGTCCCGCTGGCCGGGGCTGTACTCACACTTGGCGTGGCGGTCGCAGAGGGCAGAGGTGCGCATGTCGCACAGCCGGATGGTGCCTTTGCTGCTGCTGTAGACAAAGGTGTTGCAGTGGTGCGGGTGGAACTCGGCGGCTGTGATCACCTCCGTCAGCTCCTCCATGTTGGCTGGCTTGATGTCCACGATGTCTGGCAGGGCGAGTCAAGGAGCCCCACATAGCCCGGCCCAGACCCCGCTTCTCCCATGGGGTCTCCTCCCTCTGCCCCTGCTGCCGATGTCTCCAGGCACCCGGGCTTCCCCTCGCCCCGTGCAAACCAGGTATTCCCGGGAGAGCAGCACCATCCTGGGGCAGAACCGCAGCGCCAAGCTGGGACCAGCCAGCACCGGCGCAGGGGAAAGCCAACGTCCGTCACGTTTTCTGTTCAGCCAGGGACTGCAGCTCCAGTACCACGGCCTGGAGCCCCTCTGCACGGCACGAGACCTGACTCTGCCCATTTGCCCTGGGCCAGAGTAAACGTCTTTTATTGCAGCGTCGGGGCACAGTGAGTAACCACACCAAAAACAACGGGGAGGAAACAAAACCCAGAGCACGACAACCAACAGAAAACCACCACAGCCCAGGGACGCGTAATTTCCAAAACATTTCACGTGCTTGGGCTCAGTGAAATACTGGGTTGAAAACCGAGCTGCAAACCCTGTCCTCAGGCCCTGTGGATGATGCCCACAAGGACCTGCACAGCCCCACAGAGCATCCCGGTGCTGCAGGGGACGGCTGACAAGCCTCTGTCCTGGCCTGACACCAAGCCAGCTGTCACCCGTGGAAGCAGCTTCAGATCTTACAGTGCAACCCGGACACCCAGCATGGGACGATTTACCCACTGTGCAGAGGGCGGAAAAGAAAACAGCACCTTTCCTCACCCCCTGGAAAGCAAATTAAGATCCTGCTGCTCCTGGCAAGACAGGAGTTAGTTAAAAAAAAAAAAAAAGAAGAAAAAGAAGATAGGAATTTCTCACCCATGTGGGGTGTTTTGCAATAGCAAGCGTTCCCGCAGAAGAAGCCGCCGCAGGTCACAGCCACTGAGTGGTTTCAGTGGTGATGTTTCTCATTTCAATTCTTAGCAAGTGTTTTGGGTGCTGCACTTGTGCCTTGGCCAAACTCCCTTGGGCCATCTAAACTCCCTGAGGTTTTTACCCGAATTTAGTATTCCTCATCTTCTTCCCCGAAACGCAACACACGCTGCAGCCCTGCTCAACTGTACCCACATGCCTGTGACTGCTGAAATCCTCTCCAGCTGACTAAATTTGCCACATGCCCTGGGGATTTCTCAGTAGGAAACACGATATTAATATCACCGATGATTAGTGCCCCATTGTTATTATTTCTGATGCGGCTGTTACAAGGGTGACTGGCACGACCTCATTTGTACGACTGTGACTGGCAGCCTGTCACCCTGCTGCAGGGTATAATGGAGGCTGCACTATTAATATTTCCTCTCTCCGTCTTCCCCGAGGCATCTGTCTTCTCCATCACCCAGGGACCCCCCTCCCTCCTGCCTGTCCCACACAGACCCTGCAGGCAAAATTCAAAAATGTGACACCCACACCAGGAGGCAGCAGTCGCAGCGATGCCAGCTGAGCCGGGCGCCACGGAGGGAGCGACTCTGCGTGACAGCCGAATGTGCCTGCTGGAGACAGCCTAGCGTCCCGCCGGCGGCACGGCTCAGCCCGGCAGCACCGGCAGAGATGAGAGGGAAGTGCCTTGGTAATGACACCTGGGGACAGGATTTCAGGTGTTCTGTAGTTGGATGCATGGTGGACTGCACTCCTGAGCCCCTGCAAGCCCTGGCCAGAGGGTGAAGCTCCTGTACCAAGGAACCATGCTCAGGGTGTGGGGACGGGGCCAGGCGAGATGCTGTGCTACCTGCTCAGTCACCATCACAGCAGACATGGGCATGGCTCTGCTGCCTCCCGCAGAGCCGGACCTCACAGGTCCCCCCTCTGCCGCTCACCTTCACCAGGAACCTGTCTCCCTGTCCAGCTTTCTCATTCTCCCACAGACATTTGCATGTGTCTGGGCTCCCAGGGCTTTTACACCCCACTTGACAGCCAAGGCACCTCCCTTATTCCTGCTCTGGTCCGCGCTGGGACCGTCCCAGGGGCCGCAGGGCAGCACGCACCAAAGGATACTAAAACTTTGATTTGTGATTTCAAAGTTCCACAGGTTTATCCTTAGGTCATCTGCCGACATGTAGGTCTCGTAGTCGCTGTTGACGGAGATGGAGTTGATGTGGTAGGTATGCGCGTTGGCAAACACCCTCCGGGGGGTGGCCTCCACCATCAGGTCCATGGGCCGGAGCACGGGTACCTGCAGGATGGGAAGCAGAGTGTCAGCACCCAGGGCCAGGGTCCGGCTGTCCCACCCGATCCACGCCAGCGCCCGGCACGGGGGGGACGTGCCCACGGCCACGGTGGGCACCCGCACAGCTCTGGCTGGCAGCGCTCCATCCCACCCTCCACGCTCTCACCAAGGAAACCTAACGCCTTTCTAAGTGTATGAACAGAAGGACAAGCAGACATGAAAGCCTTTTACTTTTGAAAGAGGCACCAGCACGGTTAGGTTGCAGTGAGAGCCCAGTAAACCAGGCTTGAATCTCTGCTGCAGCAACTATTCCTTCTTTGGAAAAAAAAAACCCAACCACTTCTGCCTTGTTTTGTCACTGTTAACTGGAATCTGAAATTCCTGGAGCATTTCTAACAGAAATATATTCCTTGAGAGAGCCAGGTCAGCACAGATTTTTCTTTTAACTTTTTTGCATTTGCTTCACAGTGAAGTGATGGAGGTAAGAGATGAGAAGAGACAAGGAAAGGGAATGCACAGGGCAGGGACAGATGGAGGGACTAGAAACAGAGCTACACACGTTTGCCTTTCGATTAATAAGCATAACTCCTGTAAACATCAGAGGATGGAGAGATGCAGCGATAACAGTGTTTACAAGGAGCAGTGTAAGTAATAACTTCAGACAAAATGCTCTTAAGGCAACTTAATACACTAGAAAGGTGTCAGTCTGTGCTCCTGTTTGCCAGTAAGCTATTCCCTCAAGCTACTTCATTACTGTGTATATTATCTGTGTGCTGCCCAAAGAGATTTCCCATGGCTACAGAGGTGGGGACGGGAGTGTGACAGCCAGCTCGAGTGACACTAGAGCACAGCGACTGCCAGCTCAGAGCCTGAGCTTAATGTGACGAGCCTGCCTGCTAATTCAGCCTGACACAGTCAATGATGCATCGTTTGCTGCTGAAGGACTCTGCTCAGCCATCTGGGGACGGAGGCTCGCGTTTTGCTCAGGGATTACAGGAACCGCCTGTCATTCAGACTGCTGGAAACATGACAGTTGTGGTAAGGGAAAGGGTTCAATGGTTACACCAGGCCTCGCCAGGCACAAAAATAAGTACAGCAAAGAATGCAGTAGAGGATTTCACTCAGCGAGAGGATGCTGTGCATCCCGACCATACCTCATGGTCAAACCCCAGGCCAGTCCCCGTCCCCATCCGGAGCCCAGCAGCGCGCACTGCAGTGTGAAGCAACCAGGGCAATCCGGGTCTGAGCCACAGCAGCGTGGCCATCTGCAACTTCCAGCGCCCCAGCACAATTCCCTACCCGATTCTTATATGGCAGCTACTCACAACCACAGAGCTAAGACAAACTCCTCAGCCAAGAAAATTCTCCAAGTGTCACTTCAGAGACAAATTCTGGGGAGTTTTTGTATCTGGAACTTGGTCTGTCACCAGGTGAAACCCCATGAGAGGAACAAACCTGGTCATCCATGAGTATTTTGTTAAGGCAGGATTTATCATCTGCTATGGTGGCAAGAATCTGCACTGGAATATGGAAAACAGCAAGCGTCCATGCCCCTTCTCAGCACATGCTGTGAGCTTTTGCTTAAGGGTATCAATGATAAGTATTTAAACCTGAAAGCACTGACATTTTGAGGTAGGAGCAGCCAGGAATGCGCTGGGAGCACACATCGGCTTGGGGATCTCATCCCATGACAGCAGAAATCTTGCAGCAGAAGGATGGCCAAGGGGAGAAGCTGCCCAGCGCAGGCTGGGCCCTGGCCTGGGTTTAATCTCTCCTCCGCTTAAGCCTGCCCTGAAGCTGGCTGGAAACACCACCACCGTGGGGGAGGCTGATGGGAGTCTGTGCCGATGGCTCGACCCCAGTGCCGGCACTGACGCATGCCCTCGCCGACATGTGAATCACAGGCAGAGAAGATCCTTCTGTCTCCCTCTCTCTGCTCATCCTGCTCATTCCTCACCACCACGGGTCTGTTCTTGGCTGCGTCTTGGCTGCATCTTTCCTAGCACGCTGCCTGGTCTGCAGCAATGCAACTCCCAGCGCCCCAGGGACCTGTTCCAGCGGCTGACCGACACCCGCATCACATTTCTGCTTAACGTACAATAAAGGAAAAGAAAGGGTGGTCTGAGGGAAGACCCCACAGACCGCTCCGGCTGCTGCAGCCACACCGTGCTGAGCCCAGCTGGGCAGGCAGGGAGCGGCTCAGGGCAGCAGCGGTCAGCGACGGTGAAGAGAAAGCACCCAACAAATGGGGCAACATGACAGCAACTGAACCTTGGTATTTTTTTGTTTTTTGGAAGCACACAGACTCCAAGCCAGTGTCTGCTTAAACCAGCCGGCTCCCACCAGCATTGCCATGGCAATCCTCAACAGCACACAGACCTCCTCAGTGCATCCCTTCTTCAATTACGGAGCCAACCTGCAGGGCAGGCTCTGGTATTATATATACCCATTATTAAAGGGTAATTCAGTGTAACAAACCGCATCAAGTACATAGAAAGGCTGTCAAATAAAATAAACCACTAATAAATTAAATTACTTTCTGTTTTCAGGAAGGGGGGGGGAATACCAGTCATTTTTCATTTAAAACAAAATATGTCTTAATTTTTCTTCCTGCCTTTAGCAGGCACCCCCTGCAAAAGAGCCAGTCCCACGCATTCAAAGCGCACATGACGCTCAATTGCTCTCTCCTTGTTTGGCGAAGGCTTCCCCTTTCCTGAGTTAATGAGGCACTAATCCTCCCTTCAGCTGTAAAATTCATTTTCTCTGTGGTTTGGGGGTGGAGGGAGCCGGTGTGCCCTGGTCCCTTCCCACCACCAGTGCTGTGTTTCCTCCTGCCACCTGCAGCTGCCGAGCGAAGGCCCACGGCGCAGGTAACGCGATGTCAGTAATTGCTGCCGCTTCGCTACTTTGTCCCCCGTTCCCATCAGGTTTCCCCCTTTCAATGTCTGTCATGTTGACTGTCACCACATGCTCCCTTTTCCTGGGGGACAAGCTTCGTGTGGCAGAGCTTCTCCTCATCATTTACGGTTCTGTGATGGACGTGGCCTGAAGAGGTGCACAGATTTGGTGTTTCCCAGGAAAACCTCGTCCTCTGCCCAAAGGTGCTATATGGCATGCAATGTTTTCAAAATTCAAGTCAATATACAGGGGAAAGAGATTAAGGCCTAAGCTCCGGGACGACATGGTCTCACAAGCACAAGTCCAATGTGTGCCGGGTTGGAGCTGCCCGTCACTGGGGGTCAGACTGGTGGCATGAAGCCCCCAGCACAGCCCCGCAGGGAGATGGGACTCAACCACCTTACACACAAGGCAAAAGCGCTGCTGGGAATCCTTCTCACAGGACATGCTGGAGGCTAAAAATCCCTGAAGGGTGTGAATTTGACAGGGCTGGCTCATGAAGGGAAAGCCCGGTGCAGACAAGCAAAGCAACGATACCGCCTCTGGTCCAGAAAGCTGCTCCCACGCCCCAGCATCGCCCGGCTGCGGGTCCTGCAGCCGCCCCTGCAGTCTCCTGGCCACGGGCAGACAAGGGAGAGGGCGACCGCAGACTTGTCAGCATTGGGAGCACACACCCACTTCTGTGTAATGGAGAAGGAGGTTTTGCTCTCAGACACCTCCATGGAAATCCTCTTAGCACAATGGAGCCATGCTGGACTTACGCTGAGATACAAATCTGACCCAGAGTAATAGCCATTAAAAAAAAAAAAAAGAATAAATAATCCATTTAGGTGTCTATCCAGTCCCCACCTCATCTTGGGTTACCAAGACTCAGCCTCAACTGCAGTCGAAGCTCTGCAATTACCCACTACATGCAGCGGGACCGGCAGCAGGTCAGCCTGGCAGCGCAGCGGCTGGAACGGCAGCTGCTGAGCAGCTCCCACTGCGGCCTGCTCGGCGTGTATGGCAGCGCTCGCATCTAACCACGATGCTGTAAACCAGCGGACAGGGCTGAGCTTTCCTCTCTCCACTTACATTTACAGCCAGACAAGCTCTGCCCTTCCCGGCACAAGCTGAGCGGCAGTGGAGACAGTACCAGTGCGGCCGGCCAGATGTAGCCCCACTCCCGCCAGCCCACCCGCCCCTGCTCCGCACAAGCGCTGCCTTGGTGAGCTGGTGGGATTTGGCCAAGTGGGATTAGTCATAGCCGAAGCCCAGATTAACCCTAGCCTTGGGTTTGCAAGAAGGAAAACGTAATCCAGTTCCTGGCAAATCAGAGAGCAGAGCTAGCTGCTTGGCGATAAATCCAGCAAGGTTCTTCACCTACTCCAGCAGCTGAGCCCCTCTGAATGTGCTCCCCAGCATTTATTTCTTACCTACAAAAGGCATATTCTATAGCTGGCCAACGCTGCCTGCAGATTAGTATTTTGCAGACACAATGTGCATCAAATGCTGTTTTCATGGCAGACCGACAATTTCATGCTCTTCAGGATTTTGTCTTATTGGACCTTCCCCATGAAGTGTGGAAGGTACCTTCCTCTGGGAGGATAAACCCGCTATCTCATCACTGGTCCATGTAGCTGACAGAGCTTCTGGTTTCATCTCTTTTCCTTAGACATCTCCCTCCCTGCTAAGCATCCCACTAACACCGGTTCTTCTGTTGCCTGTCACTGAGCCTTTTTTCATTCAGTGAAATGCAGGCACAGACTTGCTGCCAACTGAAGATCCACCTTCATGACTGCAGGTCCAAAAGGTGAAGGCTGCCCCAAAAGGGTCTGGGTCCCAGCTGGGGGGCCAGGAGCAGGGGGTGGACCACGGACACCAGGTCTGCAGGGAGGATGGTGCAGCCAGCACTGGCAGGCACTCAGCACACACCCGCAGCTGCAGAAGTGAGCTGGAGGCGGAGAAGGTGTGCCACCGTACCCGGCTGCGCACCAAGCCTGCGCCGCACCATGGGAGTGGGCGAGGGCCACAGCACCACAGGAGCAGGCGGCAGGTCCCTGCACCGCCTGCCCCGGGCCCCCTCCCGGGGCCCTCAGCTCTGCAGCAGGGCAGAAGCGGGGCTATCGTCCTTCTGTCCCCACTTGGATGCCCCCGCAGAAGCCAACGAGAGCCATTTGTGAGCAGCAGGTCCCTGCCGCAACGGGGGCTGAGTTGCAGGAGCATCTGCTGGGCTCTGCTGCATCGGCACCAAGGAGTTCAAAGCCTGAAGTTAGTCCACGTGGGCCAACTGTTTGGGCCATCGACACAAATACCTCCCCCGCCAAAAAAAACCAGGGCCAGTTCAGGAAGGGATTTTAGGGCAAGGCTCAGCATTGACTGCAAGTGTCGTTCCACATACAGCCCAAATCATCCCAGATTTCCCATTCTTTGTATGTTTTTTATAGCATGATAGGATTTTTTTTTGTTTGTAACTGAGAATTTGTCCTAGTTCAGTTATTCCACTCCAGGATTACGTTCACCATCTGTACCTAAATTCTGAAATAAGTTTGCAGAAACCTCAAAGAACAAACAGAACGTTTTTCTTATCTGAAGTTAAAAATCTTGAACTCTTCACGCAAATCTCATTAGAATTGCATTCTCCTTAAAGATGTGATTGATTGAGAAAATATTTTTTAAACTTATTTCTCCCACTGAAAAAGAGCCAGTATCAGTAAAATCCCACCTAGCAGTTTACAATTTTCCTACTTTTCCTAGGGTAAGTATGTAGAAGCACAGCCATGTTACCGAACACAAATGCAAAGCAATCCAAACCTGTTTGATAATTCTGCCCAGCACCTTGTTTTTACAGTATGTCTAGACACAGATACCAGCAGTGTAATTGCTGTGGAAAAAAGAGATGAACAAAAATATCTGAAAGGTCAGTTCTGGTCATCAGCATTTCAAGGTGAGTTTACAAATATTAAAAGGACAAACAATGAGTTTTCACCAGAAAAGAAAGAATTCAACTCATGACCTGGGAAAAACAAAAAAATGAGAAAAGCAGCAGCAAAACGAGCTCCTCCATTTGTTTTCCAGCATCTGCAGAGGTGCAGGCGGTGCACGCTGGCGGGCTGGGTGCTGCCGCTGGCTCGGCCAGAGGGGAGCCCCCGCTCTGCAGACTCGCTGCGGCCGTGCCACGAGCGCCCCGTCCCCACGCCCAGCCAGGTCCTCCTGCACCCCGCAGCCGTGGCGCGAGGCGCTGGCGCTGCCCGTCCCTGGGGGAACCACGGTTACCTCCACGGTGACTTCGGAGCCCGAGCCCTGCAGACTGGCCATGCCTCAGCGGCCAAGCCCTTCCTTCTTCATACAAGGTCTTGCTTCAAGAGCGACAAAAATCGAATGCCTCCAAGCCAGTAACCACACAGGTCCCCAGCATGTCCCAGACCAGCACGCTGCCTTCCCAGAGATGGCACTGCGTGGCGGTGAGCTCGGTGCTGCCTAGCTCGGGCAGAGAGGCCAGGCTAGCAAAGGGCAGCCGAGCATGCAAGTATTACACACTGAGCTGCTTTAGAAAAATGTGACTAATGAAAATGGGAAAATCCTTTTTTTTTTTTTAATTTCTGTGGCAATGGTTTGATGACGATCATTTGAAATTGATTAGTTCTGCCACGTGCATTTTATAGCCAAAAATGCCAAATGTTTCACATTACATTGTCATTTAAATGATAATGCTTTGGAGAATGTATACAAGGAAAAGACAGACAAATCTCTTTGCTGGGGCAGAAATGCAGCAGCACAGCAGCCCTTCTCCGAAGCACCCCCCATCCTCTCCCTCTCCCGTCACACAGCCCCGCTCTGGGGCTGCCCGCCAGGTGCATTGGATGCAGCGGGAACACAGCACAGCCTCCCCAAGAAACTGCGCCCAGGGGCCAAGAAATCTGAGTGCTTTGGCAAAACGGGAGATATAAAACAGAATTTATGATGAATGTTGCTGGAATTGAGAGAGTGAAGTGGTAGCTCTTACTCAGAGAGAGATTTGTGACAGCTACAAACACCAAGAACTGGGCGCATCGATGCACCTGCTCATCGCACCCACCGTGCACTTGGCCTGGGAGGGTCATTCCTCACCCAGGGAGGTGTCCAGGGGAGACCACAGCAAACCATCCTCTGTACCACAGCAACCTCCTGAGTCCTTAATAACCTGGGTGAGGCACGACCCTGCTGCCCAGAGCAACTGGTCCCTGGGCTCATTAGGTGCAACCCAGCCAGTTTGCAGGGTGCTTCCGTACTTACCAACATTTTAAAGTGCTTGGGGCAGAGACCAGCTGCCCAGGGCAGGGAAAGTTGCTCCCAAATGGTATCTGAGCTCCTAGGGTTTCCCTGGGACAGAGGAGGGGAGGCAGCAGCAGCCCCTCCTGAGAGCCCCAGACCAGAGCCCCCGCCAGCCCCGGCTGCTCTCCCCGCTGTAGGTGTAGCTCAGGAGCAGGGGACTCAGTGGAGTAAGAAATCCCAGCCTGGCTTGAGAACACACAGTGGCCTGACACAGACACAAGAACATCCATCAGCAGCAGCCTCCACCCAGCACATCAGGGAGGCCGAAGGCCGTCCCTGTGGTACTTGGAGCTGAGGCGTTACGTGCCAAGGCAGCGCTGGCAGCACACCCTCCTGCTGCTTCTTCTCTTTAAACAATGTAAAGATCAGACCCTCTCCATAGCAAAGAGAGGCCCAGGAGCTGTCTTCCCAGCCCATTCCCCCCATTTTGCTCATCAGAGGCACAGACAGTGTCTTGCCACACACAGCACCTGGGTGCCCGCAGCCTCCTCCTCCCGTGGCGGGGACGGTACCGGTGGGAGGCTGCACACCGGTGCTTCACTGCCATCTGACTCGTGCTGTGAGGGATCAAAGCAAACACATTCTCTATTTAAAAAGATTTAAGCCCTGGATATTATTTGTGTTAATTATTTCCTGCACACATCCCACGGCGTAGGTATGGCTGTACACTGAGCGGCACTCGAGAGCTCACGGAGGCTGTTAAATGAGGCCGAAGGGCTGTAGCTATTAGACTGGGGGCTATCCAAATAAGCAGAGCTCTTTTAATGACAGCAAAAGCCTTACTTTACAGTCTGAGCAGAGTTAAATATTCCTTTTGCACTATGTGGGTTAGAAATTCCTCAGAGAACAATGCTCATCAAGTACATTTAAACCATTCCGACAAATGAGTAAGAGATGATTGCACCAAGGTGCTTTTAAAACCCTTTTTTGCTTGTCTGTGGTTGAAAATTAAACTGTGGATGGATGCGGCTTTACTCCAAAGCATGAGCATCACAGGACAATTAAACGTCAAAGATAACACCAAGCTGCAGCAAAATGGTTACAGCTATGTAAATATCTGTCTAAGTAAAATCATCAAAACATTAGATCAAACCAGGGCTGGCGGAAGATTCCTCAATCTTCCATCCTCAGGGACAGCAGGCGTTGCACAGGCAGATACTAATAACCATAATACTGAGCACTTACATCGTGTTTTACCTCTTCCCGTTGCCGTGAAGCAGGAGCCGTACGTTCCCGCGGGGCTGCTCGCCCGAGAGCGGGGAATCGCAGTGCCTTATCTCGTAGTGCAAGGGAAGACACCCAGGTAGCAAACTCCTCCAGCCATATGGCATCAAGCTGCTACTGGCAATAAATGGACTGAAAGTAAAACGAAGGCTGAAGTTTCGAGGCAGACAGTGGACTCCAATAAATAGTGTTCCAGTTCTCTGATTTCTCAGTATGACTTTCTACAGGGAAAAAATAAATCACAATTCCCTCCTTCCCTGACAAGCTCCAGCGACTGCTGCCGCCTCCATCCACCCCGGCAGTGCAGGGGTGCTCCTGGGGTGAGCAGGGACGGGGCAGGTGGGTGCCCGGTGGGATGGGCTGGCTGCCCCCACCCCAAACACGGCCCCCGTACGCTGCGGGTCTGGCCCACATCCTCGGGAAATCGCCGGCACTGCACCGCCCAGGGCCGGACTCGGCACCGGCCACGCTGGCAGCAACTCTGCATCCCTGCCCCTCCTCAGGGATGCCCCGCTGGGCACCAGCAGTGATGGATGGGCTGGATGGTGTAACCTCAGGTTGAGCGCTTGCAAAAACACCCGGGTTGATTTTTGTCTCCGCTTCAGCCCTGTCGTTGCCAATTCAAGTGCCAGGATGCGGTCAAACACAATCAGCTCACACCAACAATCAATAGCGAAGATAAGCACGACGATTATTTATTTATTTTCATAACCACATTGCCCGTGCGCCCCGCCGAGATGTCATTACCCTCATCACAGGCTCCAATCAATCGGCAGCCGCTTCCCACTGGCACACTGGGAGCAGACAGGGGAGTGCAGAGGCAGGTCCGGGGATGGGAGCCTGACCCACCAGCTCGGCACTCCTGCATCCACCCTGCGCCCGCCCCCAAGCAAACACACACAGGCTGCTTGTTCTTCTCACCCCGGTGTCTGCAACACAGGTAAGAGAAGGAGGAGGAACAGCTAAAAGACAGCGTTAAGCCCTGGGGCACACACAGCACTGCAAAGCCAACGCGAACACTGCCACGGGGAGGGCGGCAGAGCCAGCACCACGTGCAGGAGAGGACGCAGTGCCACTCGCCCAGGGCCACCCGCTGTGCTCCTCGTGGCCTCCCCTCGCCCAGGGCCACCTGCCGTGCTCCTTGTGGCCTCCCCTCGCCCAGGCAAGGGGGAACCCACCAGCGGGTCTGGGCAGATGGGGCTGCAGCACATGTCACTCTGCGCTCCCCATGCCTGCTAGCGCAGGTCTGACCAGCTGGTGGCCACCGCAGGTGAGACGGATGTCGTGACATCTACAGAGCCGATAGCCAGGTCAACCCAAAAGATAAAAATGCATTATCAAAAGACCAAAAAGTTTCATTTCAAAATGTCAAAACTCAGTGTTCCCATAATTAAGTATTTTGCTTAAAAGGTTACACTGATGTTTTGGCAGTTTTAATACAGTTTGTGTTGGAAAAAAAAAAGAAATACGCATCACATTTACCCTGGACTTGAGCTGCTTTACTTCCCCAAGAAATTCAATGTTCTTAAAGAATATGCTAGAAATAAAAATAAATCAATATTCAAAAATTGCTCCTTTGACAACGCTGACCTTGCAGGTGCTGTTTTGCGTGGTTTCCAGCAGTGTGTTAGGGTGTGCAGGAGGCCCCCGGGCACAGGACAGACACCGACACCGACAGCAGCAGAGCTCGGCACAGGCACCGAGACAGCAGACCAAGGCGAAACTGCGACCCATATTTCCTCGGTAAACCCAGGGCTTTTCCAGGGCGTTTAGCCAGAGAAGGAAGCACTAACTGGTGTAACAGCCCTTAGCACTGTTGTCTTTTTGAAACCTGCCTCCCAGCCCTGCAGAGGGTTGATAACCCCAGCTCCGACATCCAGATCCCGAGCAAACTCCTCCAACAGGCTGTCTAGGTAACAGCATATTAGGCTGGAAATGCCGCCTGAAACATGACAGCAGATACATATATACATGAAATAAAATGTTTTCTTGCTCAGTAAAGAAAAATGCCTGCCAGCCACCAGGAGCAACTCAGTACGGAGACGAGAATTAACTACCTGTCTGGGGTTCTCAATGGCTTCATCTGCAGTGGAACTGGAAGCCATAAAAGTGAGCCAAGGGTAATCATAGCAACAATTTTATATATATAAATACAAAACCCCCAAGTACTCAAAATGCAAATTCTGACAGGATGTTAATAAATTACAAGCTAGTCTGGTCTGATTAATGTCATGACAAAATTACTGCATACTTGGCACTTCTAGGCCCACGGGTTAAAGGAGTTATTGTCTGTCTCTGCTCTAATATCAAGCAGAGGGGAGCACAGCTTCTCCCCATTTGCAGAGGAGTACCCTGCTCACTGCTGGGAGAGGCCAAGGGACCTGCTCCCGCAGAAGGTGCCAGGCTGGAGCCCACATGCTCAGGGGCTCCAAGCGCTGCCTGTACCCGCTGCCTGTACTCACTGCCAGAGCTGCCGGAGCTCCCCGGGGGCACAGGGTGAGCTCTGATTGAATTAACAGGGCATACACCGCCGCGGGCCGGAGCTGGCTCTTTATATGCAAATTAAAGATCATAAACAGCTATCCCAGGGCAGCACTGGGGGAAGAGCAAATGTGCCAGCACTGCTGGCCAGGTGCGCTCCCGGGACAGACATGCTCCCAGGGTGTAGGGGCAGCTGCTTTAATGGGGTCTGTGCATCCATGCCCCTTGCAGTAAATGGAAAACGTAGCCTTAGGTGTTTACATTTGATTCGGGAGGACGGTTTTAATCTCCTTAGGCTGGGAGGAAAACTCATTTAGAGAAAGTACTTATGCTCCCGAAGCAGAAGTTGCGATTGCGAATGCACTAAGAAGGGAGAGCTCATTAACTGCCTCCTCGCCGGGACGGGCACGGAGGGCGCTGCAGCAGCAGCACCGTGGCACTGGGGTACCCGCCATGAGACGAAACACGGTGCTTTGCGGCACACCTGCCCAGAGTCGGCACAGCCTAGGCACCGCTCCGGCAGCAGCTCCCTCCTCCACTGCCATGCCCGCACACCAGCCAAAGCACCGGCCTCCGAGAAAAGGAGCACCCCCCTGCCCTCCGACACTGACCTGCCGCGTCACGAGGGCATTACCGGTAATGCGGCACGCAGGTGACACCGGCAGCGATTTTCATCCAAGACCCTGAAGAGAAAGGCTCCTTGGCAGCCTTGGTCTCCCTGCACTCACCCGTAGCATGGTGATCATGGAGGGGTCTCGGAGACGGCCATCCTCATCCTTGAGATTGTATCCTTCCGGTCTCTTGTCCCGCTCGCTGACCTTCCATAGCTTCACAGTCTTATCTGGGGGGAAGGAGAGTGGAGGGCGTTATGGCTGGCTGCTCCCCCAGCCGCCCGCTGACGGACCCGCCAAGGCCACGCCAGTTGGTTTAACAGGGAAAAGTCTGCTGCGTCCCCACCTGCAACTTGCTGAAAGTGGTTACAGGAGACGTACCTGTCACCACAGCACTTTATCCCCAGAGCCCTAATTTTCCTGTTCCTGCCAGACTACTGCCGGTGTGTTTTATTCCAGATGTAATGAGATGGTTGAACAACAGAACAGAACTATTGGATTAATGGGGAAATAATAGGAGAAGTGATTTCCCAGGGCTCAGAGCCTCAGAGGTCATGCCCTGAATGCTGGCGTTCGATATAGCGAGTGACAGGGCTGAGTTACCCCCAGAGGAGGTGACGAGGTGCTGGCACCAGGACAGGGCAGTTCGGGCAGCGCAGGGAGGCCGAACCCGATGTCCCAGTGACGGGCCAGCACCACACGTGGCTGCTCTGCTCCTCGCCGCCGCTGATGCGCATGTTGCATGCTCGTGCACACACACGGACACACCCCGCTTCCCCACGCCTGCACACCCACTGGAAAGCCAGCTGAGAGCAGACTCCCATATAAGATTTTTTTCCTCCTAGCTCACATGGCGGTTATCCAGGGGCCACCGGTTACTTTTTGAGAGTAATTTCCAAATTAATTTAGCTTCTAGTAATTGAAAATGTGTTAAATACCAAGGATGAAGCAGCTCTCCTAATCCTGTCCCTGCTAGCTGCTCTATTTCTCCTCCTCTTTGACCCTCGTGCTGCGAACACCCCCAGCCATCCCTGCTGACCCCCACTGCCGAGGCGCTGCCTTCCATGACCCAGCCCTGCGCTGGCCCCTCCAGCCCCTTAGGAAACATGAAAGGAGGGATGGGGATGCCCGAGGGTGGCTCCAGCTGGGGGTCACCCTGCAGGTGCTGGGGTGCCAGGGAGGCAGCTGCAGCAGCGCCCGTGCCGGCAGCAGGGGCTGGGAGCTCTGCATGGCTTTAAAGCTCATCAGGCACAGGGTGCCACAAGGCAAATAATTTTGCTTCCAGTGGAGTTCGTGCAGAAATCCAGCACGCAATGAGTGGAGCAGAGCAATGGGCGATTCGAGGTTCCAGCAAGCTGGCTGGTACAACAGCACTGTGAAGGAGCGAAGCACGTGTGGAGGTAAGCCGCCCCTGAAAGCTCCCCGAAGGAGGGGAAACGGTGCCTGTAACTCACTCAAAAGTCATCCTGACCTTCCCCACTCAGGCACTGCCTAGAGGCCAGCATTTACCACAGACTGAAGGCAGCTCTGAATGCCGCCGCTGCAGCTCCCCGACCCCTCCTGGCATCCCACCCACCCTGTGCCATGAAGCCCCCAGGGGAGGAGCCCCAGGAACACGTGGTTTTATCCTGAATAATGGTGTTTTCTTTCCTCTCTCCTGGCAGAGACTATCAGTAGTTTATCATCACTTCCACCAGGTTTCATACACAACCATATCATCCATCTTCATTTTCTCCTTTACACGGCAATTCCAATAGAGTGCCATTAATTTTGTTTTTATTAACCTGCTTTACTTCAGGGAGTTTCTATATATAATGTTAGTTTAACAGTAAGAACAAAAAGAAACAGCATAACACAGGAGTATTTCTAAAAGAATCATTTTGATAACCTGCTAGCATATGAAACACCATCCCAAATGGAAAGATAATATCCCTGTTAATCAAAAAACTATTTAAAAACTCAATTAACAGAACATTATGCTCTATAATTAATCTTCATTGCATTTCAATGATTCTCTCCCCAAATGAGTTTAATAAAAGTCTTTGAATTTTATTACAATGATCAATAGAGTCAATTCTATAATACAAAGTAAGTTGGTTACGGAAGATAATTAGACCCCTCCTTTTCCCCTGAAGTAATTAAGTCACATCCATCTTAAGGTTCCATTCATCCCAAGTAATATTCCTGGATCCTCCTGATATTTATCTGAACATAACATGGAACTGCTGAGCTGAACGCAGCTGCAAATTGAAACAAATCAGCTGCAGTTTTTCCTTAAAAAAAAAAAAAAAAAAAAGAGTTCCCAAGATCAAAAAAAAAAAAAAAAAAAGGTGTCAGCAGGAGGAAAAGCCTCCCTCCCTTGCAGAGTACGGATGCTGTGAAATAAGGACAAAACCTCATGCACGGGAACCAAGCTCTGCCAGACAGGTCTGGCCAGGTTGCTGCTCCGCCATGACACACCCATGTTACCCTGAAGGGAGTCAACATTTTTTTGACATGTATTTTTCCCCAAGAAACACTTTAGAGCAGGCCCTGTCTGGCTGTCGGGGCCCAGGGATCCGAGGTGGTAGGGACGGCAGCGCTAGTGCTTGCCCAGCCGGTCCGGGCTGCCCGCGGCCGCGGCCACGTACCGTTGGTGGAGAGCAGGAAATAGGCTGCGTTTTGCTGCGGGAGCCATCGTATCTTATTGATCTTCTCCTCTATCTCCAAACTCTTCAGGTAATCGAACTCCGGCTCGTGGCTCTGGAAGGTGCTGTAGACATTGTACTCTCCCCTGCGATGGGGCTGGTTTTTGCTCTGCAGGAAGGGGAACAGAGAGGAGTTCGAGGCACAGAGAGCGAGAACATTTTCTGTTGACTCTTTACTTCTCTAAGGTTTTTTAAGTGACCGTAAGTGCCTGGTCACAGTGACGCAGTGCAGATCTGAAAGCCACGGCATGGCCTCTCCTGCCGTGACGGCTCCCGCACGCTGGTGTGTTCGGCGGGAATGGAGCAGGAACGGCGTGGGAATGGAGCCCTCCACACTGGCCATCCCTGGTGAACAGCTGGGACCGAGCGCCAGCTCCTGCCGGGCACCGAAACCAGCCCCAGAGGAGCCGCTGGTACCACACCACCAGCACAGGATAAGCAATGTTTGCCCCACAGGTGCACAAATAAAAAGCAAGAATAAAGCACCCAAGAAAAGGAGACAATCTCTGCAGGAACCGACGCTGCATGCCGTGGCTCAGGCTCATAAAGGTATCACATCTCTGCAAATCCCACGTGGTGAACCACCCAGCACCAGGCTCTGAATGGGGCTGAGGTAAATAAATGAAAACCATCGTGGAGATGAACTTCCCGCACTCAAATGATGCGTTTGGGCTGGTGAAGCCCCACTTGTCCTCTGGAGCGCAGTCCAGCTCCAAAGGAGGACGTGAATGGAATACACCCAGTGTGACGTTAGGGAGCTTAAAGTTCAAGAAAAGCAATAGAATAATAAAATGAGAAAGAAATGAGAAATGAAACACTGCTAGAAAGGTTGATGAAGCATCTATGAGTGTAACCTTTAACCGATTGGTTCTCTCCAGCATATACAGAAATAATTTTGAGGCTGTAACTTTGAGAAAAATTTAAAACCGTCATCAGACCGTGACATTTTTCATGGCCAGGCCTGACTCATCCCTTCCACCTCCAGCAAACACACCCACAGGGGAGGATGGCTCCCGCCGGCTCACACTGTGCGATTCCACATGTGCCGGGCCAGACCAGCTAACCAGGATGGCTTTGGAAATGGCGGGGTGTCTCCTGGGTGGCGGGGGCCCGCACGGCGCCCGTGCTGAAGGCCGAGTACTGGCCATTCCTGCAGAAGGTTGGACAGACTGCAACCTCAAAAATAGTTTGTTAAAATCACCTGGGGCAAAGTGTTTCAGAAGGGAAACATGACTGTTTCATCCGTCTATGCCTTCCAGACATTTTGGCGGTGTGAGAGGGTTTTTGGGGGTGGTGTTAGCTATGAGACGGACACCCGCCGCACGCTCAAATGCGCCGGCCTGATCCAAGTTACACCCAGCTGCAGAGCTGCAACCAGAGCAAAAGGATGCATGAAATGCAACGCGGTTTTGGAGGGTGTTTTATAAGATGAAATCTGGTCCTGCTTATGTTAATAGTAGCTTTTCAGTTTGGAGTCTGCCAGGAGAGACCTGACGTTAGGAGTGACACATACAGATTAGGAAACAGCAGGAAGCTTCTCTTAAAAGGATAAAATGGGCATTTTGCATTCACTGGCACTTACCTCCTGCTCACGTTGAAATATTACAACACGGCCCCCCTTGTCCCCTGTTGCTAGTAATTCTCCAGTGTGGTTGAATTCTACTGTAGAGATGATGTCAGCTGGAAAGAAGAAGACAAAGACAATTTAAGTAACCGCAGATTGGCTTTCACAGACATCTAGAAAGCACCGTTCCAGGCTACACGCCTTGTTAGCACTTCATCCCCTGTGCGTTCTCCATAAATCTCCGTTTTTCTGTTGTCTATAATATAATGGCC
Organism: Nipponia nippon; assembly: GCF_047370975.1. Lineage (NCBI taxonomy): Eukaryota > Metazoa > Chordata > Aves > Pelecaniformes > Threskiornithidae > Nipponia > Nipponia nippon. The sequence continues at coordinate 7,183,705 of NW_028262333.1, read as the reverse complement.
ATAGCATTTCAGAACTTTGCTGTCATGACCCAAGACCTGCTCAGCACGCCTGCCCCCTTGCCCCTGCCCTGTGCCCCAGCGGCCGAATTCAGGGGTATTTCCATCTCCACGCTGTGCCTGTGCTGAAGGCAGCCTGGGGACCACTGCCGGCAGCGGGGGCGCAGAGCTGGGCGGCGTGGCACAGCACGGCAGAGCATGGCGCACCATGCTCCCCTCGCACCCTGGGGAGCCACCCCCACCGCTTCGGGTGACGCAATCGGTTCCTGGGACCCAGGGAGGGCTCCGTGCTGCCCGGCGCCCAGCTGTCCTCGCCCTGGCAATGCCGACAGTGCCTGTGCAAGGGGCAGGCTTCACTCCCGCCTGGCTCTTTGGCCTCCTCGCTCCCCTCCGACGCCTGGGGAGGTGGTTCTCCGCCCTTGGAGGAGAGGGAGCAGACGGGTGAGGACACCTTTGTATTCTTCCCCCAAACCCACCAGGCAGAGCAGCCTGGGTGACCACATCACCCGTGCCAGTTTTCTCTGCCCGTTGCTGAATCTTCCATCGTGTATCAAGGTAAATTAAAGTGACGCCTTTCAGCCCTCCATCACCCCAAAAGCCACCATGCTCACACTGCTCCCCTGCCCCCCAAACCAAAGTGCCATCACCAGGAGGCAAAACCCCTGAGCAGGGACTGGTGCTTGGCTGCAGTAACAGGGAGAGGCGAGGAAACACTCACGGACCTGTAACTTGTAAACGCTTTAATCTGCAGTGTTTACCCTTGAGGCAAAGCAAGCAGGAGAGCTGCTAATGATTGGATTTATTGGGCCTATTTTTAGAAGAATGTCAGAGGTTAATTCCACGGCAATTACTGCCCAACTGGTGTTCACCCACTGCCTGGAGTGCAGCTCTCCGCCAGCACGAAGCTGGGGAAGGGGAAGAACGAACGCAGCATCGGAGACCCAGTGCTGGGTGCAAGATTGATTTTGCAATGAACGGTGCTTAGCTATGATAACAGCCAGCTCATTCCTGCCATGATGGCTGACAGGATTTGCATTTTTCCCTCTCATTTCTGCAGTCCACCAGTACAAACAGGGTTGCACAGCCCACGGCTGCAGCCTCCACAGCTCTGGGAAGGAGCAGTCCCCCTGTGCTGGCTGCAGCTGCAAACACCGGCTGTGCACACAGGTCACCGGCGCCACCTGGACCACGGGCACTGGCACCCTCGGAGCCCTCTGAGCACCGTGATGATTTCTCTTGCTTATTCTGTCATGTGCCAGCAGAAAAAGCATCCAAACCACATAACTTGAATTGTCCCTTCTCCCTCCTATGATTTTTATCCCTCTCAGATACATACTAGAAAGTTATCACAGCAGATTAGAAAAGACAAGGAAGAAAAGGCCATCAGCCCCAATTCAGAGTCTGGCACAGACTTCCACAGCTGCTGGGAATGCTTCTGACGGCCTGTCTTCCAGGACATCAGCCGAGATAGCACCCACCAAACGCACGCCCCGTGCCATGACATCTCCCAGACAAGGTATCTCGGAGGCCCTTCCACGTCCACGGGCTCCCCCAAAACACTGCACCTCCGCCCCAGGATGGTGTCTCAGCCAAGCAAGTGACTCCAGGTGGGTTTGGGAGTCAGAACAGCCACCTGCAGCAGCCAGTGCCCAGGCAGCCACCTCATCCCGGCGGCGCGGGGCACTCACCAGTACACGCTGCCGCTCACCGGCACACGCCACCGCTCACCAGCATACCGCTACTCACCGGTGCGCACCGCTGCCCACCGCCGCACCGCTGCTCATGGGCACACACTGCTGCCCTCAGCCTGCCTGCAGCAGCACCCCGACCTCAGGCACGCCCAATCAGGCAGACGGCTGCTGAGCCTCAGTTCACCCAGGCTTCGCCTCTTCTGCTGCCCATGTGGGTGGGTTGTGTCTTAGCCACGTCAGTGGGGAAACAGCCCTCCAGCGCAGAGAAACCGGAGACAGAAGACCATCCCCAATTTATTCATGCTGCCCACCGTTCTATGTCTTCAAGGGGACTTCCCCACTCGCTCTCTGGATCTCCTCCGTCCCTGATAGCGTGCAAGGAGCCCACCACATCTGCTGAGCTGTGAAAATCCAGATGGCTGCAGGCAGGTGAGTGATGAACTCCAGGCTGCTCCTATTAATATTCGTGCATCTTCCCCATATTGTCTCACCTCTCCAGCATGAAGCACATTTGTACTGACACGCGAATGCATTCTGAAGTTCATCTTAATTCATTTACAACACTTGGTTGCTGCGAATAGATTTAGGGAGACAACTTCACCGCAGATGGAGACGGCGCTGCAGAAGCAAAACCCAAGAGGCTAACGGTAACACCCCCATCCTGCCGGGCCAGCGGAAAGCGGGGTGTGTGCCGGGGGCTGGACTGGCTGGCACTGAGCTGGAAAGCTCTAAGGCGAAGCACTTTATTCCCTCGCATGGAGCCCTTCTGCCTCAGACTGTCGCTGTGGGCAGCAGAGTCTGCCAGAAAGGTTTTAACCATCTGCTACTGACATTAATAAAAAGGCTGAAAAGCGATGCAGAAGGGCCAAGCTCTGCTCTTGCTTACACCGGTGAAGAGCCAGGCTAACTGCGGCAGAGCTGACTGCAGCGCTGGGCACAGGCAGCATCTGTTAGGGATTTCAGTCTTTTAGGGTTAAAGTCACTCAATGGATCTTGAACTTCTTCAGATCACCCCTTCTTCCTCTCTTGGATGGGTTTGAACTATTGCTTAAATATCGTTCCCATTTAGCAACTGGGAAAGCAGGTTGTGGAAGGTTTTCAGGGTTTTTTTTTCTGGTTTCCCTTAGGCAATGTAATCTACACATACTTCTTGGTTGCTTCTCTGTTCTTGCACACTCTTTAAAACCTCTTTTAACAGATTGCCTCTCTGCCAGTAGGTTTACAATCCGTTAATGCATCAGATAACGTGATGCACAGCCTCTGACCTCTAGATCACCATTTTGCATCCAACACGGATTGGAGGCAACCAGGCACCGTCTGGCGCACCCGTGACTTCCCCGCGCCGTGTGCAAGGCGCGGGATTCCCTCCCACGCACGGCTCCTGAACTAAGCCATAATACACAGCTAGGTTACTCAGTTTTGGCAGAACAGAAAAGGAGATCAACAACCTGCTCCCACAGTACAGACACGTTTTTGATGCTGCTGTTAAACAAGCATCTACTATGAAAACCAAATCTCTCCCGTACCCACCCAGTTCTTTAACCTTGGATTTGCTCGATCGATGGGCCAGAATAGCAAGGACCCACAAAGTCCCTTGCATGAGGGAAGCCTTTGCAAAGCGCCTGCACTGAAGCTAGAACCTCAGAAATTAAATTAGCAAAGCGTGAGTGAACAAAACATCCCCCTGATGTAGTTCTCTTTCCTACAATCACCATAGTCAGCGAATGCCTCCCAAAGGGCAGGACAGGTAGTTTTAAACACCCGTTAAAGGCTGGCAAAGAACACCTCAACAGGGCAAATCCCACCCATGCTGCTGCGAACCTGCTGCACTTGCTACAGCATTTAAGCATCCTGCAGAATCAGAAACCAATTTGCAATTTCAAGGAAAGGACGTTGGGTCTAAAAAACGTAAGAAAAGGCATATCCCTGAAAAGTTAAGCCAAAAGCCGTCTCCCATTCTCACAGGTAATTGCATCCACAGCTGCAGACAGATGCCACAGCCAAAATCAAACATGCTCAAGCACTGAGATTCTTTGTATTTGGAACCAAATCTGGCTCAGCGGCTTGAGCTAAGCCCCAGTTCAAGCAGAGGTTTTCATTCCCGTCGCGGGTGACCTCCACGCCGGTGAGCGTCGCTGTGATGTCGTCGGCCGAGCCTGGCCTCAGCAGAGGTCACACAGACAACGCGCCAGGGACGGACTGGGAACAGAAGCTGCAGCAGCAGCCGAGGAACCCCAGAGGCCATGGCCAGGCCATGTTAATGTGCACCTCACACTAAGCGGTATTTTTTCCTTCTAAAATTACTTAGTTGAAAATATATCTGTTTTGCACTATTTAATCTTTTCCATCACAAGCTGCTGGTTTTAGGTCATTCACTTTCCAATGAATTAAAAATAACTTTCTGTGCTGCAGTGAGACATTTTTCAGATGGCACCTGCTACCTAATGCATCACCTTGGCAGCAGAGCTATCTGAAACACCGGGGCCGGGCACCATGAGGATCCTCCAGCCAACCTGGCCCCATCACCCGTATATTCTGTGCCTGCAGGGAAGGGGGGTGCAGGTCCACAGAACCTCCCAGACCTCCTGGATTGACCGTTTGCTCATGCTCGCCATCAGGATTTCAAAGCCTGGCTAACAACACACTTCATACCTTAAAACAACCTATCAATTAAAAAAAACCTCTCGTGAGCAGAAGTATTCAACCCAACCCAAAACCCATCACCGTCAACAGGAGCATCACCCCCAGGCACCCATGGGCTGGGCTCTGGCTCTCCTCCCCGTCTCTGGGTAGTAACAACAGTCTGGCATTGCGCAGGAAAACATCCCCCAGGGCTAAAATGGAGGAGGTTACAATTCAGGAGCACAGTGCAGCATCAGAACCTTTTCAAAGATGCCTCTTGACAAACTTGGGCCCCTCCAGCGCAGGCTGGTCGGTCACGGGCTGCTGCCTGCTCATCCCCACCCACCCCACTTGAGAGACATGACAGGGTGATTATTAATTAAAATTCACATGTATTCACATTGAAACGATCAATAATTTATGCTCGTTTCTCCTAAGGTTCCTATAGCAGTTTTGTGACAACAGAAAGGAAAAAAGCTCTCTCTTTTTTTGCTTTTTCATTTCCTTCATCACCTCCTACACGCTCAGTGCCCCGAATGTGGGAATTTAAAGAAAACAGTTTCCATGGAGACCCTCCCCTCCACCAGCACCCACCCGTCCTCCCTTCCCTCAGCATCAGTGCTCCTTCACGCTTTCAGGCTAAAAATATCGAAGACAAGATTTGATTTCCGCCGTAGCGATACAGTTTTATCAGAAAAATAGGAAATTTATAATACACACATACACCCCCCTCCCCCTCTCCCAGTGTGGAGGGAAGGCACGCTCTCTGCGAGGAATGGGAAAACGAATCCGTTATTAAAAAGAAAGAGGACAAAACCAGGAGAGCTGCAGGTGCTGCTGAGACCTGCATCCCCGGAGGTGCCTGACCCGGAGCAGGGAGCTGCTCGCACTGCTGCCCCTCTCCTCTTGCCCACCAATGCAGGGGCCTGGGTGCCCCATCCCTGCTCCCTGTGCATCCCAGGCACCTCATCCCCACTCCTGGAGCATCCCAGGCACCTCGTCCCTGCTCCTGGCACATCCCACCTGCCCCAGCATCAGCATCAGCTCCACGCAGAAGGGCCCTGATACCGCCTGTCCTGGCGGGGAGGCCATGGGGACACCACGCGTGTCCCACCACACATGCCAGGAGTGCGTGCTCCCGATTCGCACAGGATGACAGCCATGGTCCAGCCTGTGAGGTCCAGGGCACAGCAGGACAGCCATTAGCCTGGAGGCAGGGGCATCCCTGGGCTCAAACCCGCAGGGGAGAGGGGTGTCACCCAGCCCCCCCGGGGCTCTGCCCGCTGCTGTGTGCCCCCACGTCACGTCAGCCAGCGCAGCTGGTACAGGGCAATGGCTCACACCTGGCACAGGCCGGGACAGCCCATGCCTCCCCCTGACTGGCATCTTTTTCCAGGGCCTGCCTTGCACAGAAGTGCTGAATTTTTGTCCTTTCTTCCAAAGTCAACCAGTTTCCAGCAGGGCAGAACAACTTCACCTAGGGTGGGATGGTGCAGCCCACTGCATGTTGCCAGATCATGTTGCAGGACTGATCCAACAGGTTAAAAGGGCTGTGAAGGAGTGCTCTGCATTGCTTTCACAGCGCAGCAAGCCAGAAAGAGGCTCAAAGTAGGGAAAGCCAGGGAAAAAATCCATCTGCAGGTAAGAATACCCTTTTCCAGCTGAGGTATGTGCATTACAGCAACCTTTAACATCCAGGGCTTTACTGGACGACCCACAGATTTTAATTAGCTTTTCAGAAATGTACTTGCACTGTGCTTACGATGACTACAGAACGTGTTGGGTGACACGGCCAGGCAGGCTGGCGAGTACCGGCTGCGAGGTGCTGCCCAGCGTGGCGGCACGGGCACTCCCATGGGCTGCCTGCGGGACCGAGCTGCTGCCCAGACCAGCTCCGCTGCCGATGCCGGGAGGGATGTCAGCAGAGGCTCATTTCAAGGGCTTGCAGCGCGTCACTGACACTGGCCTCATGCTAACTGCCAGAAGGCATGCCGGAGCGCTGTCAGCTTAAAGCAAGGGACGCGTGAGTCACTGCATGACAGCGTCTTCCCTGGTTGCCTCTGCTCCCATGCCTTCTGCACCCTCGAGAGTCACGCAGCCCTCCTGCGCACCATCTCCTCCATCTGCAGGGCAGGACCATGACATACGCACAAATATTTCTGCAAAGCTTCGCTCTCTGCAAGCCCCAGAGGAAACCCTTTAAAGGCAGGAAGAGCATTACTGTAAGCATGATTATGATAAACTGGCTACAGGGGGAAGATCACAAACAGCAAACTTTGTGTCTGAGGTCCACAAATGCGTCATACAGCTGCAAAATTAACAGTTTCCAACCCAACAAGACCCAGAGCTGACAGCTCCACGCTCCTATGCATGGTTTTACCCTAAAGCTCATCTGTTCCTATAGATGTCTCATACAGCCTGCTCATTCGCTCCAGGCACCGGCATTGGAGAGACGGTGCGTTCTCCAAGTCCTGGTGCTCGGTCACCGTTACTCAGCCCCTCACGCATAAAACGACCCTAGATTTTCACTCCCCCAAAACAAGTGACAAGTAGGTGCTCTTGCTGCTACTTTGTAGGACAGACACCAAGCAGGTGGAGCCCTGCTGAAGTCAAGAGGATGAGTCTATGCATCTTCTATCTATGGAAGATGCATGAGAAGAGCATTATATAGCAATAATCAGGAGAGAAAAAGGCAGAAAATAAACCTGCAATATTTTCAATGATTTTTAGGACTGCTCTTCTTCCTGCCAAAACATTGACAAAAATACAACACAACCCTCGAATTTTGACCAGCTCCAGTTCCAAGCAACTGACCCCTGCCTCCCCACTCCTTGGAAGTAGTCACAGCCGTGGTCCATCCCACAGGGACACTTAGGGGCAACCCAGAAGGGATTTGCCTCTAAACCAGCCGTGGCAATCTGGCTCCTTCCAGCCGTGCAGAGCTTTGCTCTCATTTCTCTCTCTTTACTTTTTTATGTACCTACTGAAAATGCAACACTGGCCCTTCCCCAGGATGAAAACATCAGCTTTTCTTGGAGCAAGCCCTACCCCAGAGTGACCGAGAGGCTCCCCTCAGCCCCGAGACCTGGGGCAGAGCAGAGGGGAACGCTTCAGCCCTCACAGCTCTGCTCTGGATCTCAGACCCGGTGGTCCTCAAGACCTGCACTTTTTCTATAACTGAGGGCAATCCACAAAAGGTGGGAGTCCAAGAAGGAAGAGCAACAAGGACCTGATCCTTGTTGCTTATTCCTGCATCTCCTTCCACTCTGGCTGCTTTCCCAGTGGGACAGGTCTCTTTTGGGGTGGGTAGCGGGCAGACCCATGACCCAGCACCCACACACAGGCCCAGGAGCTGCGCAGATGAGACCATCAGGCCAATTCCATCCCTAATTCCTCAAGGGGGAAGCTCTGCCTTTCTTAGGCAGCTCCTGACCTCTGAACTACACCAGACTGTCCCCAGCTCGCTGGCATGCTCCTGCCTGCTCAGCCCTGCCAGCCAGGTCCTGGCGCTGTGTGCCCCGGGACGGCTGCGGGGGGGACTCGTGACCGCAGCTCGGCTCCGGATGCCCCATTCTTTTTATTATTTGTATAAATCACTTGGCGGATGGCACCGCACACAAAGCCTCCAACTCTGCAGACGATAATAAATTGGGAAGGACCATAAATAACAGCAAACCAGGCTGCCAAATGAAGAAGGATTTAGATCATTCAAATCCCAGGCTATGAGTTGTCAAATCCAGTTTAATGCTGATAAGTGTGTGATAATAACTCACCACAAACACGTCTTTCCTCACCCCCCCAATTCAGTCCCTCAAACAGAGTAAGAGCAGAGGGGGATTTGCCGAGCGGATGGGGATGCTGCCCCGGACCAGGAACGTTACGAGCTGTTGCATGGTGATCCCCCCAGCCTGCTGCTCAGCTGCGATGGAGAAAGCAAATGGGATGCTGACAGATCCTGTTAACTGGAGAACAAAATCTACATCTGAAACCATTCAGGTGGATGAAGAAAGCACGAGGAGGTCATGAAAAATTAAAGGGCTTAGGGAGGGAAATGAAAGGCACAGCCATGTCTGGTAATGGGAGAGCCAGACCACAAGCCCACCCATGGGCCCTCTGCAGGGGTCTTGGTGCGGGCAAAGCACCATCTCTGCATCCCACCACTCCGTGGCAGGAGGTGGACCCCGAGCTCAGAAAGGGGTTTCGAGGAGGACGCAAACCTTCGAGTTCCCACTGAATAATGCAGCACAATTCTCCACCTCCCAAGGAGGACTCCTGCCTCTGAACCTCAGTGACAGCCTGTGGGTCTTATCTTGCTCAGGAAATTGTGGGACTCCTTGTATTTCACTGTTTTAAAAGAGATCCTTTTGGTTTCCCTTTCTGGCTGCCTCTCTTAAAAAAAAAGAGAGAGAACAGGGTTTTTTTTTTAATAACTCTGAAACACACACGCTGTCAGCAATGAGGAATTCACGCTGCATGTTGGAGCTTTAAATGCAGACTTGCAGAGTTTTGATGGAGAGTTGTGAAAATACCAACGTGCAGGCTTGAACACTGCAAGGCGTTTTAAAAGGAACCATGACCTGCTCTCACTTTTCTAAGTTCAGATTTACAAAAGAAAAAATCCAAACCGACCTACCAGCCAAACACCAGTCCCAAATGCAAACAGGCCAACCGTGCCTTTCTGTCGTGGGTGCCGACTGGCTGACAAATGGAGAATGCTTGTGGGGACAGTCCTTACTGATCCGCACACAACGGGGACCTCTGCATCAGGAAGGTAGCTGAGGAGTCATCCTGGCCACTTCAGGGACTTGGAAGCTTTACAGGTTCACATCTTCTGGGGATGACCAGGGCACCTTGGAAACACTTCCCATGAAATGAAGCAGAGCAACCCAGCAGCTCCAAGAGCAGCACGGGCAGTGCCAGTCGCAGGAGCGGGACCCAGCCCCATGTCCCCCCAGCACAGCTGGCAGCCTGTGGCAGAACCAGAGCTCCCAGTCTCCACCCCAGCAGGGAGAGCAAAAAGCTCACCCAAAGACATGAATGCAGCTTTCTTCCCTGCCTGTGAACAAGTGTTAGCAAGGAACCAAAATGAGGAGGACTTCACGGCCCCTTGGCTACACAAAAGATGTACTACAGAGGAAAGCCCAGGCAAGGCCTCGGAGCTGGAAGGGGACAGGGAAGCACCACCCAAGTCCCACCCGAACGGGCAAAGTGCGAATTGCAAGGTCACGCAGGGCTGAGCCCAGGCCATCAATCCTCCCCAAAACTGTGTGGTCCACAGCGGGGGGGAGCAGGCGGGAAGGGAAGAGGACAGCAGAGGTTAAACTGGGATCTAATGGCATGCAAAATCACATGTGATTGATCTGCATTGATTTTTCCCTGCTGAGGTGAATGACAGCCTGGCAAACAGAAATCAATTCCACTGCATTAAGCCCAGTAAGGAGCTGGTATCATCAGCAAAACGCCCTGAATCACCATTGCTCACCGACACTGCAAAGCGCGGCACGGCATGGCATGGCACCTGCGCCTGCCCGAGCCCTCTGTCCCAGACGGGCCAGGGCTGTGGCGAAGGAGGGAAGCCAGGCTTTGCAGAAAAAAGCACCTCCAAACCCTGGGGAAAGCCCAGGCCTGCTCCTCTGCCCCATCACAAGTCCCGTTTTCTGCAGGGGTCAGGCTGGAGTCACAGCTCACAGTCAGACCTCCCGGCAGCTTCGGGGAGGGCTGGACGCGCTGCCGAGCTCTGCCGCCTCGGCACGGCTTCTCGTCGGGACGATGCGATGCTGCAGAGCTAGCAGCAGCTGCTACTCTTCCCCAAAATGGAATAACTCTCCTAGATTTAAGTGCTAAAAATACTGGCACATTCAAAATTTCTCTGCCCTTGTTACAGCAAAGAATAATTTAGTGCTACCAACCTAGACGAAAGAAACTTCCATCTGGTAGCTCCCCCAGCACATCTCCGCAGCATCCCCCACTGCAGCGCCTCTTTCAGAGTGCCTAAATGGAAGAATGTGGATTTGCTTCTCTCCCACCGTCCTCAGAAGGTTTAATTCACTGTAACTGCTGGAAATGAGAGTTCAGGAGGAAATAATGTCATGGAAATGTTCAGCATGAAGGCGCACGGAGAGCAGCAGCTCTCGCGGTCCCAGGTGCCCGGATGCGCAGGGCAGCGCTCTGTCCCCGTCACATGGCAGCCGCGATCAAACGCTCCTCCAGAGTTGAATGCAATCAGCAGAAACCATGCAGCTTTGAAATCCGATGGGTCAGTTCATTAACAGAAGCAGAATAATAAAATCGAAAAGAAAGCCAACAACAGCTTTCAGACAGAACCATAACTTAGTACAGCTCTTGACAGAGATACTGCTTTTTCACCCTGACACATCTTGACTTCAGAGGGTCCCATTGCAGCTGATAACAGGCACATGCATCAAAGCAAAGGGCTGGAGCCCCCATCTCAAGGGAGCTCTGGGACCTCTCCCAGCACGGAGCAGAAACGCACTCGCTCTCATCCTCCCTACCAAACATGAGACCCAGGAGATGTAAGGCTGCAGCCCCTCCTGCCCGGCCACACATCCAGGAGTGACAAATTGCACCTTCTGCCTTGCGGTAACAGACAGCTCCCCAAGAAGCATGGGGAGAGGAGGGAAGAGCTACGACTGAAAGATGAAGGTACGTCCTGGGGCTCAGCTGTCCCTTGCCCTCCCAGCCGTGCAGGGATGAGCAAGGAGCACAGCGGAGAGGGAAGAGAGGAGATGAAATGGAGAGGTGTAGGGGGATCAGTCTATGTGACAGGCTGGGCCAAACCTCCTATGCCTACCAGGATACTCATGTGCCACAGGGGTGCGAAAGACCTCCCGTGCTCTGGGCAGGAACACCCAGACCCTGACAAGGCCAGGGAAAAACCCGTCCTGTGCGGAAGGACACGGCCCTCCGGCTGCCGAGGAGCCGCTCGCAGCTTTGGTGCTGCACCAGAGCAGACTGCGGACATTGCACTGGAGCAGCCACGGGCCGCGTCCCGCAGGGTGCGCAGTGGTCATAGCTCTCAGGGCAGAAAAGCTTGCTTCAGAAAATGTGGGTGGTTTTAGATGGTAGCTATGGGTAAGAAGTAGAAAAGGCAGAGGCCAAGGGCTGAAAGCGGCAAGGCGAAGGCTGGCGTACACAGTGAAACCACCAGCGCTGGGCTCTTGCATCCTCCTTCTCCCAGCCAGAAGCAAGTCCCTTCATTAACCAGACACACTCGCTGCAAGCAGATGAGGAGGCTAACAGAGCCAGGGAGTTAGACTGCGCCGGCTCCCTCGTCCCCGGCAGCGCCTGCGGAGGGGCAGCCCGGCCAGCCCCGAAACACCTGCGTGTGCCCTATGAACTCTCACTGGTCGTGGATGCGCACGTGCAACGCAAAACTCCTTTTTCGGTATTAAGATGCACAACTCGTTAGCTCTTGGATTAATGACAATTTTTAATTGGTCAGGCTATGAAAACCTTATAGAGCTGTTATACATTACACCTGTGATGGCGGAACAGCGTGTTAATCAAGACAATTAGCGTGGGACCCAGAGAATCTTTCTACCAGCACAAATAATCCTTCTCACTTTGAGAGGAAAATTAACAGCTGCTTTACGGTGTCCCAGAGCATCTCGCTTTGCAGGAGACCTGGATCAGCCCTCCACCAGCTGAGTGGGTGCTCCCTGGCCAGGATGGCGCAGCCTCGGCTGCGGGGACCGGCTCTCACCCTCACGAAGACCCCCCGGCCAAGCAGCAGGATGGGCCATGCCCCCCGCGAGTGCCTGCGGCCCCTCCGGGCACCTGGAAATAGCGAGAGCTGTTTCTGGGGCCTGCCCGCCTGGCACCAGGCTAGCACCATCATCCTCCGAGATACAAAGTTAATACACGCCTAAGTAGGGGAGGAGGCTGCATCGCCTGCTCATGGAAAGCAAACATGCACACAGCTCTATGTGTGATAGAAAAGATTTAAAGATGCCACCTTAATAATCCTCATCATGGCGGGACAGACACACTGTAAGTATGCTTAAGATAATGACAAAACATGTTCTACAGAGTGCAGTAATTTCCAAGCAAACGAAACCTATCACGAGCTGTGCAATTACTAAAATCCATCATTTCCTGTATTAGTTTTCTTCACTGTTCTTTTCTACATTATTCCTCTTGCATGCACACACACACGTAAGTACAGCCTTCTATTACATGCCGACATTTCTGCTGTTAAAGGGGATCAGAGGACCAGTGCCTGGGAAGCGACAGGGTCTGACAGCAGGCTGCCCGCACCCACCGCCGCTCCCCAGTGCCAGCACCTCCCTGCAGACCGTGCCTCTCCCTCCCCAGCCCCTGCGCTCCCGGCTGGACACTGCGCCGGCTGCCTGCGGTGTGCTGCGGAGCAGGCTCATGCTGTCAGCAGCATCCCCAGACAACTCATCCGACTGTACTCTGTGCCTTGGCTCGCTCCAAAATTTACATTGCCATCCTTTTGCCAAGAGACTTAGAGGCATACCAGGCAGAAAACCGCCTCAATATGGCTGATTTGGGCTTAGAAATAGTAATAGAAAATCCAAGTTCACCTGCAAAAATATACTCTTAAAATAAATTAGACTTTGTAAAAAGCACCTGAGCATTGATCAAATCCTCCACTTCACCCTTGCCACGCTAACACCTTTAAAAACCCTAAGGATTTCTGCGAACCTCGGGCTCTCTACCAGGTCTGCCACGAGACCGTCTGGGCACTTCTCATTCATGCGCATAAAGGAACAGGCAGCCCAAAAAGTGGCCTGGTTTCCAAATACCTTCCAAAAAGCTGTAGTTTCCAGTGACATCACTACCTGAACAGCTGACATAGGAAACACAAATTCACAGATGCTAACAATAACTAGCTTTTGTATTTAAAAGATCCTTATCCTCAGCAGGAATACAAATACTGCTTTTCTAGCAAGATCCACATTGTGCTGACCACTCCAGCAACCGGCTCTGACTGTCAGTACATACGTGTATTCTCAAGAAATTGCCTTGCCAGCCCAGGAATCCCTAATACGTGCGTACCGCTGTTAAATCATTATTACAGCAAAAGGGTTGGTGTACAGACACCAAGATGGATGCGTTGCCAAAGCGCTCAGTGTGCCATGCATTCTGTCTTTCTGGTCATCTTGCTGAAGCCATCTGTTAGCTTATCAGCAAAACCTATTGATTTTTTTTAAATTTTAATTAGAAGTACCCAAATGTCAGCTAAGCAAGTAAAATTTGGAAGCGGCAAGCTTTCCTCTCATATATAGCAGCTGTTTTCAGCTTATGACCAAAATTTGTTATCATTTTGCACTGATGTCATTCTCTGTCTCTTTATCCCAGTTTGGAACAAGGACCTAGGCTGAACGCAGGCGGTACGACACGCAGCGACTGCTACAGTGATTTCCTCCTGCAAGTGGAGTTTACAACAGGACGCTGATACTGAGCGCTCGATAACGAGCGCCACTGATGGCGACCTATTCCATGAAGGATCACAAAATAGTTTACAAACATGGAGACTCATAGTAACAATTTCACCAGCAGGCAATCCCAGGCATGGGATTACTGAATGAGGTGCCTCAATCCCCTAAGTCGTACCCACTGCCTGGGCTACTTGGCTCAGAATTTCCCTCATCAGAGAATTTTTCTGTTTTCTCCTCCTTCCCAGTTTTCCGACACCTGAGTGAAGTCAAGAGCCTGTAGCCAGGAGTGGGGCAGCTCACGTGAGGGCTCCCACAGGGTCCTCCCTTGCCAGCTGAGGACTCAGCCTGCCTGCAGCTCCCCTCAAAGTCTGCCAGAACGGGGCTCCCCTGGCCATAAGGTCCGAAGACATTTGGCCACTCAGCTCTTCTAGAGCTTCAAGCTCTACAGACAGTTTCTGTAATACTGTCACAGGCAGTGTGGTGCCGGACACGGCGCAGCCCTCGAGTGCGTGCACAGGCACATTTCAGATCTCAAGACCCCCGGGTTAGGCATTTACAGGACAGATATCACAACTGTTCACTTTCTCTCCAGCTCTGAGGTGAGATGCTTCACTGTCATCTCCTCTGAAGCTCCTGGGATCAGACATCATCTCACCAAAATACCACTGCTGGCCAGACACACATGCTTGCTTTTCAGCAGCGCTTCAGCTACGAACTGGAGATTGCAGCCCTCGCGGCCCACGTTGAGTATGGCCCCCTCTCTAAAGATGAAAAGCCGTAATGCAGGTGACACAGCTTAGGATATGCTTTAGAAAGCTACTACAGCAAACAACAACACAGGAAAAGGATAGACTATTGCAAGGGGGTACCTTGTGTAAATAGGGTGGACCCGCTGCAGAGTTTTCCTAAAGACACGTGAAAACGAGCATCTCTTGGGCTGGCTGCGTGTAGGGGCAGCTGGGGAGGCAGCGCAGAGGGAGAAACACCAGTGGATGAGCGGTGAGGTGCGGGTGGGCCCAGCACGCACTGGGGAACGGGAGGAAGCAAACGGGGAACACAGCCAACGGGAAGATAAACACCTTCTGCATGGAGCAGCTGAGCTTCCTCAGCCATAATCTACCTTTAAAGAAAGCATACATGGAAGCCACAGCCTTCAGAGAGTGCTGATATTTGAAAGAATGTGCTTAATATCCCAATTCTATATTTAGGGGAAAGCAAACACACTAAAGCTATGTACAGACAGTCCCTGGCATTTGCTGCATAGATTTGAATTTAATCAGCTAAAGATGGCTTAATCCAACATCTGGGGCTATATCAAGTCGGAAGGCATCACAAAAGGATTTCTTTCATGCTGGGCTCAAGCAGCTGCAGCCCAGCGGTGCCGGGTGATGCTACCCGAAGTACAGGGCTGTACCTACTCCATGGGAGCCGCCCCATGTCCAGGCAATCAGGGCATTTCAATTTGATGTCGGCCACCACAGTGCTCCGCCGAGAGCATTTCTCCTGCATCTGTCCCAATCAAGTCCCATCGCCTGTAGGTCCTCGCGCTTGTCGTCCAGCCCGTGGTCCCCTCCCCAGGAGGCAGCGTGGCCTGCTGGCACCCACCATCATCCTCCCCGGTGCCTTTGGGGACTGGTGCTGCTCGGGGTCCTCCCCCCGGGATGCATCCCGTTCCCGCAGGCGCGCAAAGGTGCTGCACCCGTGAGAGGCGGCCGGCATTGGGCTGCTCGGGCTCTGCCACTGCATGGGGCTCAAGGACGACGTCCACCATGGCTCCACGCTCCTGAGGGCACAAACATCTCACAAAGCAGTGCAAAAACCCACATTAACCCAGGAAAAGCCTGACACAGCCCCTGCACGGCGCCGGTCCACGACACACGTTTTGTCTGCTAGGTTTGAAACTCATCGTGAACTAGATTTTTTGCCTACTTTAACACTTCTTCCAGTGGAAGCTGGATGTCTGTGCCATCACTTTTAATCTGCCCCTGGAAGAGCTTGTCTCAAGACATTTTCCATTCAGTATTTTAATTAAACTTTCTTTCTTTCAATTTAGTGTTAGGTTCATTAAGTGATGTTCTGAGCCACTGAAATGAATTGCTTAAAAGTAATTTGTGCAGTAGCTGAAGGAGGAGATTATAGCTATAAATGAGTCCATCTTTTGAACTTGGCATTTTTTGCTGGTCTCAGTTCGCGGTGTGTGTATATATGTTTCTGTACCTAGCAGCATTCAGCATCATTTGATGTAATGGTTCAGAAAATGTACAGGCACCGGCCTCTGCAGAGTGCTGCCCAATTTCAACACATAGCAGGCAGCAGCCGACTGAATGAGGAACCTGCTTTTGTGGTGCTCACCGGCCCCAGCACCGCACGGCAAAACCTGAAGCTGCGCTGGCTGCGGAGCAGAAGGCGCCCAGGTGTTGTGTGTGCTGCCTTCACCCTGCAGACAGCCTGTGATCTGTCTCAGGCAGAAAGCATTCTGTCTCTTGCTGGTAACTGAGAGTCAAAAACACTTGGTTTATAAATTGCAAGTGTAAATAACAAATATTTCTTTTTGAAACCGATCAGGAGTTTCCCATACACATCTGGTTGTACTGCTCTTCTCCTGACTTAGATAAGGATCTAATACAGTACTGGAATACCTCCTCCTGTCTGCCCAAAAAAGAAATAACCTTGCTTACTTCCCTGAGTGATAAATCGCTACTCAATCTATATCTGAAATGGAGAGGTCATAGTCACGCTATTTTTAGGATCTGCTAGGTGGCGATAACAAGAATTAATCTTTAACATGGGAGAACTAAGATCTTTAAGCTTAAAGATATGCACAGTTGGATCCTAGCTAGGCTGCTAATCATCACCATCATCTGCAAGAAATATATATAGCAGAACACTGAAGGACCCTTCAATAATACAAGACAAGAGGTACCTGCTGATCACTCTCTGGCAAAGCCTTTTCATTAGCACAAACCAGCCTGTTAATTTTTACTGAGTTAAGCGTGCAAGCGACCAGGATTTCGGAGAGCTGAAAGAGTAAAGATCCTTTGGAGCAGTCTGGAGACCTCAGAAAGTTCCCCTGCCTTTCTGCTGACGTGCATCATGAGAACTTATCTCAGTTTATGGTCAGGGTAGGTGCTGTGTGAACGGTATCGCCCCTGCACAGAGACCTGAACTCCCACCATCCTCGGTGGCTGAGCTCCTACCCCAGGAGACTGTCCCCAAAGCACCCGACCGACCCATTGGCTCGATGTGCTTTTGAGGATGTCCCAACACGAACATGCTCGTGTCCATTCTCCAGGTTGCAAGGCATCTCACCATGCCAGCACCCCAGCCCACTGGTCTGTCCACCGCCAGCCTGGGGTAGCCATGTAGCCGTGTCTGCATGCCGGCAAATTCAACTACAGTCCCCTTGCTTTTCGTTTTTAATTAATCATTCTACCATGGATTGTGTCTTCTTGGAAGGAAAATTTATTTGGATTTATTTTAATCTATCTTTAGTGGAAACAAGCAGACAAACCTTGCTTGTTATCAGGGAATAAACTCTGGGATGTAATACGCTTCCAAATGGAAGCACAGACATTCATTAGATCAAATGAAAACCCTCTCCCAGTCAGATGGGATTTAATTAAGTTGATTCTGACAGGGAATTAAAGGTCTTTGCTGGGAGCTCCGTTTCTGGTGTCGTGGCTGTATCACTGAAGTTAAACATAGTGCTTCCCGAGGCAGTATTAGTACAAAATATTTTGGACAAAATTGTTAGACTGAGATAATCTTGACATTGTTCATCCGCCACAGTGCAGGAAGCAGAGTCGCAGCTCAACCTGGTTGTTCCTAGTGAGGTCTTACCGTTAACACAGTAACATGGCAAAATCAGAGTGCATGGAAACTGATTTGTTTACTCTAAAACTAGCAACAAATGCAGAGACAAATACAGAAAATGATCCTGCAACATGATAGGGCTGAGCAGTGGCAGAAAGCTATCGCTTGTCTAGACATGGTGACTGCTATTTCAGAAGATCCATGTGCAATCAAACAGCAACACCGATGAGCTTTTACTAAAGCATCCCATGCTCAGGTCCACCAGTTTTCTATCAAACTATGAGTAATTCTGCTTAAACAGATTGCCCGCCTGGTCTTGCCACACGGGTCCATGGGGAATGGGGGCTCTCGGCTCCTGTGCCGGGAGCACAGCAGTTCCCAGGAGGCCACGGACGAGGCACTGGGCTGAGGGCACGGCCATCACAGGAAAGCACTGCAGCCGACTGCTCCAGCCAAGGCCGAGGACGACTGAAGCCAGTCCAGGGAACAGGCCCATCCTGCCCCAGCGAGAGAGCATCACCTTGGCAGAGGGACATGGTGGCCTGCAGGAGCCAGGATGGGTGGGACTGGGGTGTTGGCACCAGCCAGAAGATGGGGGAAATCCCCACAAACATCACATCTCAGCCCCATGCCAGGCATGGGGGGCCCCTCCCGATTCTCAGCTGACTCCCTCCTGAATTGCTCCGCGGGGACCCCACTACATGGCAGAAACCCCCCTCCTCCACCATTTATGGGCTGCACCATGGGGCCAGGGCCGGCAGTGCTGCTAGGCGCCTCTCCCCCGTGGGCAGCAGCCTCATCCACCATCACCTCCCTCACCCACCCCCCTTCACCCCCCACCGCCGCGACCCAGCATCGGGGCAGATCACAGTGGTTCCCCCCTGGGTAAGCACCGGTTACTACTGCCCGATGTGCTGTGGGGTCACACCGGTGGCGTTCAGGCGTGCAGAAGATAAGATTTAATTAGTAATTTTCAGGGAGGCCAGAGCCTATTACGAGTGCACCCCTTGCTGTTCCCCACGGTGACCTACGGCTCAGGGACGTTTCCGACCTTGGCCGGTCACAGGCACACACCAAGCTCTGATTTATGGCGCAGGCTGCAAGGCAAAATCACCTGGATTTAAACAGTCTTTTGCAGCACCACCATTGAAAACACGGGGCTTTACACATGCCTTTTTTTTTTCTTTTTTTTTTTACAACTATGTAATTTCCCAAGAGTTAGGGCCTCCTCACAAAAGAAGGTGGAGAACTATTTTTCTTCTACTGTCCACGCTTTGTTCGAACAAAGCTCTGGTTAGTGGTGAAGAGCGTGACTCCACAACATGTGTATCATAGGCGAACAGCGTGGCAGCACAAGTATAAAGATCTTGAACACAAGCCAGTTATTGACACGAGAGGAGTGGGGTGAGTGTGAAAAAAATGGCTCCGATCCAGCAGAAGGGTTATCGAGCGTGTCTCAAGCACCCGTGGTCAACACCAGACAGACGTAATTGTACAACATCCAACAATTTCCACTGAAAACCCGCAGTGATAAACAATATGTTCTCTTACAGACCATCCTCTAGAAATGATTTCAAGGCTTTGCAAATATTAATCATCACCACACCTCTGTGAGGTAAGAGCTAGGTACCCCGCCCCTGCTCCTCCCTGTGCTGTCAATGAGAAAGCAGGTTATCAGATGATACCAGATGTTAGGCAACGCTGCTTTTACACTCCATCCGTGGCCTGCCCAATGCTTATCCAAAGACAAGGCACTAGGCTTCCCTCTCCTCACACTGCTGCCCGCTGAGGTTCACCAACAAGTGAATTATATTTTTTGAGTAAGGCCATGTAGCACGTAGAACAGATTTAAACCCTGCTTTAAGCCTGAGTCACAGCCAGCTTTAGTTCAGAGCTCCCCACCCAAACACCGCAGCGTCACCCACCTCCGGTGACTCCGAGCATCGCTGCCAGCCCAGTCAAGCCTTTTCAAGTCTGGTGGTGCCCTGTAATGCTAATGAATTTGGGACAATCTCTGCTACAAAGAGGGATCGGTACCACGAAAGCCTGCACACGCCCACCTCGGGTAGGATGATGCAGCGTCCAAACACAGCACTCGGCATCGGTTCATGCCAGGAAGGAGGAACAGCAGTTTCCAGTGACAGATGACATGCTGTCAATGCAACATCCTCCTTACACTGGGTTGTCGCCTGCCTGGTACAGCCTGCATCAGACGTAATTGTTTGTGTAGGCTCCACTGTGGCAGTGACGGGAGAGCTGGGGAATCAACAAATGTTTTAATATTCTGGAGCAATGCTCTGGGCAGATCAGCAGGCTGCCGCTGCGGCCGTCTGCTCGCAAGGCGAGACAGTGCTTCATCCCGGGGACGGGGGACACGGTCAAGGGGGGGGACAAGGAGCAGCATCACTCCCCCAAAATGGCCATCGCAGCAAAAGCGACGGCAGGACGCCCAACGGCTGACGTGGTCCCTTCCCATACGCCCAGGTGCAAGCCAAGAATAATGATGTGGATTTTCGCAATTGTGCTGGGAAGCTGCTCCCTACTCTAATGAAAATCTGGGGATTACTTAATTCAAAATGAAAAACGCAAACTGCACTGTGGGTTGTGAGCACATGTTTGGGCTTCTTTTAGAAGGGGAAAAAGTGAAAATACTAATTAACCTCAGTTGTTGGAAGAACGCCCTGCAGAAACGTGACTCAGAATGGGTCACAAATCATAAAATAATAATAATAAAAAAGCCACAATGCTCTGGGGACATTAAGCGATTACAGAGAGTTGTTATTTGGCTGATTTTCACACTTCATTAGCATATGCATAATTTAACAAGTGAACGTGCTGAGGGCTGGCAAGACTTAAGAGCCACTTTCTTGAAACACAAACTGTAAATTGGGATGGCCACAGTCAGATTTTTTTTTTTAAAATCATGATGGAAAAGCAACAGACATCAATTCTGGGCCTTCAAGAGAAGGAACTGACTTTCAGGGCCGAGGACCAAGTAGAGAGCTGCTCTCCTTTTTTAGCGAGGCCGTAACGTGGCCCAGAGCACCCAGTTTTGCATGGCTGGGAGCTACTTCAAAGCAGTTTAATGTAGAATTAGATAAATCTAGGTGACAACAACACAGTGAATCTGTGACTTTCTACCACAAAAGGTGTACACGTTCTGCCAGTTAACAAGGGATTCAGTGTTTAAGGGCTGTGCCAAACCAGCCTGTGTCAGAGGGTCTGGTTGCTCTAACGCACAGCTCCTTGGTTTTGCAACAGCAAAACGGACTGCGACACTGACTGTCCAGGCTTTCCCCATGGATTAATTGCTACTAGTAATTACTGGCCTGTCAGTCCCTGGGAGCGCTTCTGCCACACACACGGGCAGAGAGGAGATCTGTCTGACACCTTGGGCCTCAGACCTGCAAGTTGGTCCACAAAACACTGTGAAACCTGGGAGATGCTTTGGGAAAGTTGGGGCTCCCCCCGCTGCTGCTGGCACCCCTGCCCGGTGCTCCCCCCTGCACAGCATCGCCCTTCCACTGGGCCAGGCGGTGGAGAGTCTCCAAAAAGTTGCTTAATTTTAAGGGTGCGAAGAGCTGCGGTGCAGGTAACAGAGGAAGCGCCATCCCCAAGCAGCTCCTTTTTGGAAGGGTGGAAGGCTACGGCTTGTGCACTGCAGCCGGGTGGGGGTGAGCCCTCGGCACGTTGCACCCCTGGGTGCTGCTGCCAGCGCTGCTGGGCATGAACTGCAGAGACAAGGGGGCTTGGGACGAGGAAGCTCTCCAGTCACCCTCAAGCATTTTCTTTTCCTTTTCCACTTTGTGGCTGAACAGCCCAGCCCTGGTCTATTAACACCTATTTTTAATCCTCTCCAGAGTGCTCTGCTTTACCAAACCCTTTCTTTGGGGCTCGGTTTCTCTGCCTTTGATCTGCTAATTGGCTTTCACCCTCTCTGATTCCTTTTATGCTGCTTCCACATGCAAATTCACTCCTTCACTGCCTGATTTGCCCCACCTTTCTAGCAGGGCTGCCTGCCCTCCTGCCAGGCCCCCACCTCTCTCTGCTCACCCCAGCCCACCCCCACCCAGCAGCAGGAGAGCACCCGGGTGCCAGCACCGCGCTGCCACTGGTGCTCCACAGCTCACCATGGGCAAGAGCCTCCCAGGCACAAATTGGGGCTCCCACCTCTAGTCCAGAAAGGGCAGGGGGAGGGAAGGTGTTTGTATGAGGCTTACAGCTGGCTGGGGAACCCACCGGCAGCCCCAGCCCTGGGGAGCAGGGTCTCTGCAGCTGCCCCTTCCCACTGCCCCACCAGCAGCAGCCGCTCCTGCTTGCCCAGCATTTGCCTCGGGAGCAGCGGGGACAGCACTTAAGCAGAGGGAGAACAGACTTTTGGGAGTTACCATCAGAGCAGAGGACCTTCCAGCATGCTTATTCCCCTTCCAGTGGGGGAGAAAGGAGGAGAGGAAACAAAGACGGTTCATCTGTACCAAGACCGCTGCGTTAACATGGAAGGGGCAATGCCAAGACGTACCAGACTGCGCAGGGCCCTGGGCTGCTGCCAGCCCTCGTTCACGCCGTGGTGGCAGGCAGCCCGCTCCATCAGCTGTGACACTGGGGGAGCAACATTGCACTGACGGTCACGCAGCCATCAGCCGTGTACAACGGCACCCTGGATAAGCAGCCCAGGGCACGCACTGCCCGTCGCGGGGGTGCCCGAGCAAGCGCGGACCCCATGGGGTCCCTGCCCCAGCTGTGTGGGCTCTGCGGGGCCCAGGGACTCTTACGGCACCCGAGCAGGCCTGTGTGGGCATGGCGAGAAAGGGAGACTCAGCATAAGAAGACCAGCCAACTAAAGAGAAAAGGATGGTTCAAATGGTGGAGAGATGAGCCTTCTGCAAAAAAAAAAAAAACTCTCATTGCTTTTCCCCCACAATCTGCAGCAGCCACGTTTCCAACAACCATCCCAGACTGTAATTTCTCCATATTTTAACAGATGTTCTGTTTATGAAACTGCAAGAGGATTTAGGACTTATGAATAATGCCATGAGGTCTGGGAGATGTTTCTTTGTATGATTAACTGACCACAGGCCATTTGTTTTACAACAAGGATGCTCAATGATCCATGCACATGGATTTATTCAGACTCTGTCTATCGTAATGGTTGACATCTCCGTGGTACCCTTCATTAGCATCCACACGACGATGGGAGGGATGCAGATCATGAGAGTAAGCCCCCGTTGCTCTCCATCATAGGACATTAGCTAGGGCAGAATCCATCAGCAGGAAACCCAAGATCATGACAAGGGGAATCTAACAACTGGCAAACCAGATTTCACAAGTAAAGAAGGTCTGGTGAAGTCCCACTTTCAGAGGATCCTTAGCACTCTGCTTACTGGGGCATTTTTGCATGTTTCACCAACATTTCTGATTTTAGATATAATACTGTTTGCTGCAAAGATAACAGGGCAATCTCTCTACTACCCCACCGCTTGCTCAATGGGCCCACTCCCGGTTCCACTGCCAACAGGGCTTGTCCCGCACCGTGGGAGCCCGTCACCGCTGCCCGCTAGCCAAGACGCCCAGCAGCAGCTTTGTCTTTGCTAATGAGCTGCAAGAGCAACAAGGATCCCAGAGCAACAGGCCATCTCCCAAATAAAAAGCAAGGCAAAAGCTGACCCTTTTAGCTATGAGTCTCTAGAGGTGAACAGTATCTTTCCAGTGCTGTATTGCAAACAGATGCGGGGAAGCAAATAGCAGTCCTGTCGTATCCGAACACTGCCTGACATTGTTCGCAGCTGAAACATTGCTGTGCTGAGGCAATGTGTGAGAACTGGCAAGCGGATCTCACTCTAAATGAAAGCAGAACTGACAAATATACCTTCATTGTCCAAATTAAACAGCTGATGGCGAGTACCTGGCATCATCCAGGTAACGTGTATTTGCTTTCCATAAGCACTTGGTTTTGATCGGTCTAAGTTCCGGGAAAGGCAAATGTTAATGACAGCTGGAAAGGTTATTTTTATTTTGACTTTGGCTCTTAATAAATGAACAAGAAATTTTATGACTACGAAAGAACTTTGAGTTTCTCCATCAAATGAAACACAGCAATGCTTGGATGGCACTTAAAGTTGTTTTGTTTTGCTGCACATAAATAATTACCAGTGAGGATGGAGTCCTTTGAAGTTGAACTTAGGAGTATGAGCAAAGCTACAGTGAGAGTAATAAATTATGCAAAAGTATTTGTGCTTGGAATGTCAATATTTCAAGATGATGCAAATAGGCACTTTTTGAACCTCTTCTAAAAACCCAAAGAAGCCTTGGGACCAAACCATATGGTTCAGGTCAGCTACCCATAGCAAGCTTAATGCTTCCACCAGCCAGCAAGGATTTGGTCAATTAGTTTATTAATGTGTTTATGCAAACACAGAGAAAAAGAGTTGGGGAAAGTCTCGATTTCTCTCTGCCAAACTTATTGAGCACCACAGGGCTGAGAAAATGTTAATCTAAAAAAATTAAAAAAACAAAAAAATCCCCGCATCAGTCCCAAGCACCCTGACAGGCAGAGCTGACGACCCCGTCACATGAATGGGGCTTGAGCAGAGCTGTGTCTTACCAGTGTTCAAAGCAAACAGGCAAAACGGTCCCTTCCGACCTTGAAAATCTATGAAATCTTTAGCAGAAAGCTGACATATCAGTTACAGTTTATTATTATATATCCTTGGCTCAGAACAAGGAATATCTAATTATACTGATTGTTTCTGTTTTGGGAACAGACCCTTTACACTTGGATAAAGGTGCCTATAAACAACAGCGTTTCTGCCTGCTCAGGCTGCAGGTCAGGTTTTATATGCTCTGAGAAGATTAACTTTATTCCGAGTGAAGAATTTAATTACAGGAAGTAATTAGCCAAGCGCTCCCAGTCCATACAGCTGCACTACCAGCCGCTCAGGAGCGCGCGCGCCTTTCCTATTGCATGGGAAGCCCAAGAAGAGCGAAATTGTAGCAAAGCTATTTGGGTTTTAAGTGATACCAGCAAGACCTGGATCTCCACAGGCCAATTACAACATGCTGACTCAAGCAACATTCAGCAGGGCTGGAAAGGGGGAAAACCAATAAAGAGACAGCAGGAGACTGAAACTCCATTTTAAAATACAGGAATAACATCATTTTATAGGCTTCTTGTTTTCTAATTGCAATGCTGCAAAAATCAATGGCTGTTGGAAAGTAAAAGAAACGCACACAGTAAACTGCTTGCAAACCCTGCTAGCCAGAAAACAATGCTCGCCGATAAATACAAATATCGTTTTCCCCATCTTTTGGAGGGGGATGGGACAAAAGAATGCCTTGGATATTTCCCATCTGCTTTAACATTTTTCACTACAGGTTAATAATTGTACCAGCAGCTATTCGCTAAGCAAGAAAAAACTGTAATTAAATATACCTAAAATAGCCTTCCAGCCTCCAAATAGCACTGCCAAGAGCATAACAAAAGCTAAATCTAGCCAAGCTGTCTATTAGCATTCTCACACTGGAGGTAACCAAGTGCAATGGTTAAAACAAGCTTCTATTTTAATGTACTGTCATGCAGAGAGACTATTTAAACCATACCGGGGAAAACACAGCCTCTGTTTCTATTGAAAGGGCCTGGAGAAGGAGCCGCCTCTGCAGCTCCTTACCGGGCTGGGCTGGCCAGGGTTGGGGGACCCAGAGCCCCAGGTGCCCGCAGAGCGACCGGGCGTTTCAGCCCTGGCTGGCAGAAAGGCATCTCTGCAAGGACAACTGAAGGCAACAGAACAGCCAAGAATAAATGCCACCTAAAACCAAACATTAACTTTGCAGAATTAAAGTCTTTCCAAGCACTCTGTCAAGACAGGTTTTTTCCCAACAAACTATTCCCAAAAGCTTCATCAGGATGAGCTCGTATCATCATCCATTGGGAGTGTCTTCCCATTTAATGCATCTGACCATATTCTCTCCTGCTAACCTCACTGAAGAAGTCAAGTCCATCAGTGGGTGGCAAAGCATTTGTGGAGCCCATATGAGTGCTAACTCCCACAGGTGAGTTTGCGTTACCATCCCTGAACACCGCCGTGACTCCTGCCCGTGCCACCTACCACGACACAAAGCTCCTGGACGCCAGGCTGATGATACAAAACATCTCGAGACTGACTTTTTAAAACAGCACTGAAAATTACTCCTCGTTCCAGGTGATAAAATTGCTGCCTGTTTATCTTAACCAGGCAGAACTGACAGGGTTTGGTGAGCAGTATCCAGCACCCGATGGAGAAGAACTCACAAGGACGGTATCACAGTGTATTTTTCTTGTGCTAATTATCACCCACATCTCTTCTGAGGCCTGCACATGCACCGAGAGGGTACCGCTGGACCCACGGGCCACGAGGTCACCAGCCCGGCACTCACTGCCTGCAGCCGCCACTTTGAACCCCATACGCTGCACGTCGGCACATGGGTTATACAGGGGCAACGGTTTCATTTGAAGGCCTGAGACTGCATATGCAGAGGAAAAAAGCCTTCTTTTTCTGGCAAATCCTAGTCCACCAGATTTCATCACCTCGTCAGTAACTTCGCACATTGTCAGAAACAGATTGCGAGGAAAGAAAGAGGTTTGGTGAGGCAGCAGCTCTCGAAAGATAGAGAACAAAGTGCCCCAAAAGTCAGGAATTCAGCTGTACAGTGGTACTTCAAACCAGGGCACGTCTCCTGTCTGGAGTCATGATGATCATTTCTAGTCAGCGAAGTGAACAGCTACGCATTCTTCAGCCTAGCTGCATTATTACCTTGCAAATGTAAAAGGCGCGAAGCAGAGCAGGCAGCTGCGGTACCCCTGTCCGGAGAGCAACACTGGCACTGGCCACGTTCATCGTGGTAAGCGCTCCCTGTGGCCAAGGCATGGTATATAAACACCCCAAAGACTTTGGGCAGGATGCTTTGCCCCCCTCCAGCAAGCACAGAGACAGGGCAGGACCGCTGGCTCAATGGGGACGGACACCTCCCATGCACGGGGACACGAGCATCCCTAAGGAGACGCCTCCCTCCAAAAAGTACAAGGAGAGGTAAAATGAATCTAAAAACAACCTTGCAGTTTTAACAGCAGGTTTCTCTCTTAAGAGAAAGCAGAGCTCTCTCTTAATTAAAGAAACACAGCCTTTAAGAATAAAACTCCAAAGCCTTGCTGGTTCCCAGGGCTGCGTGGGTCCCTGGCAAGGGGAAGCACACCAGACGTGAGCACAATTTGGAGCAATTTCTGGCAGTTTCTCTCAATACAGCTCTGTGCAGAGTCCCTCCTTCTGCCTCTGAAGAAGGTCTCTGTCTCACCCTGCACTGCTCTCCTGCTGCTCCATCATCGGCAGGTCCATCGCTGGATGCGCCTGCCATGTGAGGAGCTGGACAGCTGGGAAAGGGCAGGTTTGAGTGAAGGAAAAGGGCAAGAGTAAGGTTTGGTGCAGAAGCCCAGCAACAGAAACTGCCCCCACCTTTCTGCCAGGGACAGGACTTGGCCTCTCAGAGAAAGTCAGAGACATAAAGTGGGAGGACGAAGCCTGACCTCAGCAACCTGGAGAGCTTGCTTTAAACAATGCTCCAGCCGCAGGGGCCGGCGTCTGCCTCCCCACAGGACAGCCGGGCTCTTGGCCGGAGGAAAGGCGCAGCCAGCACCACCACGCTCCCGTGGGGCTGGAGCCCGGCCCGGCTGCCACTGCCCTACCACGCCAGCCAGCACACACATGACACCGAGACCCCACAATCTGGGGGCATGGTGAGCTCTGCCAGCGAGGCGCGATTGCACCTCCCGCCTCCTCTGCCCACGTAATCCCCGCTTCCATCTGCCGCCTCTCCTCATGGCCGTCAGGCGGGGGCTGAGGGACACGGAGCCAGCCCCCCGTGCCCCTGTGGTCCAGACCCTACCGCCAGGCTCCCCTGGTACATGCCGCGCCATCCGCGCAGCCGGCACCACAGGGCCACTGCAGGTGCAGCCACGATGGCAAAGGCAGAGGGGCTTGCACTGGTGGATGAGAGGTAAGGGCCAGTGGTGGGACAGAACCCACCATGCTCGAGCTCTGAGCACCCAAACCATGGCCTCATCCAGGCGGCCGGCACCCCTGAGACCCCGAGGATTCGCACAAACACAGAGACTTCACACGAGCTCTGAGAGGTTTTGCCAAATCAAACGCAGGCGATGGGCTCAACCAGCTCTCTGCGATTCATTTAAAAATGAAATTCATTTTGGTTTCTATTGTTCCCATATCTACAGAATATTTTATTCTAACACATGGCAGAAGATAAGCTTGCTATTTTGGTTGGGAAAGTACTAAAATATACAGGTTGCCACTTGAGAAGACAGAGCAGAAATTTTAGCAAAATTCTCAGTTCTCAGTCTGGGATTAGACACATCAACCCCTGCAGGACAGCTGCCCAAACCGCAAATTGACTTTATTTCTTCTGCCCGGATCACACTTGTGTTTTGAGCTATTTCTGTTTGCAATGAATATTACACCACAGAAACTCCAAGAAGCTCACAGGCCCAGTAGGCGAAATTCTGTTGAAATATGCATTATCAGTTACTTTGCAAAGTTTCCGACTCCCCTTCAGGAAGGACTTCCATGGGTTTCATAAATTTTTCCATGTTTCCATAGAGTAACATTAAGGAACACGTTCATGAGAGTCCCACCTCTCCTGCTTTTGCAACTCAGGACTGTTGTACTGGAACCTTGAACTTGTTCTACGCCAGGCAGGGAAACATTTTTTCTGTTTTGCAAATGAACAGAGGAGGAGGAGGGTTGGCGTTCTGCCTGGCAGTTGATGTGAGGACAGGTCCTCACCATAGACATTGAGGACAGACCCTAGCCATAGATGTTGAGGACAGAGTCACATCATTGTTCGCTCCACTTGACGGTGCCATGGAGGCAAGTGGCCTAATCCAGCCATCAGGTCAGTTGAGATGTTGACCGCTGCCTCGGGTGGGCCAGAAGAAACAGTGATGGAGATGCCTTTGTGCAAGCAGGGCGAGGATGTCCTCCAGGCTCCTGAGCAGCTCAGGGAGGTGTGAAATTCAAGCAACAGATCTATGAATGATCTATAGAATAATGTCACGGGTTTGTAACTTTAGCAACAGATTGACACAGTTATGGAAAGATGAGGCAAAATGCAATTTGGGGAATAAAATTAACTAGAGTTCCTAAGACTGCAAGCAGAGCAAAGATAAATGCTCCACAGCTTTGAATTTGTCACATTACCAGCCACTGGCATTTGAAAGGGACGTGGCACTGCTGTCCCACCATGCCCTCCACGCACCCTTCGCGAGGCCGCCCAGCGCTGCCTGCAGCTGCGCACCCAACCGCGGAGACCCTCTCCTGCCCGGGAACCTGCCACGGGAGTTCCACCTGCTTCACCTAACCTGTCCTAAGTAGACTTAACACAGCCCATCCATCCCACACACCCGCCCAACTGCTCCCAGGTCAAGGTGGTTTGTCTTTTCTCTCCCTTTTTCCTCCTAGTAAGTGCCAAGCCTGGCAAGCAGGAGAAGGTTTACTAGTGGTAATGACAAGCGTATGTGTGTGCAGTCAAGCACAGGGGTACGCAAGGTGGCAAGTGAAGAGACAACCAACCACCTTTAGCTGTGTGGGCTGTTGGATTCACAGCTGCTTGTCCCTTGAGAAACGGGGTCCTAGAAATGCTTGTGAATATTCCTCTGCCCTTCTGCTTCCTCCCACAGGTAAAATATCTCTATCAGAAAGAGATGGCTTCTACATGCCATACAGAAAACCCTCGTGCAAAGAGGGCAACTTGCGCTTTGACTGGTTTTAGCTGTTCAAGGAGATGGTAGGAAAAGCAACAAGTCAAAGCCTTCAACAGCCAGCATCCTCGAACAACACAGACAAGCTGTAGAGCAACAATTCTCCCATCCCAGTGCCATAAACCACAGGGGACATCAGGACTGCACAGCCAGAGGTGTCGGGACCAGAATCTCGCATCTGTATTTAACAGACAGACAGTGCTGGTGACGAAGCACTGTGGCTGCATCTGTATTGTCAGCTACGGGAGAGACGAGGTGATGTGCTGGTTGGGATCTGCGGGCCAGGACACTAATGGGCAACCTTCACACAGGAGCTGAGGGCGGCGTTTAGCCCTAGGAACCTAACTTATAGCAAGCCTAATTGTATTAAGGACCACACAGCATATTGCTTTATTTGTAATGAGTTTTAAGCTTCAGAAGCTGAGAATCCCATCTGCAAGAGCAGACTGTTGCAGGATTCAGCTATTAATAGCCACTGGTACACACTTACTTCCAGCTGAGGGCCACGAGGGGGGAGGAGACAACCACATGGAGATAATGCATTAGCATGACACAAAGCCAAAAAAAGGATGATCCACTTCCCCACATCCTCACACACATCTCAGGCTTGCAGCAGGGAGCAAACAAAGTGTCACATGTGATTAACTCATAAACATCCTAATTAGAAAATTCTTACGTTAGATCAAATGTCCAAACATGACAAGACTTCATTGTCTCCTCCTAAGAGCCCCATACAGACAAGGTAGCACTGCAGACTTCAGCTCTAGCTTCAAAGCAGCATCACCAAGATCAGTGCCCAGCCTGGAAGTGCACTAATGGGTAAGAACCACTAAATACATCTGTAAAATATGAGCAAGAAGCCTCATCTTGTTTATGAAGTGCTCTGAGACCTACTAGTGAAGGAGTGCTGGCTTTCGTGGACGTTACAGCCCGATGCGGATTCCTGAGTGCCTGACTGGATCCCCGTACTGGTCTCCCAGCAGGGAGTATTGCCACCCGATGGGCACCGCACCGATGGTGAACACTGAACTCTGATCATCTCGAGACCTGCGGGGAGAAATGGATCTGGCTCCACTGACACTGGGGACAGCCCTGGCTATGAGCTGATCTCTGTGTGGCATCGCGAACACAATCTTGGGCGAACTAAACCAGTTAGTGCTACAAGTATTGACCTTTGACTTTATTTTTATGCCCAATGGCTAATAAAGGATGCTTCTTCATTACTTCCATCGCTGAAAAAAGCTTAATAACCTGTTATTAGCTGGAGGCGCTTCATCAGTAACACCAAGCTGCTATATTTTGCAGGACTTCTAATGAAAATATTACATCAAGGTGTCAAACAATGGTATGAAACAGGATCCATAACCAAAACACTCTGGCTGCAGGGAAACTCAGACCGAGCTGGTACTGGGGGAGACAGCTTTCCAGCTGCACTTTGCTGGATGTGACAAACCCATAGATACCTTCAGGGTGCCAGCAGTGTGACAGCCCACCCAGCACTGGGCCAGGCTGGCTGAGAGGTGGCTTCCCTCTGGCTTTCTCACTCACACGCAGCCTGACACGCTTGCTAGCAACAGTCCCGAGACTCCTCACAGCAACTGTGCCTCTCACCCACTGCCCAGCCCTCAGGCTGCTTTCTATTCAGACACAAAGAGCACAGCAGATGCAAAAATCACAGGCTCAGAGCGTTGTTCAGTGTGTTTTGCAGCCTAGCAAAATTCCTGGGACTCACAGGCATTGCCGGGGCGGTCAGGACCCCACCGCTGCACAACTCCAGCCACGCTCCGCACGGGGCCATGTCTCAGTAGACTGAAATCACACTGGTCTGGTGGCTGCACGGACCCAAAGCCCAGACATCACAACTAAGGCTAGGGTGGAGGGACACCTTCTCCACAATTTAGCCAAAATTCAGCAGTACATCACTGTTTGGAGATTCACTCCACCGTCTTCTAACATAACAACTTTCTGCAGAAGGTAATTGCTGCAGAAATGCTTGCAAAGATTTTGATAGGCCTATGCAATGGCACTCTGGCTTCTGCCAAGAAATCAGGCAAACAAACCAAGCCACCCCCGGATACCTGCATTATTTGTATCCTCCAGCTGAGAGCGTTACCCCCGAACTGATCTTCACAACCAGAGGCAATCACAAGCAGACATCTGGCATACCACTCCTGCTAGCCAGAAATTTTCAGTGGGGAACCAGTTACAAAGCAACACTGCTCATGCTGTTATTATAATTAAGGGTCTGTCAGCCTACTGCAACCAAAGCCAAGTTTATTTAGGGATTGTGAGGGACGGTTCTCAAAAACCACCTCTCTAATTCTCCCTCTTCCATTCCCCCGATCCCACACAGATGCACGTTTCCACGGACAGCTTGCCAGCAGAGGTCGGAGCAGCTTCAACCTCTGCCGACGTCTAACCTCCAGCAGCAGACCACGTCTCCTGCTCCGAAACAGCAAGTGCGAGGGTCCCAAGTCAGGAGTCATGAAATAATCTGCTCCTAACAGAGGCTTCCTCTACCTGCCAGACAGGTGGAAACTGCTTGATACACATAGGTTCAGAAAGGAATTAATTCTGTATCTATCTACCTATAAGTGGTCAGAAAATTCAGATGAAAAGTGTGAAATGTTTAGCTCCCTTTTGTTACATCTCATACGAATTACGCACGCCACGAAAACACTCTGCTTAAGAGCATCTCCTGCTGCAGGTGGCTGGGCGACAACCTTCCCCCTTCCCTGGACAACCCTGTTGTCTCAACGGAGCAAAGACCAACAACGGTCACGAGAGCCATCAAGTGTGCCTCATTTTCTCAGCGCAGAGCTCTCATCCTGACATTCGGAGAGCTCATTGGAGCTGTACAGCCCAGTTATCTGCACCTAGGACCCACTACAGTATTTTACAACAGAACATCATTAAGCACTTCCCTTAAAATTAAGTGCCTAAAGAGAAAGAAATTCTCCGAGCCCCGCACAAAGGAGCTGGGGACACGTGTGAAGGGCTGAAGGGGCATCTGGGTTGTTCGCTGCCCTGTCACAGTTTTATTACAACTTTTAAACCAGAGTAATAGCCAAAGCTGGACACCAGCAGCGTGACCTCTCAACAGACTCCTAAGCACCCAGAAAGCAAGATGGTGATAAAACCAGGTAAAGAGGGAGCTGGGCTCTCCGAGTACCCCACCAGCCATTACAGAGCTTTCCCACGAGACTGGGAGCAGCAGACACATGCCCCATCTGGAGGCAGGTGTATGGTAGGAGAGCCATGACTGGTGCTTCCCTCCTGCCCCGAGGGTCACGCCACGCACCCGACTTTCAGGACACCACATCAGGCAGCAAGAGAGCAGGGGCCCCAAGGAAGCAAAGCTCATTTTCTTGCAGGCAGTCTCACACTGGCTGAACAGCCCCATACCTGCACACTGCCGCTCTCGAGGCATTTTCCGTAGGGCTGCCATGCCCCTGAAATGCCGCGCTTAGAGATGGGCACTCTTCCTGGCAGTAGGTTTTTGCAGGAGCTGCACCATGAACACGGGAGTACAAGCACTTAGTGTTCTGCACCGTGCATCTGAGCAAGTTTAATGGGTAGGAGCCAGGTGTTAAACAAGATACAGCCTCCCCCTCCCGACGCCGGGCGGCATCTGGCGCCCATCAGTTTGAGCTCTGCGGCGAGACAGATTCATCAGCGTGCGCTGTAAACAACGCAAGGTGGAAGGACTGGCTCCTCTGCACTCCCCTGAACTCCCTCCCCTTCTCACTAGGTACAATTTACTCAGCCTGCAAGTGAAGCAATCTGTCATCCCAGCTAATGTTGCTCATCAGCTGCTACGAGACTGGCGGCAGAAATGAATTGTCAATAGGTAGTACTCAATGTTTGGTCAAATGCCTGTGTTCGTCAGACAGGTTGCTTTCATCAGAGTCAGATTGCTTTTTCTTTACTCACAGAGCTAACAAAGGGAAGGCAAGGAAATGCCTACTGACTCACCACCAAGGCTGCACTGCTCATTTCAGGACTGCCTGGTGACACAGCAGCACGCAGGCAGGATCCTGAACGTGGCCCTCGGCTCTGCGAGCTGGCAAGGCAGGCAGCACCAACGCCGTAAGGCAGCTGGGGGCTGACCAAGAGCCACCTGGAGCACCCTCCGGCACTGGGCGCGAAGTGCCAGTCCGAAGCTGGCTGTCACCGCACGCTGCTACAGCAGGGCATCGCTCCATCCCTGAGGGAGGAGAGTGCCAGGGCTGGGCAAGGGCAGGGCTTTACCCGAAGAGGCACTGACTGCAGCCACACCAGCTCAGGTCGTGCGTTAAAGAACAACTGAAATACGTTTATCTTGCTGTCAATGCGTATGTCACGGAGGACTTTTATATCAAGAATGAAAACTCAAGATGAAGCTTAAAAAAACCAGTGGCCTTCCAAAGTCCACAAAACCTTGGAAAAGAGCATATTTGGGAAGCCACATGAGTGGGGCAGGGCTCACTGAAGCCGCAGCTGAACAGTGGCTGTTTCAGGATCCGGGGCTTCTCCCGTTGCCATACTTCTTGGGGATCTTGTTATCAGCATTTTGGACAGTTTCCACTCCGATACCCCTGCACTAAAATGAGTTGCAGATCAAACCAGGCAGCCAACAGAATTTTTAAATTAAACTACAAAATTATTTAAACTCCCCTTTGAGGATGTTATCACAGGGTTAACACCCACTCTGGCTTCAGATAATATAGCAGCAATAAATGGTAATGTGCACTATGGAACATGATTTATTTTTGCTGAGCAGGCTTGGCATCTATAAATCTCAGCACTCCTAACATTTAAAGTTGTTATTCCAATGACAAAATAGACATGAGGGAGATAACAGTCTTTATCTCCATTAACGTTTTATTGTTATTCAGAGAATATGGATACGGACTGATCCAAGGGCAGGAAAATCACAGCAATTTGTTTGCATACTCGGGAAGCTGAGATAATGGTCGCGTTTTATGACTGCACTAGGGAATCAACTGAAATGCAGGACAGAGAAGATCGAAATGGGAGATTAGTTGTCTATTTTGGTTTCTGGTTTCTATTTCGGTTACCTTTCCATTCACGGGATCTGCTTCAGCACAGCATTAGGAGAGACGGTCCATCGCGCGCTGTTGAACAGCTGACTCGCCGCACACGAGCAAGCGAGGCAACAGTTTTTAAAGGAAACAAAAAGGCTGCAGAACAATTCTGTGCAATGCAGACAAACAGCGTTGCAACGGAGGCAGGATCTTTCTGGATACGCCAGCTGCCTGGAAACAACTCCCTGCTCTCTCCCCCAGCCCTGCTGCCTGGACTCCTGTGATTTCTGCAGCCCCCCACGAGGCTGCAATAAAAAGCTCCTAACTGGTTTGGCATTTTTCTTTCTTCCCAAGGTACATATTGCACCTCAGAGCACTACAACATCCTTTGTAAGCTGACCCTGAGACAAAGTGAGCTGAAGCTGTGGTGAGGGCTTGATTGCAGGAGGCTTAAGCAGTTAAAGACTGAAGAACAAAATAAAACAGAAAAACCACACAAATCGCACAGCCACCTGCCTGGTCCTGGGACCTGCTGTGCCAGGGAGGGCTACGCTTCCCACTCCCAAATGCCATCTCCCACGCAGCCTGGAGGTCGCAGCCCTGTCCATCCCTCCTGGCAATTGTCACTCTGTTCCCTGCACACTAAAAGGCACCAGAAGTATCATGAGCCTCCCCTCAGCAGGCAGCTGTATTCCCGTTCAAGGGCTCAGCTCCCTGGGCCGAGCACTTCTCAGGAGGTCTCATGCTGACCCAGAGCAGGCATGACACCGAGGAGGAGTGGCTGCTTTGGAGTTTCCTTCACACACGCCTGGCTGGGCTCTGGGCAGGGACCAAGCGGCTCCTCTCACGAATTCAGCAGAGCCTCCATCCCCAAGATGAGGCACAGGCAACTTCCAGGGGCATCCTCCAGCACGGGCAGTGACAGGCAGCACGCTCCTCCGCCAGCCAGCACGAGCTCTCGCAACAGAAACCTGGGTCTCAGATGGGCCAGTCCTGCCCAGGCAACACCGTGCCACCGGATGGATTCAGAGGACCAAAGAGCTTAGGACAAGCTTGAACTTGACACACGGAAGGCGTAAAGTCTGCATTGCTCATGGAAAACACTCAGGTTATAGAAAAGCCTCAACAAAAAGGCAGAGATATCATGACAGGTGCTACCTCAGATTGCTTCACCCGCCTGTCACCTTACTCTGCTCGCCCACGCTGTGCCTAGCAGGCAGAGGGGCTGCAGCTCGTTCAGGTCAGGAGCCATCTGCCGTATTCGATTGTGAAGGGCAAAGCAAAAAATCATCCCAACTCCATTAACTGCTGGATGCAGCTGCAAACCTGATCGGGAACAACACAAGGATGTCACGGACGACAACGGTGCCCAGGACTCCCCTCGCTCACTGCCACACTGAGCGAGATCCCGTTAATTTGTGCTTGCCCTTCCGCAGCGATTCAAAGGCCAGCGGCACGGTCCAAGAGGTGCAGTACCATTCCCTGCTCCGTCCATGACTGCAGCTGCTACAGGAGAACAAAACCGCTCAATCAAAGACCCTTCAAATGTTTCCCCTCACGAAATCGGGCTCACAATGCATCAGGAGAAAAATAACAACTGGTGCTGGAAAAACTGCTCTGAATGGAGACATTGACTCTAACGGCTCAATTACGCCTTTATTGGGGAGGGCAGCAGGGATGCAAGCTGTGCACAGCATTTCTGACAACGTATGAACAACGTGCCAAGTGTCTCCACATCTGGGCTCCGGTGCCCAGGCGCTGGGGCAGGATGGCCATGGTTGCACCTCGCCTTTTCCAGGAGCGCTGGGGCCAGGCGTGGCATGCCTGGGCCAGTCCTGGGTTTGCTCTGCCTTGGCTCCCCAGCTCCAGAGCACATCAACCGCCAGTCCCTGAAATCACGGGGACTTTGGGAGGGCCGTGAGGAGCTCCGGTGCCACTGCACAGGGCTGCCGGGTATCCAGGAGTCACTGCAGCACTACGCAGAGATGCGAAGACAAGAAGTCAGTGGGGTGTTTTGGTGTTTACCCTCCAGACAGATCTGCCATGCAGCAGCTCCGCTATCGCTGGGCGCCCCGGATCCCCGCTCCAGCCCCGCGGCAGCGGGCGCCTGCGCGGCACTGCCCGGCACACTGCCTGCGGTACCCGAGCTCTGCACCAGCTGCAGCTGGAGCTTTGTGCCTGCTCAGCACATCGGCGTAAGCGCTTCCAGCTCCTGGTCGTAGCCACACAGCAGAGATCGGGAGGAGCAGGGAGGAAGCAGCTGCTATTTTTAACCTGCCTGATCAGCACCCTGCCATGTCAACACGCCTCAGCTCTGCTACGTGTGCGCGGCTCTGCGGGTCTCACCTCTGCACGAGCCAGCGCACACCTCTCACGGCGGTTACGGGAGTCACCAGCCCACACCGGTGGCATTTCCAGCAACCCCAGCAGCTGGGACTTACACTCTCAAAAGGATCTCTTCCACAAATCTTTATTCCCACAGCCAACCACCACCAAGCCCCATGGCAGGGGTACGCCTCTGCTCTAACTCCCAGAGTTTAGGGTAGCTGATGACTACCTGCATTTGCCATTAAGCCCTACCACCTACTGACTTTCCAGGCACAGGATCTCACCAGCTCTTTGGGGAGGAGGCATTAGGGGTTTGGCAGAGCCCTGCAGACTCTTGTTCACACAAGTGACCACAAGAACCTTGCCCAGGAGCAAGGCCATATTGGGTCAAATCAAAAGCACATCCAGCCCCGTATCCTGTCGCCAGCGGACAAGAGGAGATGCACACAAACAGGGCAACCACATAACATGTTTCCACTAATGTTTTCCCACCCTCTAACAATGTTCAGCTCAGAGGTCTCCTGAGCCAAAGGTGGTCCCTCTGTCTTTAATAAACCTTGACAGCTTTCATGACATTGTCCAGTCTCTTCTTGCAGATGCTAAAAGATCACAAGGGCTGACTATCCCCTGGGAAAGTTTCCCGAGTCTGCTCCCCTTCACATGACTGCTGCTCCGCCAGACCTTCAGAAGTTTCCCCACCAGAGCTCCCTGTGCCTCTGCCCCGCATGGCCCAAGGAAGATCCCTGCCACGACACGCAGCCCCACGCACACGCCGATGGCTGCAGGACAGAGTGGGAGCGCAAAACACTTTCCATCACCCGCCAGCCTCCTTGCAGCTGGCAGCACAAGCACAACAAGGTTGCTCTGACCCAGAAAGATCACCCCCAGTGACCAACGAGCCCTCTGATTAGACATCAGCGGTCTACAGAGACCAGGCATCATTGCAGGACCTGGCTGAGGAGCAAGCACATCCAAGGGGAGGTAAAAAACAGAGGTAGGTTCAGAAGGGACAGGACAGGAGGGGCATGGCGAAAGCCGCTGTGTTACCCCTGGGGCCTCCACCACCACGTCACCAAGTCCCACAATCCCATTTGGAAACCTGAGGATCAGACTGTCCTGTGCTGGCACCCTGAGCCTCACCATGAGGGCCCCGGGCTCGAGGGGAAAGACTGGTGTTGGGTTTTGACCTGCTGCAGCTGGTCCCCAGAGCAGATGGACCCCTACAGCAACAGGGACTGGGGCAATGCTGGGTTTTAAGGCCAGCCCACTGCACATTGCTGTTGGTTCCTGCTGGGAGTGACCCGGCTTTCCCCAGCACCAGAGCAGGAGCAGGTCCCGACCTAGTTCTTGCATGGAGACAGGGAGAGGGAGATGCCAAGCCCCATCCTCTGCAGACAGGTATGAGCCCTGCAGATGCCATCACCAGTGAGCAGGTGCTCTCACCGCCCATCTGCGGTGGGTCGGAGCTGCATCATTACCTGCTCCCAGTCCTCTCAGTAATCCCCAGATTACAGAGTCCCCAGGCACATCTATTCTCTCATTAATCCCTGGATTAAAGTATCCCCAAGTCGGCTTTGACGCAGTGCACTACAAACGGCTGAGTTACACTGCTCTCCTTGCAGTGATCCTCGGATTAGACAGGAGGAGACATGTCCGTGGGTCCTTCCGACCCAGCTGGAGCACAGGCTCAGGGAGAGGAAGGGAGGTCTAAACATAGTAAATGTATATAAATAAAAAGCATAAAGGATGGGACTGTGTTTCGTAATCGAAGTACTTATGTGATAAAACAACAACTTCAAGGAGGTTCCCGGATTAATTAAATCCCAA
The DNA here is from genome assembly GCF_047370975.1 of Nipponia nippon. NCBI lineage: Eukaryota > Metazoa > Chordata > Aves > Pelecaniformes > Threskiornithidae > Nipponia > Nipponia nippon. Next base: position 7,145,175 of record NW_028262333.1, on the reverse strand, counting down.
TCCAGATGATCCCCAAACAGCAACCCACATCATTCGCAACAACAAAAATACCCAACAGCTCTCACCCTGAGCCCAGCGCTGGGGGAAAACACCTTACTTCATGCTTTTCTGGGGACTATACATAGATTTTAAACGAAGTCACTGTCGCTGCCACAGAGAGCTCTTAGCAAACTGACCCAGAAACTGAAAAAGCTTTTAGGGACCCAGCACAGCACCACCTAAGCTGTGGGTTATGTACAGCCCCAGGCTTTTTCTGAAACTCTGCCCGCATAAGGACAAGGCAGGAATGTGCTCCCAGCAGAAGGCCTGGAAGGGCAGCGGGGCCGTGGGGCCCAGCCCCGACCCCTGGGGCAGGCAGAGGCAGGGATGGGAAAGCCTCCGGGCAGCGGACACACACCCAGCTACCCGAGAAAACTGGCAACCAACTGGTCAGGTTTTAATCACACTGATTGCTTCTCGCTCCCCAAAACAGAACAAAAGAGCCTCAACTTGTCCTCTGCCGTATGTGGAGGCTGCTTACATATCCGACAGCTCCCAGGTACCCAAAGGCCCTGTCGAGGTGCTGGTGGGGGGACTCGCATGGCCATGTCCCCAGTGTTGGGGCAGAGGGGAACCAGCATCAGAGCTCCTTCCTGCAGCACAACGGCAGGGCAGGGATAAAGGCGGGATGGGAATGCCTGAGAGAGGCACAGGGGTTACAGCTGGAAGTAACCAGATTAAACTAGGAAAAGGAAATGAAGGCTTAATGATAGATTTCTCAACGGCAAAATCTATTCCATTTGGGAAATGCTCCTCAAGGAGATTAAAGACTTGATGGGGCATCAGCCAGTGCCCCAGGAAAAGGGGCACATGGGGAACAGCTGAGTGGTGGCCGGGGAGCTGCTGCAGGGCATCATGGCCTTCCCGCCCAGCAGTAGCCGGTGCGTCCCCGAGACCACAGAGCCCCAGCAGGGCCAGCCCCACGCCCCATGGGGGAGACGCTCCCTTGGCAGAGCCGGCAGAAGATGGGGACGCACTGCTGAGGGGGGGCAGGATGGCCCCGGCACACAGCTGGGCCCACAGTGGGCCCATGCCATGGCCGTGGGACAAGGGTCCTCCCAAGGGTCCTCCTCCAACATCTCCGCCTCCAAGTGCTTTGCTGGGAACCGTGGGTGCCAAGGAAGCACCCACGCCTGTATGGCCTACAGCCATCGCTGGGCCTGGGGGCATTTGTGCTATGCCGTTTACAGCCGAAGTGCACACTCCAAAATGCACACCCCACCCCGAGACTCCTCCTGGTGCCCGCCGCAGGGCGGGAGCAGCCCTCCCTGGAGCAGCTCTGTGGCACCTGAGGTGCAGGGCACTCGTCAGCCCGTGAGTTCTTCCTGTCCGTTGTACCAAACCAGTGGGAAGGGATATGTCTCCATGCAAAACAGTCACCCAAGCATGGCCATTGTGGAGCCAAGCTCTGCAGGTTCTCTGTGCAGAGCCCTGGACATCCTGCAGCATCAGAAGGGGATAGGGAGAAAGCTGGAGAGGAGAAAACCCATCCCTGCCAAGGGGGGACACGCACAGCAGCCGTGCTCCTGGCCAAGCACCAGCCTGGCCCCGGCCCCAAGCCAGCCCTGCCACCATACCCACCTGCCCCAGGAGGGACCCACCTCCCTGGGGCTAACGCAGCACTCAGCACCCCTCCTCTCTTGAAGACCCTGCCCTGCAGTGGAGTGGGTGTCTACGGACATGAAACACCCTTGTTTGTTAGGCGTTGTCCCTCTGGGCTGAGCCATGACGGCCACTACTCCTGTCTGCACCGCTGAGCACACGGACACAGTGATGACTGTCACTCATCAGGGCAGGGAGCGTGGAAAGGCGTGTTCACGCCATTCCTCCTTTGTTTGGAGGTATTTACCCAACCCTAAGCCACCAAGAGGACTCCGAGACTTGCCAGGTGGACAGCAACGCTACACAAAAAAGGTCACACCCACGGCTTGAACACTTTAGGAGACGAGCGTTTTGGGGCAAGCTACTGGAAATGGGCCAACTTTGCGGGGGGTGAAGGGCCCTTCAACAACTCTAGTGAGCTCCTCTAAAAGTGGAAGCTACTCAAACGGTTTGTTTGTATTCAGATAGTCTCAATTTGCCCTACTTTTGACTGAGCACTCAGCAGAATTGCGAATGAAAATGGATTTACGCAGCAGAACAAACCAAGCATATTTTCTGAACATTTTTCATGCGAGACCTGCTGTTCTGGGGCAGCGCGGTGAGCTCTGAGCCAGCGAACAAGCTCGCTGGCATCGCCCTGAAACCAGCTCACCCGGCTCCTTGCGCCGGGGCGAACTCTGCGCCACCACCCTGGGGATGTGCACTGCATCTCAGCAACTTCATATTCCCTGGCAACTGAAGTCGAATTAGCACAATGGCTGCATTTCCTTCATTAGCAGTACTTCTGAGCACCACACCAGAACAAGGCATTCAAGTGTGTGCTTTTGAAACACCATCCTCACCCTGCATTTGCATAAAAATACCAGACCTATTTAAGTGACAACCCCACTTCACTAAACCACATTACATAACCCCGTTTCTTCCCTCAGTTGACACACCAGAGACACCTTCACTTCCAAAGCAAGCCTTCACCTTCTGAACAGGCTTTGGAAGGATTTTTGTTTTTTTTTAAACAGAAGACAGGTTACCAACCACATCGTTTTAGGCATATGCTGCTTTCACACGTAAAAAAAAATAAAACTGAATTATCTTCCTTAATTTTTTTCCACGCTAGCAAGATCTACCATTTCAAAGTACATTCAGCCTTTCTCTAGAAGAATAACTGCATGGAGAATCAGAAGTCCTAAACAGCACGAGGCGAAGAGAAACTCCCAGCTGATACGCAGCCATGAAACACTCATGTACCTCCTCGAGCCCCGCCGTGGCAACAGGGATCACCCTGGCTTAGTGGTTACCTACGGCACAAACACTTCTGGCTATTTCATTTCTATGGAGAGGTTTGTTATAGTTTTCTAGTATGACACACAAGGTTCTTCTCAAAAGCCAGCTTACAGCTTGGGGAAATTCACCACAGGTTACTAGACAGACTGTATCTTGTCACTGAAACCTCAGGCTGGAAAATCTCCAGACCTCCCAGTGTCACCAGCTGGAATCACTGCAGGCTCATCTCAACCCTCCATCCTTCCCGACCAGGAAAACCGAGTTCTCAGCCGGTCACGACAGGCAGCTACCTTCCCATTTTTTATTTGCTGGCTGCTGCAGCTGCCTTTATAATGCAGCAATGGCAAATTCATCCTTCCCTGGACCACAGCACAAGGCGATGCGAGCCAGGCGACTGGGAAGAACAGGAGCTCAGCCCCATCCTGGCCGCACCACCCTCCGGGAAGCACCTCGTGCCATCCCTCCCAGCAGAGTCCCTCCACCCCTGTGCTGGCAAACTGGCCGTGAAGAAGCCAGCGTGGCCTCCACGTGTCCACCTGCCACCCAGCCCCACGGCGTGCGACACGCTGAAGAGAGCAGCGGAGCCAGGGATGCACTGGGGCGTCACCTCCCCTGCCTCGGGGGGTTGTCAACACCGAGCGCTTACGTTTCAGCTACACACAAGCAACACGAACTTGCAAATTATCATTTTCTGTGGCTCATCAGGTATCCAAAGCTTTCCATTACTATATTAAGCCGAAGATTTTCCCGCTAGATAAACCCTCCTTTAGCCATGTGCTGGAGTCATAAAATTCCCAAAGTCTGGTCCTACGTTGGCTTCCTCTAGAGCCTTAGGAGAATGAAACAGTAAGGGAAAGCCTCTTTAGCTACTAATCAAGCTATTAATAAGCCTGTTCAGACTCTGGTGTGGAGTCTGTTTTCTGAAGTTTCACGCAAGGGGTCAGTGCTACCTGGACAGATGGGAGGGATTCGGTTTTGCTTTACAGCAGCTGCCTTTTCCTCCTGAAATAAGGGAGCAAAAGGAGGTTGTGAGGGAGCTGATGTGAAGTCAACAGCTCTTCAGCTGTCAGGAAGGACAGCAGAGGCAGCCACTGCTCTGTCCCCATCCCTTCTTCACCACCTCCGCTGGTGGAGCCTGCCTCTTTGTGGCAGGCTGCAGCGTCATGTGCAGGCTGCAGCTCACTTTCCGATGCCTGAACTGAACATGGCCACACCATCTCCTCCGCTCCCCGAGCCATTACGGGAAATCGTGTTCCAAATGCACCCATAAGCTTAGCCGGGGCTATGGCATTATGCATGTCTAACAGTTTTGGCATCTCCTCGCCTCTGCAACACGCAAGTCAGAATACATATTTCTTCCTGCAGAGGCTTGCAGGAAAAATAGCCCTGAGACAACTATTTAATTTCTGTAACAAGAATTGCACTAGTATTTGCTGTATTTCCTAACCTCACGAACACAGCTACAGTCACAGGCTACCTGCAGAAGCCACTAATGCAGTCATAAGCTAATGAAGCGTATTTTGAAATCGCGGCCGCCCGCATCCCTCCGGCTCCCAGTCAGCCCAGCAGCCACCAGCAGCGCTCGGCCCAGCCAGGGCAGCGGCCCCGCTGCCTCCGCTCCGGCGGGGAAGGGGCGGTGGACCGGCCTGGGCTCTCCCCGCTCCTGCCGGCCGCCCCCGGCGTCGGAGGAGCCCAGCAATGGGCGAAGGCGCTGGGGCTCCCCGGAGGGGCCAGGCGGGGCTGGGGGGCTCGGCCCCGACCCGCTTCGGCTCCCCGGGCGGGAGGTGCGGGGCTCCGGGCGCCCCGGGGGGCCGGGCTGCGCGCCCGGGGCGCTACTGGCGGCGGCTCTCGGTTCTCCGGCTCAGCAGCGGCCGCGGCAGCGACGAGCCCGGTACCGAGCCGGTGCCCCGGCGCCCGCCGAGGGACCAGCCCGGCTGAGCGCGGCGGCTCCAGCCTGCGGGACACCGGACCCCCGCAAGCCCGGCTCGGGGGAGCACACCCCGGCGGGAGAGCGGTGGGAATTCAGCGGGTCCGGCGCTGCTGAGTCACCGGAGCGGGTCAGCCGCACGGCGCAACCCGCACCGACCCTCCGGGACCCCCGCGCCGCCGCGGGGCTGCCCGGCCCGACCCGGCCCGGCCCGGCCGGCGGGGAGCGGTGCCCGGCCCCGGCTCCAGCAGCGGCCCCGCCAGCGCGGCCGGGGGCGCCGGGAGCCGCGGGGGAAGATGCGGGGCGATGCGGGCGGCCGCCGGGGGCCGGCCCCCACCTGCTGCGGGCGGGCAGGGGCTGCGGCCGCCACCGCCCCCGCGGCGGTCGCTCACCTTCCGTGGCATAGCTGTGGTCTCGCAGGAAACTGCTGCTGATCTTGCGGGTCTCAACGTCCTCCTCCATTGACGGCGGGCTGGCGGGCGCGGGGCGTCAGCAGCCGCAGCCGCGGATCCATCATCCCCCCCCGCGCCCTGCTCCGCGGCGGCCGGCCGCGAAATGCGGCGGCGGTGGGGGGGCGCAGGGGCGGTGGAGCCCGCTGGCTCCTCCCATACGGCACGGCACGGCAAGGCACGGCTCGGCACGGCACGGCACGGCACGGCGCCGCGCTCCGCCCGCCCCGTCGGGCACGGCGCGTCCCGGGCAGGCGGAGCGCGGCGCTGCCCCTGCCCCTGCCCCGGGGATGCTCCTGCCCGGGGACGGTCCTGCCTGGGGATGCTCCTGCCCCCGGGGGACGGCCATGCCCGAGGATGCTCCTGCCCGGGGATGCTCCTGCCTGTGGACGCACCTGCCCCCGGGGGATGCTCTGCCTGGGGATGCTCCTGCCCCCGGGGGATGCCCCGGCCCCGGGGATGCTCCTGCCGGGGACGCCCCTGCCCGGGGAAGCTCCCGCCTGGGGATGCACCTGCCCCCAGGGAAGCTCCCGCCTGAAGGAGTGCTGCTCCCTGACCTGCCCACCCCAAACACAAGAATACAGCCGGGGTCTGACACCAGGCCCTTTTTTGGCAGAAAAAGAGACACAGCATGTAAACGCCGGGTGTCCGGGGACAGGGGGTGCTACAAGGGCCATGGGGGTAGCCAGGCCAGCAGTGACAAGGAGGTGTGTGCCCATGGGTGCCTCGCCCAGGCTCGCCCCGTCTCAGCTGTGGAAGGGGGTAGGGATGCTCGGTTTATGGCTGTGAAGGTCAGCGCGGGTAGGGGGATCGGTGACATCTGAGGAAGAGCACGAGAACAGGAGCTATGGGGGAAGGGAGGGCTCTTGTTTTCAGGGCACATCTCTGAAAGGACAGGCTGTATTCTGGATGTGTCATCTGGTGCACACCAAAGGGAAACAATTACTCTTTGGGAGGGTTTTGTGTCTTGAGACAGTCCAGGAAGAAATAAGCCTTGGCACTGCCTGAGCCACTGGCAGACACAGGGGGGAAACTCATGGGGGGCAAGTTTCCCCAAGTCCACTTCTGTTAGCTCTTGCACCTGAAGTTGGAGGTAAAACCCAAGCACCGTGTCAGGACACAAGACGTCCCTGGCCAGGCAGCGATGTGCGCCCTGGGCAGCAGCGTGGGGGGACAGGCACGACTCCATGCTCTCATGCCAGCGCCACAACCGACCCGCAGTGTCCCCTCTGCCCTCTGCTCTCCTCCGCCCAGATGGCTGATGAAGGGAAACAGGCACACGGACACAGCCCGGGGTCCGACCCGGGCCTGCACCCCACAGCGCACCCCTGCCCCGCCATCCAGACCTGCCTCGGCAGCACCCTCGGTAGCAGCAGAGCCCTTGCTCTGTCCAGGATCGTCATCGGTGCTGGCTGCTGGCTGCTGGCTGGGTGCAGCAGGGGAGCCGGGCACAAACGGGCACAGGCCCCATGGCCCCTCTGCGCTGCATGCCCACCTGCCAGCACAGTGAGCCCAGTGCCCTTTGAGCCCGGCACGGCACAGGGCTGGGGTCAGCCGCAGGAACTGTGGAGCTCGACAGGAGCTGTCTTGACAGCCCAGTGCCACATCAGCAGGGAGCGTTATTGTTACTGGGACTGGAGGGGAAACAGGGGATGCAGAGGGAATGGACAAAGATGCTGGATAACATTGTAAATACAGTGGCGCGCTGCAGGTCGATTTCCTCTCCTACCTGTAGTATCATAATTAAAATCTCATTGGCAAGGTGCAAGATTTTACAGCCTACATTATTATTCTGCTGAGATTGCACTGCCTCCATGGGAGCTGCTTATTTCAGGGGAAGCATGGGAGATAGCATCTCGGAGCAAGCTCAAGGACTCCAGTACGTCTAGTACGCACGTCTTGTGGACAAGGCACTCCACGCCACCACCGCACCGCAGCAGCGCCGCACGCCTTCTGGAGGAGCGTGTGGATCCTCTCAGGCGAGAGGCAAGAGAGGGAAGGCTCTTTCTGCCCCGTGTCGTGACCTTGTGAGGAAAGGTGAATTCCCAGGCTCTCAGCTGCCTGCCTCCCCAGGACGGTTTCTGACATGCTGTCACGTGGAGGTTGATGTAAGGCATTGTAAAACTGCACCTTGGAGAACTCTGGCAGTTACTCATACGCATATATAACTTCAAGGATTTGTCAGTCAACCTCATCACATCACAGGCCATTCATTAATACAGGGATTACTGATGTGACAAGCCAGAAGCATTCATGAGACAGGCATGAGCCTGGAGTCTCCATGCCCAAAGCCTTCACTGCATTATTCTGGAATGTGAGTTCCTTGCTATAATCACCAGGCACACGTTTATGTTAAGCAAACACATTGTATTTGTGGCTGACGCTGCTCTCGGTTGCAGTGAGCGAGATCCACAGGTTAGTCTGAATTCACTCACTGCAACAAGGCACAAGACCTGGCCATGGTTTCATGGCAAAGTACAGAGATGTATTTACCGATGCTCTCTTGCAGGCCAGAAAGAGTCACAGCAGTAACATCATGCTTTAAAAATAACTTTTGTGTTGCTGGTAGCTCCTTGTACACGCTACAGTGCAGGGGACCGGACCCGAACACGGCACAGCAGGACTCAGAACTGCTGCTGGCTCTGGGCAAGCCAACCGACACCTCCGTGCTTGCAGCCTCCTGTCTCTGAAGGGAATGGAAGGGTATGGACCTCCCACAGGAAAAGAAAGGTTAAAACCAAACCAAAACGCTGCACCCAGGGATCAGATTACCTCTGCCTACCATGTGCGTTTGCCTGCAGGTGTGCACTTGTGTACGCCGTGTAAGACACAGGAGCAATCTAGCTTAAACAATCCCAACTCCAGAAAAGAAAAATAAAGACAGATGTTTAATAAGCAAATGTTACCGTATCACATCCTCCCTTCAGATCTCAGATGGCAAGCCTCAGTCAAAAGGCAATGCCCGGCATGAATAACAAGCCCCTGAAATACTTATGAATATTATTAAAGAAACATGAACACAAATCTGCAACCTCCTTCTCTTTCTTTTCAGCAGGCTCCGTCTTCAGTGTATTTCCATTTTAACAAGTGCCAAGTCCTTTCTCCCTTATTAACTAGAAAAATTATTCTCCCCATCGTGCATGAATTACAATTATGTATTCATAAGTCCTGCAAAGTTTTCAATACACCGTATCATTTAAATACATCCACAAGCCACCTGGTTGTTATGCAACGTGCATAGGAGCTGCATCATGAAATCCATTTATTCTCAGCTTTTTAAAATCCAGGAACAAGCCTTTACAATAACTAAAAGCATTAGCTGTCCTAAGCAGGAATCCATTTGCAGATTAAATTCGCCAAAGGTCAGCTTGTAGCTGTCAGTGTTTTCCAAACCCCCAGGTCTCTACCATGTTATATACTTTGACATCTCTTGAAGAGCCAGGACATTTTCCACTCCATTGATTTATGCTTCAGTTAGAATGGGTTTAAGAGCCCCTGTGCACAGGTTTCTGTGGGACCTAAGCAGTGTATTAATAATAATTGAATCAAACCTCCGATTTTATGCTCAGCACAAAACTTCCTTCACCTCATTTATTTTACCTTCACATCCACGAGCACTAGATCTGTTTTCCTAATGACTGGTCTGGGTTAGAACGCTAGCCTCATTTTTTTAGCTGTTAAATATATAATTAGATAACAACATTTCTTTTAAACTTGTAAAAATGATTTCTATTGATTAACTGATCGTTAGCGCAGTGCCGCCACTGACACGCTGACTTGCTGGACGATGCCGGGAGGTCAGCCTCTGCAGAGAAGGTCTGGTGACGGCACGTGCACCCAGCTCTGCTGGCCCAGGTCAGGGGACAGGGCCACCGTCCCTGTGGCCCCTCTGCTCTGCCCCAGCCGCATGGGGTGGAACATCCTCCTGCTCCGGGTCGGGACGGGGGAAGCAGGACGAGCTCCCACCCTGCAGCGTCTTTGACCGCTGTTGCCACGTGGAGGAAGATGGCTCTTGGAAGACTGAGCTGCCGTGCAGCTTCCCTGCATGCCGCGATCTATGTTTTATGGAAACGGACACACCAGAGGGCACAGCGAGATGGGCTATTTCTCCGCACCGCTCTTGGTGAGCACCGGAGCTGACGCCGCTTTGGAGCATTGCAGACGCTCCCCGAGGAACCCAGCACGTGGTGGGAGCGGGGGAGCTTGGAAGAGGCACTAACTGTGCCTAGAAGGGATCGCGACGGGGATAGATATTTAATTGCATATGTTTGAAAGAGAAATACCATCTTTCTCGACACTGCACTTTAATGCATATGTAAATTAATTAGAATTCATGTTTGTTGTGCCAATCATTACTTCATAAAGTGATGCAATCCCTTAGACCGGTATTGGCTTTTGAAAGGCCACTGTCACTCTGTAAACACAGCTGACTCCGTGGTGTTGTTTTCTTATGTGGGAAAGAAGTTTTCTCCCGAGGAGTGCTTGTAGACTTAGCAAACTAAGGACACAACACAATCGGTGGCCACCACTATCTGCACTAACCAGGTCTGCATACCTTCAGTGTGTGAGAGCATGCCTTAACCGAAAGCCCAGCTCCGTGCGGGAAGGGGAACCGGTGCTAGCACGACACCACTCTGCAGCGAGCGCCAAAGTCAGCACCTCATTTTTGATCTGGGTGAAGGTCATGTCATAAAATTAATATTCTGAGAGGGAGAGCACTTAAAGCTCTTGTACAATTTCTCTCGTCATGTCCAGTTCCCCATGCATTTATAAATGTGCTCCAAGTCCTTTGGCTCGCAGATTCCAGTAGACAGAGCGCTTCAAATCCAAGAAGCTAATTAAGCAGCAAAAATGGGATAATTACACTCCTATTATCCCCACAGGTAATTGGTGTCAGCTGATCGGGTTGGTGGCTGGCTGGCCCGTATTTACGGGATGACCCCAAAGGGAAAGGGGCTGTCCCAGGGCAGAGACCCTCATGCTGCACAGGCTGGAAGAGCCACATGACAGCAACCCGGAGCTTCTCGTGATCCCCAGTGCTGAACACACCCGGCACCGCAGGTGAGGTGTCCCTGGGACGGCTGCAGCTGGTGGGAAGCCCTGGCCGCTGCTGCAGGGAGCAGCACCTCTAAGCGACCACAGCAGACATCTTGCTGAAACCGGGGGTCTGGTGCTACTGACTCCCTCCTCTCAGCCAGAGCTGAGCTGCAAGCCAGGCGTCCCTCCAGAGGTGCAAACGTGGGACTGCCGGGGGCATCTAGCCTGGGACTGGCAGGATTCATCACCATTTCGCTATACTAAGTCAGTTTGTTTCTCACATTTTGCACTATAAGTCACATAAGAAAGCTGGGGAAGCTGTAACCCATATCTGGGATGAAGTCCCAATCACATGAACTTTAATTAGCATGACTTCAGGAAGACCAATAATTTACTGGATTAAACCAAGATCAAGAAAATTGGGAAGTCAGGTCACACGCAGAGGGCGAGCTGCAGCCCTCTCCTTCACAAATAACAGAGAACAAGGGTCAGGACCTCGGGGCAGAAAAGGGAAGAATCAGTTCATCGAATGCAAAGCAGGCGAAGACTTCTGCCTCCCAAAGGTCGTATGATAAATTGATCTACTTGGCCTTCACCCCTGCTCTGCGCTGTTACTGGTACTGGTACAAGCTGTACATGATTAACAGCACACCAGTAACGAGCAGTGCCACACACCCAGCCCGGCTCAGGGAATAGCTGCTCTGCAAGTGCTTTCTCTCCTGTCTTCAATGAGACTGACCAGCTTCTGTGGCATTTTAGCACGCCCTTCTTCATTTTTACTCTTTCCCTACTAAGCATTTTATGCCAGGGTCTGAAAACAGCCTCCCTTTGCCTATGTACTGCTTTTGCCCTTTTTTTGAGCAGCCCCATCCAGTGCCCGTTGCCAGTGCTTCTTGCTCGTTTTCTTCTGAGCCAAAACTTTGCTCTCCCTTCGTACATACCCAAAGAGCTACAACTCAGCTAGTGGGACACATTTTTTCAGTGCAAAACTACACAGATTTTGCTCAGGTAGTGTCAGATTTTGCATGTGTGAGTGTGTCTGTGTGTGATTGTGCACACACTGCCCGTGCGGTACGGAAAGGCTGTGGCAGCACCGAGCTCTCAATCCGCCAAACGGGGCCAGGCACTTCCATGTCATCAAGTGCAACCATCAAATCTCAGCATCTTCTATGGCAGCAGAACCATTTGGAAGAAGAAAGGTTTTTGTGCTAAATGATCAAGGTTTCACAACTTGTTCTCTGCTGTTCTGAGAGCAGTGATAACTGATGACCATTGCAATTATCAGGGCTAATAATCAGTAGGAACTCTTCCCCAAGTTCAGACTGCAATATGTATGCAGCAGATAAGAAATAACTTTTCTCAGCCATGTTTTCAGGTATTTCCTTTGTATTATCTCATTGTGTACGTTGGATATACTGTTTACTGGTACTTTATATATATAAGAAAATACATACTTACGGATTGCACAGGTGACATGACAAATGAGGGAGAACTAACAATGGACTACACTGAAATTAGAAAGAGAAGAGTCTTATTTCTATGTCTCTTAAGCAGTAGACCTGGATTATCTACAGGCTATTCCTCAGCAAGTTGACTTATTTTTCTGCAGTTCATCACCCTGCCATTCTCCCGAGAGCAGGGCAACGCCACCAAGCACCGCAGTAACCCCACCATCAGCGCCGTGGCTTCTCGGGGCTCCAGCTGGATTTGCGGTCACCTCAGACGCAGCGACCTGCTCCCAGTCCAGCGCGCGGCCGGCGGCCTCAACAGCCCCACTGCTCAGCAGCACGCGTGTACCCACGTTCGTTCCCCCAGCCGGGGTTTGTGAGGGCAGGGATGAACCCACCTCTAAGAAAGTGACTTTTTCAGTGGGATTGCCCATCCGGGCAGACACTGTTCTGTACTCAGAGCCACTCGGGGTACCAGCACCCATCCAGTTCCCCGTACACAAACCTTCCCCTTACCAGTGTTTTGACTTTGACCAAAACCAGTACAGAGGTAAGGGGCCTGGCTCCGATCTCGCCTATGTCCACGAAAGCCTGCAGAAATGCTCCCGAAGCCAAGTAAGTGTCTGTGGGAATCAGGCATCCCACTCTCTGCGGTCATACTTTAACCGCAGGATCCTTGCCCCAGTGCTAAACAGAGCTGAAAAGCAAGGCGACGGGGCAGCCTTTTGTGCGGGAGGCTGAGGGCCCAGCACCATACAAAGCCCCCACCGCGCCCGGGAAGCCTCGGGGTACGCATCAACGCCTTGTGAAGAGCCAGCCGGGCTTTTCCCTCCTGTGCTGGCAGAGCATCCCCGCTGACGGCTCGGCTGGCTCGGGCCGCATCACTGCAGCCGCAGGCAGCGTGCAACCGTGGCTGCCGCCGGCCCACGCCGCCCTCCCTGCCATGGGAACGGGCCCTGCTGCCACCGGGCCGATCCCCTGCGGCTGCTGATGGCTCCTCCATCAACACGAGCCTTCTCATCTCCCAGCGTCTCTGCAGCTACTGCAAAGCCTGTTTAGACCTTGATACAGCAGTCTCACCTGAGAAACAATATTGTTCTTATTTATCAGCACAGGAGTTTGATTTCAAATGCAGCTCTTCTAAAGCCAAAACATCTTTCTGTTTACCAAATCACTCCCATGATGCAACAGATACCATAACTGTGCAACTGCAATGCAAACACGACACTTCCAGGAAGAACTTGTTATGAGTTATTTCTTCCTTTGCTCTATGGACAATCTAGCCGTAACATACTCATTTTCTCTATATTATTACTAAATTATATTGTTGCTAAATATACTGCAGAACGCATACGATACCCCAAAAATGGAATGAGTCACGGAATATTTCATGAGGGTCCAAGACTTCAATGTCCTTTAAAGGATACAGTGCGAACTGTTTGTCACATGTTCCTCACATCAGAGATATAATTAGCTTAAATACTTACACAGTAAATAGGATTTGCCGTTTCTGAAGATTAAGGCCACATGTTACAGCATCAGTGCATCTGAACCAGTTGAGCACAGTCTATGCTAAGGAATAAGTTTTTGCTTGAAAGCAGCTACTCTGAGCAGTGCTGCCAAGGAGGTCGTGTTGGTGTTGGGGTTTTGTTTGTTCCTTTGGTTTTGCTTTTTAACTGGAGTAACAAACTCCACCGCACATGACAGTGGAAAGCCAAAAGCTGACTGGCATTGATTGGGTATCCAGGTCTGAAATACCATCGTGAGACACAATGCAGAAGGTCTCCTGGGGACTTGGAGCACTACATATAAGAGCACACAGACGATGTACACGGCCCCACATAATACGTAAATACTGGCTCCTTGCCCCAAAGTGCTTACAGTCTGCTGCAGCGAAATGTGATACAAGAGATAAAGAGAATGCAAGATGACACTGGAACATTGTTCATGAGATAACCATTATAAGACATCTAAGGCTGAATAACTAAATCTAGTGAGCACAGAATGGAAAAATAAAGGAAATATTTTCCTTGGATTTCCCATTGATTTATTTTCAGTTGGTGAAGAAACTCACCGTGTTAATTCCACTATTTCATACCGAGATACAACTCCCAAAATGCTTTACATTAGGTTAGGTCACCGTATAGGAGGGGAACATGTGAACTTGCATGTGCATTTGAGTGGAACAGATATTGCAAAATTGCACTGAAGGTCATCTGCGTATCTTCAGCTGGCTGCACACCTCAGCCGTGCGCACGCCTCCTCGTCTGCTGTTCACGAAACGTAACGTAGGCAGGCTGGGCTCTTCACAGCAGCGCCAGGGACTGGCTGCCGCTGGCGTGTACGTGTGTGTGCACTGGCTTCCAAAACCCATTTCTCATTCATCTCTCCTGCTTAAAAATATTCAGTCATCAAGCCAAAGGCAAAACACAATTCCATGGAGCAAAGATGACAATCACACACAAAAAAACCCCAAAACCAAAAAACCTGGAAAGCTATCAAACGACTATTGTCTGTAAACTGCTTATCCATCAGCTGCATGATCAGAAGAAGCAACAAAAGGAGAACTGGGATCAGTTTGTTAAATTAGAATTAAATACGCAAAATTTTGTACAGCCCCAAAGGTGGATTTTATTTGAAAGGATGTATGCCAATATGAGACACCAACACATCTAGGTCATTTTGAATTGTATATCCTAAACTGCAATTACTCCACCGCCTTCATTTAATTTGAACATGGACTACATCAAAAAGTAATGAAATCGTGGTATAAATTAAACCAGGGCTGCCTACATCTTGTAACACAAGCACAGTAAGTTTTACAGCACTGCGAACTTGGCGCTGGGATTATTACTTTATAAAAATCATTCTGCTTGTCCTCAAATGTCATCTAGCAGCAGCAGAGAGGAGAGCACCCAGATGCAGCTTGGCCATCCTCGTAAAATGGAAAGCACAAAGGCTAATCAGTCAGACAGGATTAATTCCCCAAAGAAAAGGAAACCGCGTGTCTGGCAGAGCAGCAATCTTGACCCGTATCCGGATTAGTTGAAGTTTCACAACCGTCAGAAGGATGGATGGGGTCTCAAAACCAGGCTGGTGGATAATGCAAAACCGGGCAAGGCAAAATAAAGCAGTTGTTGGCTGCAATACTGAAAGCCAGACAACCGAGAGAGCCTGTAAGTAGTGATCTACTTTCCAACTCAACATTCACAGGAGTTTGTACATTTTTAGTGATACTTCACAAAGCGACAACCAACGCAGGCGAAGGGCCTGCCCGCTGATAACCGTGTTTCCTCCCCAGCTGCCTTGGTAGAAGGATACAGTCTGTTGGCAGTGCATCGCAATAAATTAAATCTGAAATTCAGCCGAGTGCTGGAAAGCCAGCCCAGCCTCACGCATGCTTTGGTTCACATAGAACGTATTTTAAGCACAAAACTATTTTGGTATGGGAAAAATCACAAGAAGTCATCACAACATGCTCTGATTCACCGCCTCTCTGCTATTGTATGGCCACACATCCCACAAGCACGCCTGAGCTGCCAGAGGAGATGGCAGCCGTGGCACTGAGGGTGCACGTGAGCCTCCCGCCGAAACCCGGGTGAGTCCAGAGACCAGAACAGGAGCGCTCGGAGGCAGGCGGCTGCGCGCCCCGGGGCTGTAGGCCCGCAGGGTGACGCTGCACCGCGCTCACGTCACGCCTGCGTTTGCATACTTCATTATATGACAGTATGGTATGTTATACTATATCATCCTATAAAACGAAGCCCTTTAGAACGGAACCTTTCAGCTTAAATTGTGTTTGTGTTCGAAGCATCTAAGCATTAACAGAGGGTCAAGGCGTGTCATGCTTTTCCCATTCAACGTTTCTTACGCGCACATGGTCCTCAATTCAGTCGGCAATGCTGCTTCTCCATGACTCGGAGCCACAAACAGGGAGCAGCAAATGACAGCAAATGGAGCAAGCGCCTGCAGCTCCAGCCCTGCAGGCACGCAGTGCCCTCGGTACAGCCCTTCCCTCCCACATCATTCCCATTTCATTCATTCTCTGTGAACACCTGAAATTCAGCATTCAAATTTGACCGATCGCTCCTGGGGATATGCCTCCTCCTCCACAGGACCTCCAGGTGCCTCCAATAAAAATGGCAGCTTGGGGAGATGTGGTATTGGGACTGGCTGGGGTCCCCATCCCTTGTGTGTGCCCTGGTACCCGGCTGGCCCCTGCCTGGGTAACAGAGGGGGCTGCTCCATCACAAAGCAAAAATACCCGCCCCTGTTTTCGGAGTCCCAGCATGAGGGCTGGGCATGACTGAGGTCTCACTGGTGAAAATGAACCCTGCGGTGCCCTGCCCTGCACTGCCAGCCTCTCGCTATTTCCCAGGACAACAGAGTTCGTTTTTCCATTCTTCTCTTCAACCGTTGTACAGTAATAGCTCCCAGAAACGGCTGCATCCCAGCGCTGGGAGAAGTTCTCTCTCCTGTGTGGCATGCAGTCTTCGTACTCGTTTACACCGATTTCCACTTTTGGAAATCTCCGGGAGGAAAGATGGGATGCGAGTATCACACAAGGATATAAATGAGATGGAAGAACACCACATAGGCAGGAAAAATACTTAGGATAAATACTTAAATACTAAATGGGCTTAGGACATCCGCCAGGTCTATGCTCTCCTTACACTAAGGAGAGACCAACCTTTAACAAAACATAAAACCAGTTGTGCTACTAGAGAATAATTGTGAAGTATAGCTTAGGGGAGGAAAAAAAAAAAAGACACCATGGGGAGCCTTAAAAGTTCGCACAACTTCTCAAAACACTAACATTGTAAAACTAATATTTGTATGTCACTAATATTTATGTATAATCTACCTCATATCATTTGGAAAAACAAACCTGGAAAACTGTTAATTAATAAAAGACATCACGTCTTATTAACGTTCATATAGTAATTACGAAAACCACAAATCCATCTGTTAAGTAGTCAGCAAACAAGACAAATGACTGTGTTATGTTAAACAGATTATAAAATGCCTGAGGGAAGGAAATCTAATAGCCCCGACCAAATCATGAATCAAGCAGCAGCCCAGTCTAGCACATGGGTTACACACGAACATAAACGTGCATGTGCTCACACACGTACCTGCCCTTCCCAAAGCCTTCTCCTGAATTACATATAATAACAATTTAAGCAATGAGGTCAGTATTACATTATATATAAAAGTCTACATTGAAACATGATGATGTGATCATTAAGATTTTATTGTCCTTTAAAAAAAAATTACTTCCTAAAACAGACAACTATCCCCACCAAGATGAGACTGGAACAATATGCAAAGCAACATTAAATCCAATTGCCCCTGCCCATATGGGAATCCAGTTACTTTAATCCAATTTAATAAACAAAACTGATTTCATTCTTGTCATGTTTTTGAATGATTTCTGAACATTTAAAGGAAGAAACAGTCGCGCATGGAGAGTAACTGATTCATCAGCATGAGCACCATCAATCCATCAGTATGTTCTCTGGACATTCAGCATAGTACGAGGCATGAAACACCGAACACCCCATTCTTCATGCAATATATATGCAAAACTGGATGCCAACTTGTATGCAGTCTTACCATAATTAGTCACCTAAAACAAGTAATTGTGCTAATTAAAAAAAGTCATTTGAATAGCATATTTCACATGATTATCCTGAGTTCACATGTATTAGCAACTCACTCCCCCTACTCTGCAGCAATACACACCCGCACTGCTGCAGAAGGATGTCCTGGGACAACAGACTGCACCCCCAGCTCCTCCCCAAACGAGCCGCAGACATTAGCACCTGCAGCTCTTGGTCCCCACCGGCCTGTCCCAAGCAATTCCCACGCTTCATCTCTCTTAGCCCTTCCAGTCCAGCTTGCCACATCTGACCAGAACGAGAGTCATCCATACTCCTGCTGACTGCAGAGTCTATTTGAGAGCTATCCACACACCATCGTAGGTAACTTCTGCCAACAGACTACGGCAAAGAGGTTGCGGTGCTCCATTTTCCTGAGACCCAAATTTATGGGAACAAAATGTCAAGGGTATAACAGCAATGTTCCCCTCACTCCTGCCCTCAAATGATCTGTGTCAGAAAGATATGGCCATGACATTCTATCAAAAACATTCTCCGTGGTCCTCCCAGTCTTACACATGGGAAATTTCATCAGTGTGAATTTTACGGCTTTTAAGTTTAGACAACACAGAGAGTGATGTCAAGCACAACAAACCTGCAATGCCTTTCCTCTCAAGGACAACTACCCTTGAAAAATTACAAAGTCAGCACAAACAGGAGAAGATAAAGATTTGAGGGCAGGCCGAGCAGCAGAGGGTTGTAAATGGACTCATCTGCAGGCAATTTGTTTGCCATGTAGTTGTGTGTGCACTCACATTCAGGATACAGCACCCCATAAGAAGACGGGGAACTGTTTGCCTCCCCGGCGAGAGGAGGATGGGGAAGGCATGGGAACCCCCCCGGGGGCCATGCGGTGGGTCCAGGCAGCCCCTGCTCACCCCCACGCAGGGCCAAGCCTTGCTCCTTGCTCTGCACCAGGCATCCTCGGGTCTGGACCTGCTCGTGCACCAGGAATCGTCACTGCGGTCCTGCATCTCTCCTGAAAATCAGCATCTCTCGGCAACTCTTGACCCTCTCTCCCTGCAAGCTGCAGGGCCCCCAGACCCTTGGGCTCGGAGCCCCCCTGGAGCATCTCCAAGGCCCCATCCTGGGGACACAGGCTGCCCCGGCCACAGGGAGCAATGGCCCATGGTGCTGCCTGTGTCCATGGGGACATTACGGACAAGAACCATACAGGGAACACGACTGCCTCTTGTTTCCCCAAGCGACAAACACTTTTGCTTCTTGCTCTTAGGCTGCTCCTGTTTTTAATCAATTGGATTATTTGTTTTCTTCTCCAATTATTCTGTCGCCTAAGACTTCAGATTAACAGTGTGGATGGAGAGAAGCCTAAGCTGCGATTAGGTTAAACAGTCAAGTCAATTAGCCTCTTTCAACGGAGTAACATCTAACCATGTGGCAGCGGGTCAAAAAACGCACCTTGATGGTTGTTCTTCATGGGTTAGCATGGCAGGTTTGTTGCCATCTGCTTGTGAGTTGCTTACTCTTTCATTTCAGCTGAGGAATGTTGAATTTAAAGGCAGAATCAAGGCAAAAATAAAAGGGAAGCCTTCTCATCAGCTCATGCTTTTGAATGCATTGGTTTTGTTGTGAAATTTCCACTTCAGGCGGGTTACTAAGAAACCGGATTAAAGAGAAATAACACCAGTGTGCAAGCTTGTATTGACAGGGTCCGCACATGTGAGTCTGCCTGTTTGTGTGGATGTGCCTGTGCACAGATATCCCACAGCTCTGAGGAGGAGCATCCAATGAAAGAAAACCTTAAGGTGAGCTCTGCCTGCGACGAACGTGGACATCTCTCTCGGACCAACGTGCTTCTCGACTTGCTCCTTCCCGCTGCCTGGAGAACGCTGCCGTGCAGACAGGCAGGGCATATGCCACCCTCCTGGGGGCTCACACGCAGGCGGCTGCGGCAGCGAGACCCTGCCCAGCCCCACGCGTGGTCTGTGCCTGCCCTGGCACTGCCACCACTCCAGCCCCGGGGATCTGCGCTCTGACAGCTGCCGGGGGAAGGCGGTGACACAAATGGCCCCAGATTTGGAGCTGGCTGTGATCTGATCCAGCCCAGACTAAGGGATGAAATCCCTAGGAATACCCTTTGCAATAAATCTTTCTTCAATGGACAGTTCAGGCATTTAAAGCCAGACTCCTAATGCCGCTGGAGCACCAAGGTCCTCGTGATTTCACAGCCTGAGGAGTCGGCAGCCTGTTGGTCTCCGAGCAAGAGGTGAACTCAAGTGCAAGAGACTGTTAAAGATGGTTTTACAGGCAAGAACTGAATGTTTTATTCTGGGTTTGTTTTATGTGGCTGCCCTACAAGGTGACCAATATCCCTACAAACCTCTTCCAGAGGAGAGCCCAGCCCCGAAGGTCCCACCTTCGATGCTCAACATGTGGCACGGCCCAGGCCCATGGTGGGGACAGTGGGGACCCCTGTGTATTTGGGTGACGACACCACTCATTTTTAAGGTGTGGTATTACTTCAAGGTATGTGTGCTATTACCAGCATGGGAGCTAAGACTAAGGGAATTACCAGGTGATTTGTATGAAGCATAAGGGAGAAACAGAATTTAGAGGTTTTCCTACAATAGGAGTTAATGGGGAACAGCAAACAGAGCAGGGACTGAGCACCCATGTCCCCAGGGGCATTTTAGTACCAGTCTCTCACTTGCCCAAAGTCACAATTTCTTGCTTGCTATGATTACATTGCTTTCTCTGCAAAAAAGAAAATATATCCCCCCAGTTATAGTGGAAATAAGATTAATAAAGACAAGAAATGCAAATACTATGCCTGACTCTACCACGGTTTGGTTTTGTTTGTTTTTTTTTTTTAAATAACCTCAATCAAGTTCCTTGACCTTTTAGATCTAGAGACTTTACGCCTAGAACACAAATGAGCAGTAACAGAGTGCTCAGTCCATCTCTGTGATGAGGTCCAACATCCACCGTCCCAGGGTGGCCAAGTCCCCCTGTGCTCACCGCACTTCACAAGCAATGGAGGGCCCACACATTTACAGTGCCACCTAAGTACCCCGTGTTATTTTAAATTACTTCACGAATGTTACAGAAAGAGAAAACAAAATGTACTGTTCATTCAACAAAATTGAGCACCACGCTTTTCCGCTCGCTCTGGCTCAGTGACCCAGATCACAACCGATGCCAGCAGATGCGGTGCCGGTGCTGACAGCGGCCGTCTCCCCTCGGGCAGGGAGGCACGAAACACAGCCACGAGCCGCGCAGGTGGGCACTCACCCCCAATGTCTGCCGGTCCTCGGCGCGGCCACACTGCCTGTGGTGCATCCTCAGTGCTCGGCACGCCCAAACCTCCTTTGGGGTCGATGCATTTCACATCACCGCTGTGTGCTGCCATTAATCAGTGCTCAATGACAGCCCAAAGTCATTTCAGTTCTCATAGCTCCCAATAAAAACAAACTGCGGTTCAAACCTTACGGTATAAACCTTGCTCAGAGAGTCACTGGTTTAATAGGATTGTGGTATTGACTGGTTTCTACTTATATACAAAAAGTAAGATGCTTCAGCAGCTAAATCACAGCAGCCCAGACCTACAGACCAGGTATCCAAGTAACCGAGGCAGTGGGGTCCCTAAGCAGAAGAAAGAAGAAAATAGACCAATTTCATTAATTGTTAGAAGAATTCAGGAGAGAATTTGCAACTAGCCAAAAGAAGAAGAAAAGTATTTAAAATCAAGAAACTCCTCAGAAACCCAAGACTGTCTCTTAACACTTAAAGGACGGACAGCCTGACTAACAGGAATTCCCTCATCCATCACACCTTCTCCTGGAGCACGCAAAGCCCAGCACTGCTTCACTCCCATGCCAGCTCCTTACTGCACTTCTCTTAGACAGCCGATCTTTCATCCTCGTGCGCACGGGGAACACGCCCCAGTACACTCGCAGAGGGATGGGCGATAAAGGTTTCCTTCCCCCAGACGAACAGTTCAAGTCCAGCACAGTGGGAGATGAGATGTTATTTTCATCTTGTGGCTCTTTTATAAGTAACTCCTGGGAGGTGGGTTTTGTGGGTTTTCTAATGGGCAGACACTGCACAAAAAACGTCCACTGTAGTATCTGCGCTAGACAGCGATGCTTTGCCAAGGATGGCCTGGGTCATATCTACTGTGCTTCTTTTTCAGTCACCTGAATGATCGCTCCAGCTGTGCTCCAAGCCAGCTGTATAATGTGACGATTACGCTCAGCAGACTAATCGCTGCAACACCGTCCAGCACATGCTGAACTTCCCCAAACCGTACGCTGCGGTTGCATGTCACTCTGGGTTAAGGGACGAGAGTCGCCCTTGGTACGCACCACGAGAGCAGCTCGGATGCATGCAGGGTGGCAGTTCTCAGACCAGGGCACGGGGCGCCAGCCCAAGAGAGAGCACGGAGAGATGTCTGGCTAATTGTCACACACCGGATTCCCCAAGGGAATGAGGGCTCCACAGCAAGGGCCATCTTCAGCCTCCTCCCCCTCTCCTCCTGCTCGTGCATATGTTGCCAACACAGCAGCAAGCACTAGATGCCAGATGGCAAGGCACACACGGCGCATGAGCTCCAGCAACAGCAGAGGCCACAGCCCAGCAAGTTGGCCTGGGCAGGTCTTGGGGATCCCGTTTTTTCTGTTGCAGGATCCTGTTGTAGGCAACACACTTTCCAAGAGCTCCAAAGTCCACTTGAGGTTTCACTGCCCAAGAAGCAGCTTACCAGCACTGGGAAACGCACGTATGAAAGGGTGCAAGATTGCATGAGGGTAAACACACGCACACAGCCCTGGGACTGATCTGTTTTGCTTGCATAAGCAGTCATGGAAGTTTTCAGGTATCTGCGCTTCACAGAAATACCTAAAAATGCAGGTCCCTGAACCGCTGCCAGCCTCCCGTTTCAGCTGCGGACGGCAATGCAGTGTGCTGTGCCTCAGGGCAGGTGTGTTAAGGGACAGAGTAAGGAGCTTTTGAGCCCAGTGAAGGGTCTCACCCAGTTACAAATCAAAGGAGTAAACTTGCTTTCTCTGCTTGGCGAGAGCAGAGATTAAGAACTGATAAGCCCCTTGCTTATGCTTTAGAAAGACAGAATTTTATAATGCATTATTATGAAAATAAATATTCCATTCCTGACTAAGACAACAAAAGGAATAAACAGGGTGACAGAGCAGCTCAGCATTTAGGTACAAAGCACGCCTACATCAGAGGCGTCAAGTCCTGAACTCAGCTCCACTTGTAGTCCCTTTTCTGTTCTCTCCCTGAGTTCCTTAAATAATGCATAGCTCCTTCACAAAGATGTTGTGCAGATTCATTAGTTAATGTTTAAAAGGCCTTTTTGAAGCTATTTGGTGCTAAGTGCCATCATTATAGAGGTGGGCAGAGCAGCTGGAATAGGCACAAGGGAAAGATCCGTGGCTGAGATCAGCCACAATGCAGTGAGAGAAGGCGGCTGGGATCTGCGGAGCTGCGACACACAGCAATGATCCCGAGGGAACACACAGGTAAGGACTGAGTCCCATAAGGAACAGGAGCTGAGCACCCTTTGCTCCCCGCTCAGCCAGTGAGGTCGCAGGCGTTCCCCAGGGATAATCGTGATTCTCAGTACTCACAAGGACCCAGCCTGTGGAGACCAGAGCAGCCCATGGCAGAAGTCACCTATGGTGTCAGTAGTTAATTCCACTGGGAGAAGACTGGATCAGGTCCATCCATCGCTGACCAGCACGGCATCCCGCTGCTCGCAGCCACGCACACTCACACCCTCTCCCCTAAACCCACCAGGTCCATGACGGGAACTGACTGCACCTCGGCCAGGTGCTGAGCACAGCCCTGTCTGCGCACAGACCCGCTCGGCAGCGCCAGGGCTCCAGCGCCCAGCGTCCCTGGCACCGGCTCTGGACGCAGAGCCCCCTCCCTCGGGACGAGACCACCCGCCCTCCAAAGGGCACAAAGAGGATCTCCCTCTGCCCACGCTCCCACAGAGCTGGCACCTTCAAGGCCCCCAGCCCTCAGCCAGATCTGGTGGAGTAGGAGCAAGTGCCAGAAGTATGGGAGGAGAGCGGGTCTGATGGCCACGCTGACACATGCTCCAAGCATGGTCTTACAAGCCCTATTTCCAGAGGAAACTGAGCCAAAAAGTCACACTGTTGTGCAACACTGCATAGAAAGGGAAAAAAAAAAAGCAGACAGCAGCACTGGAAATGAATCTGTGCAGGAACAAAAACTGATGATGAAGTACACAGGAGTTTGCAAGACCTCACTAATGTAAGTGATTAATTATATTGCTGAATACGCGTTGCCCAGACAAGGGGTGGCCTACAACCGCAGCCAGCTGACCGCTCTCAAATCATATGCTGGAAAAGGAAAAAGAAAAAAAAGAGTGCTGAGCTGTATACTGGAAAATGTATTACTAAATGCCATGAACTTGCATTTGAAAGGAACTGCTGATTGTGAATAAATCCACCATATGGCTTTACAAAGCTGATAGAGCATTTATTTCCCAAATATAGCAAGATCAGCCTACGACAGCCTGTTTTTCTTTTATAATCCACATTAGAAAATCATTTAGAGTATAGTATCAAACAATTTGTTGGGTTGCTGTCACATAGTCACTCGTGTAATATAAGGCTTTCGCAGTAAGAATAGGATCTTGTGTATAGCAATTACACCTGCACAGCTTCACCACAACATCAAAACGTTTAAGGAATTTCTGGGACTTTTTGGTGACCTTGCTTCAGCAAAGCTGCCTGCAGAGAAGGGAAAGGTTAAACCTCAGACTATTGCTTTTCATTGAGTCAACACACATGGACTTGTGGCCCTTCGTGCCCTCTGCCAGCACGGTAATTTGTGACATTCCTGGGTGGGTTCAGTGGAGAGAGCATACAAAAATCGAGAAGCTGCAGGCTATCGCTGGGTATTTACCATCTGGTCTGCCAACCCAGGACAGCGGCTAAGCACGCCTCTAGGTCTGACGAGAGTCACTGAGCCGTGCCTGTGGTTTGTGCCGAACGCAGCCCGTGGCGCTGGGGGAAACGCGCGCCCTCGCCACGGGCCACGGGCAGGAGAATGGATTTGGCAATCCCACCGACACAGGGGTGAAGCTCTCCGTGGCGGGGAGAATAAATAGAGACAATTTCCCTGTTTTTTCTTACAGGTAGGTCACCCTGACCATACTCACCATCCTGCCTTCCCCAAAAGTGCTTCAAATAACTCCATTTCAAGCCAGCCGCAGAATGCGAGATCTGCTCTGAAGCTCGGCTTCCCAGCCAGCTGCTCTCCCTCTCTCCCACTCTGAAGCGCTGCTCGCTGTGCAACCCTGCAGCCTCAATCAGGTCTCTTCAGAGTGGGAGGGATGACAGAAGGTACCTTTGTGCTGATTTAAGCACTAACTAAATATAGATGACACGGGAACACTGGGAAGCTACAGCTGAACCCATCTGTAGTGAGTGAAATATAGTCACATAACGGAAATATCTCTAGAGCCTTGGAAATATGCTCTTAATTCGGCTCTTTCTTTTGTTGGAGCTGGTTTGACATGCAAAATTGCAGGAAGCCTTAGCACTAGGCAGCCTGGAGACCGACGGTCGCACTGGGATTGCTGATCAGCAGAAGAGCAGGATGGGGAGAAGAAAAATCATTTCCCAACACGAACTGGGGGAGAAGAAAAATCATTTTCAAAATCCTCTGATGACAGGATGGAATGTCCACAATTAAAAAAAAACCAAAACCCTCAGCAACATTTTTTGTTACTGAAGAAGCAAGCTGTTCCAGCTGCCTGCGGTCGTGCAGGGGTGAGGTGATGCAGTGACCGGAGCCCCCGGGCGCAAGGCAGCAGCGCGGTCCCCAGCACGGCCCCAGCCCCAGGGCGGGGGGCTCGGAGCCCTCGCCTATGCCGGTTTCGGGGCGGGGGGAGGCGGCGGGGAGCCGCACTCCGGTGCGGCGGGGGAGAGGCGCAAGGAAGGAGTCGGAGCGGCCGGTGCCCGCAGAACCGCCCAGCGCACCCCGCTGGGGCGCAGAGCGGCCCCCGCCCCGAGGGGACCCGGCCGCTGCCCCCCGCGGCCCCGGGGCGTGCACCGGCAGCGATAGCGGCACCGACACCGCCCCCGCCCGGCGGCCGGCGGCAGCGCAGCCGCCCCGGGAGCGGCGACGGGAGCCGCGCCTCCGCCCTGCGCCCCCCGACCGGCCACCGCCAGCCCGGGGCCGCCCGGCTGCACCGCGCCCTGGGCCACGGCCGGGGGGGCACAGAGGAAGAAACCCGGAGGGATCAGGGGTAGCCAGCGGGCCACCCGCTTCTCGGCTCTCCGGGGCAAAGCGGGACGCGGAGCTCTCCGGCGCCCGGGGGAGGTTTCCCAAAAGCTGAGCCTTTCGCCCCGTTTCCCGGTGAAGGCGCGGAAGGTACGCCCTCCCAACACCGCCCAGCGGCGACGCCAGCAGAGCAAGCCCGAAAACCCGGCCTGTCCTCCCCGCAGGTGGTCCGACCGATGTGCGGCAGAGCCCACATCCCAAGATTTTTTAAAATGCGTTTCTGGTTCTGTGCATGTGCGTACCCTTTCCCTGAGCAAAGGTTTCCTACAGACTCCAACAGCTCAGCAGAGTTGCTGGGCAGAACGTCAAGCTTGAGGTCTTGCCAGCTTTATTTTTGAAGAGGACTTTGAATAGTTCTTCAATTTGCAGCTAATAACATCACCCTAGCAAGTTTTCCTGCGCTGCAAAACAACAAGAGGACTTTATAACGCGTCGGTGCTTCAGTGATTTTGCAGGAGAGCTGCGTGCTCTCCTAGAATCCTTCATCAGTCCAAAGAGACACCAGGAGGGCAACGGGGTGCTGCCCCTTACCAGCATCTGGGGCAGCTTCTGCTTCTTCCCAGCTTCTCCAGCCCTCAGCCCTGTTATTTGGTAATATAACCTGAACAGAACCAGCACTGCTCAGAGATGAAAGGTTTAGATGAGAGAGGGAATAGCAACTCACGTGGGAAAAAAAAAAAAATAATTTGTCTCCAACAAACAAGCAATAGCTCTTTTTTTCTTCCTCTTTTTTTTTTTTTTTTAAGAGAAAATACGCAGCTTCAAAGCCTAGAAACAAAGCTTCAGAACAAAGCGTATGCAACACCCTTAATGAGCTGTTTAAGTAAACGGCATGCAATCACTTCTCCTGGCAGTGCTAATCTAGATCCACTGTTTCAATTGCATTTTAACTAAAACTTTAAAAACTCCGAACTCAGCAGAATCATCTCCTGCTCAACGTTCGCTCCCACTTACTACAATGAACTCCGTGGTCAGGGATTTTTCCCATCCTTGGCCTTCCTGCATGGGGAGGGGGTTGCTAGAAAGCAAAACTTAAAAGGACAGACTGGTCCCAGTTTACTTCACCCAAGATGTATGGCCCCACGTGCCAGACCACGCAGCACCCTTATTTCGCGTCGATAATCACCAAAGTCTGATCAAAGACAACCCAGGGTCTCAACAGGAGTCCCGTGGGACCGCCCGCAGCCCATCCAAAGGGAACCAAAGGCAAAACCTGAACGACCTCCTCAACCGCGTTTATTCAGATAGCTCAGAAGGGTCCCAGTAGGATATGAAGATTAATTCCTTTCAAATAGCAGCTCAATGTCACGCCCAGGAGAATTTAAAACCAAATTCAATCCCACTCTCTACCCAATAGCTTTGAGATAATACAAATGAGGTCATGTTTTAGCCTGGGAAATTAGTGCAAATACATATACTTTTGTAATAATAAAAGCTGATCTCCAACTCAGGCCTTGTCTGAGCCTAGGAGCTACTAGGCTTTTTTTTTTTTTTTTTTTTTTGGGAAAAAACCTACTTCAGCATAGTCATATCATTTATGGCTGTAAACTTAGAGTAGCATAAGATCATGTGAGGGATCATGGCCTCAATATAGAAATGTTTATACTTATCAGAGCTTATTTACAGATACGAAGCACTTTTATCTTGCATTAAGAGGTTTAGAAATGCCACTGGCTAGAAGTGAAAAATTCCACCCCTAACTGATAAGAGCATCGCATACAGCGTAGCCCTCTGTCCTCGTTTACACTGGCTTTCAGCAGGGCCTGCCATTAGCTCCCAGCTCAGAGCCCAGCGGACGCGCAGGGGTGGGAACCGCTCTCACCAGGGAGCGGCAAACCTGCTCCTCCAACCCAGGCAGCCAGCGGAGAGCTCAGCGACAGCAGCATGTCACGAGGGAAGCGGGCAGAGGATCTCTCCCAGCCAAGGTGCAGTTATTATCTGCAAGAAATCAGGGGAGATGTTTACACAGAAGACATGGCAAGGATCTGCGGGGTCCTGGAGGAATCCCGACTGCAGCAGAGCTGAGACAAGAGCAAGGAAGGACCGGCTGCGGGGCAGCTCAGGACGGTGATCCGGTGCAGCTGGGGGCTGCTGGCGTGGCTGGAAGAGGCTCCCTGCTGCCAACCCAATGACCGGCATCGCTCCGCTGGCCAGCTGCCTCTGAGTCAGCCCAAACTGGCCACGGCCAAAGCAGCACCCCCAACTCACAGACCATCTCTGGGGTCTTCCAGGGCTGAGACCACAAAACGCAGTTTTTGGTTTTCTCCAACGTCTATTTTTTGTTACAGTCTCCTGAGCCTACAGCACTACGTGCCTTGGGCGGTGGGATAGGTACCATTTAGCAATGCAAGACACGAGATCAGCCCCAGTGTGCCCCAAGAGCTCATCTCCCGCAGCAGAGGTTGACCCTGCACCAGTACGCTCCAACTGGGATTCTCAGAGTGCACGAAGAAACTGAGGAACGACGGCAGCAGCTGCTGGTTTTCCAAGTGCCTGGCCACTGAGTGCTAGAAAGCCAGAGCGTGACCCCCTGCCTTGGGCTGCGAGGTGCCACACTCCTTCTCCTGGCCTCTTCCTGATCTCCTCCTCCTGGTCTCCTCCTCCCACCACAGCCTCTGGTTGGGCATCCATCACCTGCGGGCATCCATCCGTCTGCATCCCGGGCCAGGGGATCCCCTCCTGCCTGGGCAATCCTCACTGCACAGGTGAGACAGTGAGAAGGGTTGGGGAGGGATCTCTGCTTCTTCCCTCTCTGCTATGGGGAAAGAGCTGCGGATCCCCAGAGCCAGAGTCATCCCTCCTGGGGACACCAAGAGCTGGAGTGTGTGACCAAATAACAAAGCACAGAGGAATCATCCAGAGCGAGTCTTCCCTCTCATCTTTGACTCTCTGCCTCTTAAAAGACAGAATTTAGCATATCATTAAGGAGAGAGACTTCAAGCTGAGTTCTTAACATCTTTCAAAGTGGCTTGTGCACTTTTTCCCCACTGAAAGTGCTCCGAGAGCACCACCATTCAGACAAAAACCAGGGATCTTGCTGTATTCTGTGGCAAAAAATTATACTGAAGGAGTGTAATTGCAGGAAGAAAGCTCTGTATCTGTGACAGCTGAAACAGCCTTCTTCCTCTTTTATAAATTCCTGAAGCTAGTAGAGAGCAAAATAAACCCCTGTAAGTGTGTGTGTGTATATATACATATATGAATAACGAAAATGTTATTTTTTCCTAAAAGGCCTTGAAATGGACAGAGTAAGAAAAAATGCAAAGGAAATGCAATCAGTGCAGGCAAGGAAAGATATTTCCAGCTCCTGAGCTACCACAACAAAAATGCAGGTGCACCAATCATCCCTGAAGGAGAAAACTGACCCATCTGCACCACCAAAATGCCTAAATACCAATAACTGAGTCTGGCTGTAGAGCTGGGCATCTCGCCATTTCGTGAGTGGCACGCCTGCTATCGGAGCTCCCCCCTCATACCCAGTCAGGACAAAGTTTATCATTTCTTGTACTAAAGAAGTCCAGAGGTGGGCCCGTGGCTCTCCCCTCTCTCCGGCTGCAGCACATCTCCCACCTCACCACGGGATGAGCTGGGCAGGGTTGTGGGATTTACCTCCGCCAAGTACACAGGAATGAGCAAAGAGAAATGGATGTAGCAGAAACAAGGCCTTAAGCTCACTGGAAGGAGAAACAGTTTTCACATACCATCCTTCATTTTGACGTTATGCCTACTATTTTGGATAAGGAATTTGCCTCTTTTTCCCCTAGCAACAATCCTTTTCTTCATGGCTGCACAAAATTAACCTCATTTACTCTTACGGAAAGAACAGAAGAGGCGGTTGGATTCCTGCACACGGTGCAAGTTCTGATAAATGGAAGAACTGAGATTAGAGCAAGTCTGATGTTCTTCACTAAAAAGCAAGGGTTGATACGGCGTTCAGACTGAGAAATTAAAGAACAGCTAAATCAGGAAATACAATTATTGTAGAAAGCTCAATCTTAACTCGGTGTTCTCCTCCGTCAGCCTTAAACTAATGGCCTCTCTTCGTGTAATTATAGACTATTAGTTACACCAAACCATATTTGCATACTTACACAATCTTACTGTAACTCTAATGCACATACCATTCTGTAGTATTAACACTGCTTCAAATTTAATTTATGTGGGTTTTACGCCAGGGTAATTCAGGACTTCAGTGATGCTCCCAGCTGCTGGTGCCTGATTAACTCAGGTCGAAGCCATAGGAATGACTCACCAGAAAAATAAACCCACTTGTGGTCAACACAGCGGGGAGAAAACTGACAGGCCAATGGTAAGTGTAATCAGAATAACAAAGTTAAAGTCTTGCAAAAAGAACAAACAGAAAATTGGCTATTTTAGGTTCACCCCAGGCCAAGGATTTTGGCTGTGGGGCCCTGCCATCCTGAGAGCTCTCCAGCACCCAGACCAGGGTTTGCTCTGCAAAGCATCGTGCAGAGACCGAGCGCAGCCAGCGGAGCGAGTTAGCCGCCAGCCAGCTGGTCCCTGCGGCTGCTGCATCCCACTGGCGGTTTACGCCTGGCATCAGGAGCTTCAAGACACACTTTAAACAGTTCCCAAGCAGACTTTCCTTCACTTTGTTAATTGGCCCATTCCACTGATCTAAATACGACAAGAGGGAAAACCTGAACATACTTTCTGCGGTCACCCATAGAGGAATCCGCTGTCTGGAGTGTATGAGAAAATAATTATTTTTACTTTTTACATCACTCAAAAATACTCCAAAAGCCAAAAGCTCAGCCTAGAGGTGCCCCTAAGGTAAAGAGCTTACTTTTAAGGTGCCTCTGGCTGAGCTTTCATGTTAAAGACCCCTAAAAAGCTAACCATCTAGCTTAAGGGCACCTTTGAGCTAAGCTTTAAAATTAGCTCAAACATAAGTGATTAAACATCCCGGGCTTCGTGTCACCTCCGCTGGAACCTCCAAAAATGCTAGTGCAAAGCCTGGGCACAAACTGAGAAATGCGGAAAAACGGAAAAAACTGTAGAAGGCTTCAGACAAAAAGATAGTTACCTCGGGGCTACTTAAACACAGGAATGGCTCCACTCTTTCGTAGCCTTTCTAAGCCAGGGAACTATTCATACTAATACTCTGGGAATTACTGTAACTTCAAAATCCTTTATTTTAAAGGAAAGTCACATTTTGGTCATTAAAGGACCCCAAATCTTGTGAGTATTGAGCTATTCAGGAATTAATGAAATCAGTCTGCTTAAAGTTAGGTTATTCAGTGTATTTTTTCACTAAAACAGTATTTAATTTTGAGCTAAAAGGGGTTTGACTAACAGCACCGATTACCTGAGCGGTGCTTGTGGCTACCTTGCCACTGAGAAATTTATAAATCAGGCACTGGACAGTCTGAACACTTAGTACCAATAAACTAAAGGTGAAGGTATTCCTAAAGCAATAGATTAGCTTTCTTAGAGTAATCACATTAAATGAACCAACTTAGCTCCAGGCCTCCTATACCAAAGCAAACGCCCTATCACCTTTGCTAGCTTAGCCTTTGTCAAAATACTGATACCAAATAGAGAGCACAGGATCCACATTTGTAAAATGTATTTGCATGTGTTTGTACAAACTTGCACGAGGAGCAGAGCCCACGCACACGTGAGTACAAGGAGGCTTGCGAGGACACGCGAGGACTTGCCACGTCCTCCAGGCAAGGCCGGCAGACTTGAGCAGCATCACAGCACTAACACATTCAGCAACAGGCTCGTAACGGGCAGTTGTGCTTTTTGCATGACTCCCACTGCCCACAGAGGCAATAAAGCCAAATCTGAGATGCCCCGGGGCCAGGGAGACATAGGACCGACTTAACAGAAGACAGAGGAGTTGCTGTGACTTAGCAAGCAGCAGAGATCAGAATTAGTCCATGCCCTCCCTTGCTCTCTGCATGTGCAGGCTGTAATTTCGAAGTACGTGTAATTTCTGAAGATCAAATGTAGATACACTTTCTGTTTCAACTCCCAGCAGGACAGGCCTAAACTGCTGGCGGGAGGAGAGCTCACTGCTGCTGACCAAGCTCCCCGCGGATTCACGTCTGGTGCAGCAGCAGCAGCAGCGGGCACCGTGCTGGGACCGGGCTGACAGCCATGGGTTGTCCTGGCGTCCCCTCGGGATAACTCCGGCAGGCTCTGCCCTCTCTCGGGGTATGACAGGGATCAGGGACAAGGGCTTTCTGTACCCAGCGGCAGGGTGGAGCGGGGCTGCACCACGGGCTGGTGCCCACCCTCGCTACAGACAGTCACTGCCCTGTGCCTCTGCTGCAGCTGCAGCTGCAGCTCTAGCAGAGCCCCCGTGGGCACGGGTGCCAGCCATTCTTCAGAGGCCTTGAAAGAAACATTCATTTTCAAATACGTAATATTTACCCCATTGGTTTTTTAAAAATCTATTTATTAAACTGCCTTTTCATTGCTTTTCCTCTGCTCAGCAGTACGGCTGCTCTGCGCTCAGCACAGCTCCCCAGGGTAGCTGTTCAGAAGGACAAACAGCTGTCCGCCCAGGCCAGGTGGGGAGGCTAAAGCAGGGAAGGTGGGAGCTCAGGGCAGCTGCCAACGGTTCGCAGCGCTGACAGCACGACATGCGGAGCGCCCACGGAGGCCCTTGGAAGGCGGACAGCCTGCCTCCCTGCCAGCGGCTCTGCTGGCGACGCAGGAGGGTCCCAGCGCGCCGGCTCGGCACGGAGGCTGCCCAGCTCCCACCTGCCCAGCCCTTTTGGGAGCCCCGAGCGTGTCCCCGGGAGCCCAGCCTGCGCGGGCACCACTGGGCTCAGCTCCGCTCCCAGTGGGAAACCTGGACAGGCTCCACCGACCGCCTGCAACTGCAGCAGATGTACGTACCCACGGAGCCAACCCAGCCACATCAGAGAGAATTCCTTGTCCTGGGCACGCTTTTTAATTAATCTTACCCTACATGTTAACACTGAAAGGCGTACTGAGGATCGAAGATTCTCCCCAGAGGAAAAGAAAGCAGGGAAAATGACAACAGCTTGGCTTTAAAACAAAGTTTTCAGGAGGGTGGAGATGAGGAAGGCTGACAGCTTAACCCTTAATAAACCTTAATTTTTCATGGTCTAGGGTGTTACCTGACACAGCCATGACCGACTACCTTCAGCAATACAGAAACTCAGGACTTCAGCCAGAATTCCTCTACTGTGCATAGAAAACTCATCGCAGCGCAAGACACGGATGCACTAATGAGCACAAACTGAATTTAAGTGAACAGCACCATTGGCCCAAAGGTCATACAGACACCAAGAGATCAGCAGGCTGCCATACAGTAAATACACAAAATGCATTCCCTAGTAAGGATGGATGATGTTCTTAGTTACAGTACCAGTTCCCTTCCTGGCTATCCCACATTAAGGAAAATAAAAGGGCCCAACCAGAGTAATAAGAGGTTCAGAAAGCTTCATTTGTAAGGACAGGCTCAGACAGGGAATTTAACTGAACAAGGCTAGATACAGCATCATGATAAAGCTGATGCTGAGCAATTCTTCTGCAGGCTACATAGTGGAGACCGAGAATCATTTTAACTTGCAGGTAGTTTTGTTAGAGATAAATGAACAGAAACCAGAAGACAGCTCAACACTAGAACTGATTACCAGCAAAGATAGCAATTTGGCATCCTTTGTGGACTGAGATGCGTTTGACAAGAACCTGTTAAGTATGTGCTTTGTTAGAGCCTGCTGCAAACAGAAAGGTGATCTGAGAGCTCCCTACCTCTTACCAGCCCTCCAGCCACTCATCACTTCTCTGACTGTATGCTTCCATGCTAACTGTAATAATTATCATTTAAAATCACTTAAATATTGTCACTTAAACCTTGGCAGAAGCAATACGGCATGATGGTTTTCTCCTGTATATCTCCTCCCATTCAAAAATCTCAAGTCGATTTATTCATTTATTGCTAAATTAGAAGAGCCTAGAGACCAGCTGGATGGGGGTAAGATTCCAGACCAAATCTGGCATGGATGAAGATCTTTTATAAGAATCCCTGTACCGTGTCAATGCTACCAATAAGTACAGTTAATCCCCGCTAGATGACTCCCAAGGGCCTTTTCAATGCAATTTTTTTGATTCCTTCCAAAGCGCCACTAAGAAATCTACCCATGTTTTCTTCCAGCCGTGACGCAATACTTTGATTTTGGAGGTACATGTGAAATCCCAGGCTGCTGTGCCAGCAGTCCCACTGAGCGCAGATCGGAATAGGTGAAACAGCAACAATACCATCTCCCAGGAAAGCCCGGGTTCCCAGTAGAAGCGCCAGATGCATGGCCAGGAGGGCAGCGAGTGCAGCCACAACGATACCGTAATGAAGACGGTTGAGATGTGAACTGACAAGACTCAGACCCGGATCACGGCCTGTGGTAACTGTACAACCAGCCCGTTGTTTTCCATTTCTGCAGCTGCGATTCCAGACTTTCCCATGCTGCCCACCACCACTTGTTGTTCTCCAGCATGAGTCACATTTGAGCAGTATTGCTCCTTTCACATCTGCATCTGACAGCAGCTAGGATGAAGCATGGCAGGGTTTCAAAGCCCTTCGTTACCAGCAGCAGCTCCTCCCCATTCGTATCGCAC
Organism: Nipponia nippon; assembly: GCF_047370975.1. Classification (NCBI taxonomy): domain Eukaryota; kingdom Metazoa; phylum Chordata; class Aves; order Pelecaniformes; family Threskiornithidae; genus Nipponia; species Nipponia nippon. Next base: position 7,110,818 of record NW_028262333.1, on the reverse strand, counting down.
ACAGAAACCTGCCGTACCCCTTGTGTGCTGTCTCAGTTTTGGGTACATTGGACATAGGAAGTTTTCTTTTATTTCTTTGTTTTCTATTTCCCAAGCAAACAGAAATCTATCCACAGTACAGTGTGAGGCTGTTTTTCCCCCCCACGAGAAAGAAAACCAGCCAGCATCAGAATTCCACACCCATGATTACAAACCTTGGGCTTGGCCTACTACTGCTCGTAATGCACTACCACCATAACTACTGCTCGTAATGCACTACCACCAGAACTTTCTATAAGCTACTGATTCAGTCATTCTAAATTATTTGCAGGAATAAAGAATGCGCGGGAATGAGCTGCGGAGTAATACCAAGCTCCTGGTGGACTCCTCAAAGCAAGAAATATCGAGACGTGTTGGTGCAGAACAAACAGTGAATTTATTGCTTTTGTCAGCACTGCTTGAGCCTGCTCACGGCAACAGCTGAACTCCAAACCTTTGGCCTAATGTGACGTACACTTTCTTTTGCTCCTTCACTATATATATATATATATAGTGTGTGTGTATACACACACACACGTCCTAAATGTGTTTTCATTGTAGTGTCCAGATTTTTAGCATTGCAGTATCAAATGTGCATCATTATTTTTCTGTTACAATTAAAAAATTGTATCTAGACCTTAGCAGTAAATTCAGATACTGGATAAAGTATTTAATATTAAATACAGATTAATACTTAAATAATCCCTATCAATTGCAATATATAGTGAGTGAACTGAAAGCAGACACATTTGCATTGTTTGCGGTTTTGTATCGGCACCAAACTAACACACTATTGCACAGAGATCCCGCAACTGCAGCGATGAACGGCTACACTTATCAGCATGAAATACAAAACGATTCAAGACCTTCAGCCTAACTGAATGTCAACCAAATTGGGAAAAATTTGGAGGTTCTGAAAATGTATTTGAGTTGTTGGCCTGTCAAATTAGTAATGCAGTTAAAGACCTCCTAAGCACAATAACAGATTTTAAGGACAGGAAATAAACTACTACGTCTGAACATCAATTAAAGTATCCAAAAGAATTAATACTTCTGCAGAACAGCCAACATTTCAAACCCTGCTCAGAAAAGTGCACAAAAATACACTTCTGTTTAAATTCTGGAAGAAAAACACATGCATGACTCGAAGTTTGCCGACTGTATGACCTCAGAGAACTCATTTCCCATCTTTGTGCTCGCTTCCTCGTCTGCAGGAAAGGATATTGTTTTCTTAATTCAAAGGCTTTTTTTCTGAAGGTTACTTAGCTAAGGATTTAAATGATCTTTGATATCCTTGAGTTGAGTATGTTGCAGAAATAAAAGGAAGTTTGCATTTAAAAAACTAGGTAGTTATTTTGATCAGTATATATGTATACATTCTGAAGTGTTTTATTTTGTAAACGTACATCCCAAGTCTGCCAGCCGCTGCAGCCTATCCACAGTTCTCAGCAAACCCGATACTAACGCATACATACTTCTGTTAAGGCACCAGTCGCTCTGTCATTTAACCCTTTTTCAGCAAACAATAAACGACTGAAAGCTCACAGTGCACATTCCACATCGAAAGATATATTTAGATCAATTTTCAGTGCACACACCACTGCAAGAACAAGCCAGACCCAAATACCTGTTTTGCATCTTAAGGAATAGATGAAGAAATGCTTTTCTACCGCAATATTCCTCATTCAAATACAGTTCAGCAGTAGCAATCAGGGTCCAAAGGATAGTACTGTGGGCTCAAATTGTGCCAAACCACTATTATTCAGCCAAGCTACAGGCATACCTTTAAGGTCAATGGGACACAAGCGTGCATTGCGGGACTGAATTCAAACATGCGTCACTGAGCTGTGCGATTAAGGCCCAAGTAGTCAATATTTTCAAAAGATCTCAAAACACATGTGCTATACTGTACTGCATCCCAAGCCACACACCTCGGTACGAGGAGGACTGGTGTTTCTGGATGACAACGAGCATCATGAGTGTGATGGCAACAGCAGGTCACACAAGAGAAGCCCACGTCGCCTGCTCAGCCGCACCACGTCCACCACCTCAGGCGCTTCACTTGCATCAGCTTTCTCCAGATGCACCCTCTCCTTCCCGTTCATTACCATAATCCCACACCTCTGCGGTAATGATAACGACGCTGGATCATTTCCATGGGCACTGCCAATCAAGGACTGGAACTTCCCAGCAAAGCAGAGCCAAACAACAAACCAGTCTGTGAGGAAATAAATGAGCGCTCAGCTGCAACTTTCTAAAACCATTTCATAGGCAGTGCCAGAAGAAGATAAAGAAGTGAACTTGAATTTCAGGTTTATTACAGCTTGGTGCACAGTCTTTGCTCTCTGTTCCAGGCTCTTGGCTGGCCTAGATCTCTCAGTTACAACTCTGGGAATTTGGGATGAATGAAGAAGAGAATTCTTACAGTGAGGTAATACAGAATACATCAGGATTTCAGGTCTCGGTCTGGATGGCGCTGGGATCAGAAGGGTCTTTGGAGGAACACCTTGCCAGGAAGGGGCGAGTCCAGAGGGTGGTGCAGGGGCACGAAGGAGTTTCTCCTCTGGTTAAGAGGGACACCTCTGCCAGGCTCGGGGAGGAGAGGAGCCTTTTCTCTTTGACAGGCTCAGCTGTCCCGTGCCTTCTGTCTGTCTGCAGCGTAAAGCCTGCCTGAAAGACTGACCAGAGCAGCATCTGACTGAATCTGGTCCCTGAGGCATCACAGCTTCACCCCGTGAATAGTTCTGTCCCATTTGCAAGTCTGCACTCCATCAGGAGCGAACCAGAGATACCAAATCACACCTTCATCACTCCAAAACATGGAAGTATGAGCACTAGATCCTTCTCCTGCTGTACATTGTATATCGAGGGTTCTCGTATGCTACATTGGCCTATTTAGCCACGCCGAGCGGACTGAGGCAGGAGTCAGGCTCTTACCTGGGTTCTCTTCTCAGTTCTGCTAGTGATTTAACCAGGAACAGAGTCATTTAAACTCTCCAGACATCAGTTTCACCCCAAGTTAATTACATGCATCTGATAATTGGTCTGAGAAACAGTTCTGTACGACTTTCATTATATATTGTTTGCGATGGAGAAGAATAGATAGCACACCAGTGTGGCATTCTTTCTTTAATTCATATTTTTCTCTCAGTAGTCGCATATGACCTCCCCTAAAACAGCGAGGTCTGCTTCTCCATTGAATTATTTATTCCAGTAGAACAACACAAAAGTTACTTATTCAGAATATCTTAAGGAGCTGTGCCTTTGGACAAAGTCAACATGAGAACAAAAGAAATCTTTAGAGAAATTTCAAAGAATGAACTCCAGAGTTAGTCTGAGTTATCTATTGGGATAATTTGATCTGCTTAGAACTTCAGAGAAAATAATTTTTAAAAAGTCCATGCTGTCTGCTTGGACTAAAATAGAGCAACCTAAGTAGATATAAAAATTTAGCCTGGAGTGTCATCATCCCCCGCCCAGTCCTTCCCCCTTGACCCTTCCACCCCGTTTCTTCAGCCTTACGACGGTCTTGGTCAAGGCATCAGGAGCCGCGGCAAGGTACTCCCCACAGCGTTTCTTTTTCGCTAGATAAACGCAGTGGGCAGCGACTGAAACCAATACAGCCATGAGCATACATCCCTGCAGTGTTTTTCTGGATTTTCCCATCGCTTACAGATAAGGCTGGTAATTCAGCCTATGCAGACAGACTCAAATTAGACGAACGAGTCTGTAGAACGGCGGGTGACAGGAAAGGTTTTTTTCCTCATTAACTAACTTTGGTTAGGGTGCATGAGGAAAATCGCTGTGGTTCCACATAGGGGAGTAGCAATAGCGTGAAATTTTGACCCCACAGAGCTGTTTGGACGACTGCAGATGATTCACAAAACTGTCTGATAGTTCACACACTGCGAACGCGCACGCAGTCCTGTCAGCGGGGTTATACATCAGCATGAACAAGCACTCCCTATGGGAGAAGTCCCACTGAAGTCTCAGTGAACACAGACCTGATACTTTGCATTCCTACCCAGAAAATACAAAGTTCAAACACTGCTGAGAACATTTCGTTTATCCCGAACAGCTGCAGAGCTGTTTTGCCAAGACCTGAAAACAGGCTTTACTGAATGAGAGAAAGGGCACAGGGAACCAAATGCAGGCAATGCTAGATATGATTTTTGTTCATTTTCTTGGGAATATACAGATGAATTAAAGGCCACATTTACAAACTACATAAACCTGTGCAGCACCATAACTAGAAAGTCTTCCTTAAGCCGGTCCTGCTGCTTGCTTATTTGCACAATTAGCGCAGAGTTAACAGTAAACCAAGAAGCACTGACAGGAATAAACAAAGTCATTTTCTGCCAAGCCTTCGGACGCCCTCCGAGCCTTTTTTCCTGCCTTCTCCCGTGATAAACAACCGCCCAACGCCGGCCCCGGCTCCCGGCGCGGAGCAGCTCTGCCCGCCCGCCCCCGCGGCGCCTACCTTCCGTGTGGCAGCTGCAGGAGAGGATGGCGCTCGGCGGTCTGAAGATGTAAGGCAGGTAGCGCGAGAAGCATTTCATCTTCCAAACCCGTAATTAAAAAAAAAAAAAAAAAGAAAAAGAAATAAAACCATACAAAGCTAAAAAAAAATACTAAAAAAATAAAGAAGAAAATAACGCAACCCCTCCTCAATCCATGAGGATGCGCCGGTGCCCAGGCAGCCTACATGGCAGAGGCGGCGGGGGCTCGCTGCTGGGGCTGCCTGGCTGGGGGAGCCGGCCGGCCGGCCCCCATGCTGCCGGCCCGGCGGCAGAGCGGAGCGGAGCGCTCCGGCCCGGCCGGCCCCGCCGCTGCATCGGCTGAGGCGCGGCCGGGATTGCTGACTAAGCCCGTCCTGCCTGCGAACACACCCCCGGAGCGGAGCGGAGCGGCGCTGCGCTTCGCCTCGGCCGCCCGTCCTCGCAGGCAGGCGCAGACCCACGGCCCGGCGGCGGGCGGGCTCCGCGGCGTTGGGCAGGGGTTTATCCGGGCTGGGCCCCCCGGCCGTCGGGCCCGCTCTCGGCCCAGCTGAGAGCGCTGCCCCTGCCCGCAGAAGCGGCCGTGAGGGAGGTGCCACCGGGTTAGTAAAGTAAGAGCTTGAGGTAATTTATGTTTTTAAACTGTGTCGCTCTCCCAGCGCGAAACCCAAGCACAGCCTAACGGCGTCTGCAGGGAGGGATTTCTGAGGTACCACCGCCGTTCCCCGTGAGCGGTGCTGCCTCTGAGGGCGCGGGCGGCGGCACGGCTCCCCGCGTTCAGAACGCCTGTATAGACCAGGAGGTAACCAAAAGACACCAGAAAGGCACCTACAAACCACAGCATGCAAATCAAACCATAGAATGAAAACACGTTTTGCTATATTACGGATTCTTCTGAGGCAGTGCTCTTAATTCAGAGTCTCCAGTACGCAGTTGAACCCGCAGCATTCAAGAAGTGGAACAGATCTAGATCAGTATTTCTAACGCTCCTTCAATTGCAACCCACTCTTTAAGGCAGAGATCTCTCACAGCTAAGTGCACTCCAAACTCTCTGCCACTGCCTGCTCAGGTGCACGTAATAGAAAATATCACAGCATCAGGAGGGCAGGTTGGAAGGAAATAATGGGATAAGCTGCTGATGCTCACACCCCCTGTTTTTCTGCGGTTTAATTACTCTACAGACAAGTTTTTGGTTTAGGACCAAACCACTCACCGTTCTTGCCTGCTGTTGCTGCCTGCCGTGGAGCACTGGGTCATTTTGCTGTTTGGTTTCATCATCTGGCTGCAGTCTTTCTAATTGTGCTGTCATTGGCAGATGACAGCACGATTGCACTTGTAGCAAAGAGATGCAAAGCACCTGTGCCAGTGAAGGGAGAAGCTTTTCATTTCACTTTAATATCTTTCCCTTTATTCAAAATACCCTCTCTGGATGTCGAATAAAAACTCCAGGTCTGGGCCGCAAGCAATGCAAAGCCTTCCTGCTTAGAGATGAGGGCTCACTCGGATGGCATCACACAGAAGTGAAGGCTGAGGATTAAGTACTATTGTGTATCTCAAGTCCATCCCAGGAAATAAGATGTGAAATAAAGAGACAGTATTTTATAATGCACTCTTCATGGAAAGTCACTTTATGTGTTCATGTATGACTCACACAACGAGATTATTTAATAGACTAATGTAAACGACTGTCTCTGAAGCAAACACTGCTGTTTAACTGCACCCAGAAACTCCATTCAGGTTTACTTGAGAAAGTGATGAATGTCATCTCCAGTTGAAATTACAGAGGAAAGTTAGGTGCGGTATGCATAATTAAACCACATCACAGACGTGAAAACTGCAATTACATATCTCTAATGATCACAGCGGCTCAGTTACTACTGTCATAAGAGCGTACAACAAAACCTGGAAAAAGAATGTGAATTTCCAAGCAGCTACTTGAACTAATATTCTGGAGCCAGGATGCCTTTGGAGAAGGCTAGGGCCACCCCTAAGTGAGGCCAGCTGAGAACAGCTCTGGGGAAACCATTCCCCCTCTACAAAGGAATAAAGACTGTGTTACTGCTCTAGTTACGACCTTTCCTTTCTCAGCACGCAGCTTACGCTCTGCACACGCAGGTGCGCATCGTAAGAAGAGGGCAGCCCACGCTGTGCTACGTGAGGATGGCATCTTTAGAGCCACGCTGCCGCACCACAGACGTGGTCATCCACTGCACACAGACCAACCTGCTCATTCTCCAGCGTGGATTTCCACGCCAAACGACATCCCGCTGCAACCCAGATCCTCACGATCACAGCATTGGGCTTGCGTACCTCACTCTGGTAGCAGAGAGCTGGAAGTTTATTCCACCACTGGAACTGAAGGGATGAACTGCACTGTGAGGTGCTGACCTGCCTGTCCTGTTCTGGGAAGGGAGAGGAAAACTGGCTGCTCCAAGACCAGTCCAAGTCCCTCAGCTGTCCAGACTCAGCCCTGTTTGGTCCTGCGCTTAAGAGCCCAGAAAGAGATTTGCCCCAGTTCTGCTTACAAGATCATCACTACAGCTTCAGGAGGAGGACTGTAATTCCTCCTATTTACGCCTTTTTAACTGTATGGCATCCTTGTAGTTTCTGTGTCTGTCTGTATCACCTCCTTATGGATGTAGATATAGATCACAGATAGTCAGAGGTTATGTGAGCCTCTGGAATAAATATTATCCACACAGAGCTGTGCAGTGACTTGCTTCAGGTTTACCCAGAACTCAGAGTCAGCTTGAAACAGAAGCCATATATGAGACCTACTTGTAGGCCTGAAATCTGCAAATACTGTGCCTCTCTTCCACCATGTGTATCAATGTAATAGATTCCATTGTACATGACAGAAAAAAATATTTTTTCCACTTAAAAATAGACGTGAACATTCCCTAAGAAACAGATTAATTCTACCTCATTAAAATCATGTAAAAAAAAAAAAAAGCCCACCAAATTATCTTTATTGTGGCTTGGATCTATTTAAATATTTATACTTCGTTTTTATGTTCCATTAACAAACTGAGTTTCACTTTACATGCAGAAATCAGGATATATATTTGAGCTTAATTAGCAAGCAACACAAAAAGGAAACCGACATGCAAGAACAGAAACCAGGCTCTGAGCCAGCCTGGTGAGCCTGCAGACCATCATTCAACACTGAAATCTGATTTGGAGTTACTGGTTACCCATTTGGATGATGTGGCAAACACAGGCGTGTGCAAGCAGACATAAAAATCTCAGACCCACTGGAAATGGCTGTTGGTCATGGAGCTTGCCAGAATCTGGTGACATTCCAATTGCAAAATATTCCAGACACCGGGCAGAACATCCGACTTCATTAGGACCATTTTAATTTAGCCATTATTATTTATGTGATATTCCTCCATTTGATAACTTTATTATATGTATGCTTTACACCTGACTAATTTAATATGACCAAGATTTAAATGCTGAATGCCTGGGTTCCTAGTCTGCAGCACACAGCCCACATGCACAGCAGCCCCAAATTTTGTAAGGCTGCCCTTGCCCTCCTAACCTCTGCAGCACTGCGTCTCTCCCTTGTGACGTGCCCTTCAGCAAGCGCTGGGGCAGCTTCCCACAGCCGTGGTAGTTCTACACTGTGAATCTTGAGGCTCAAGAAGACTAGAGGAAATTCCACCTCTTAAATTTGCACAAATCTGTTTCCTACGCTAGACTGCTAATTATCAATATATCAAAATAAGGCAAGATCTCTAAAACTTGTTTCCTGTTAGTAGTAATGAAATATAGTCCAAAGCACTGTGGCACCACAATGGCAATCAGCAATGTCATTTACTTCATATTTAACATTGAAATCAGTGTTTGTTTGAGCAGCTGAAAGATGTCCCAGGCCTCCCATCTCTGCATAAGAGAGCTCATTCATTCGCACAGTTGTGTTAGCGTTAAAGGATCCATTACACCACTGGTGTCATCAGGACAAGTCCCACACACTACGATACCATATTCCAAGTTAAGGAAAGCAATGAACAAGGAAAGAACAAAATGAGAAAGTTTGTGTGTATCTCTGTTTGTGCAGCTTTACATGTGCATGAAAGAGAGCAAGCATATTATCAGAAAATTCATACAGAATTATTCTTGGCAACATTTTAAGTATCATTTGAAAGCCCGAATGACAAGCCATCCTGCTGAAGGAGGCAGGCTCTTCTACCTTTAAAGATGCAGAACATTGTAAACATAATAGTAACATCTCCTTTCACCTGACCATACACAACTGCATGCATTCCAATAACTAATGAAATTACATTTTGTAAATTCAGGATGCTCGAATGTTACCAAGAGTTCTGAAGGTCAAAAATGTGCCACAAAGACTAGCATAAAAATAACAAGTTATGGATAAACTTCTGAGGAACGTGAGGCCTCTGTGATAGAAACACAATTATGACATGTATTTCATGGGTATGTACATCTGTATCCACATACGCCCATATTCACATACAAACACAAAACCAGTGTAACAACCAGAAGCCCAATCCCATACCTAAAATGCTCTCCCGAGCTTTCTGCTCAGTCATGGGGAGGCCGTTTGCACCTGTTGACCAGATTCAACAGCGTGATCACCTTTTCGTTATCGGTTTCACTGAATATAGCCTTTCAAATATTATCTATTGACCTTTACTGTTCTGTGAGTTCAGGTTACTCCAAGAAAAAATTGCAGGGGTCTCTTACTGTCATCATGCCTCTGGATTTCTCCAGCATTGAGTCTCAAATGTAAAAAAAAAAAAAAAGCTTATAGCCTCCCGTTGACAACTAGTTACATTAAGAAAAGGCTAGTGAGTAAGAAGAGGCAACCTATCATTTTATTAATTCTGAACTAGCAAGCAAGTACTCCTGACCATTTAAAATGATTTTCAGATTCTACCGTAAAAGCTTAAACCCCTTGTAAACATTTTTGCAAAAAACCACCTCAGTAAAAAAATGTTGTGGCTTTAACCGCAATGGCATTTTTCTTCCCTAGAGATTTAACAAATTGCTAAGTATTCTCCTGAATTTTATGGCCCACTGTAGTCACTAGAGGTTACAGACTGAGTGAAACCCTCTTCTGCAAAAGCAGCATAACAGAACTGCCACCGAAGCGAAACAGATGAGAGGACTCCAGCCAGAATCGCATTCCCACCAGGACGAGAAGTCAGAGCTCTGCTGTCAGAGGCTCGGGCTGACTCAGTCCTCTTCTCAGTCTTCTGAGATTGTGCTTTTAAAGAAAGCATCACACTTCAGGAAATACAACAAAATAGAGGAAATATATCTAATAGGCCAAGTCAGTTCCTCCATTTATTGTCTTAATATCCACATAAGGAACTGTGAGCAGTTGCACTTTCAGCAACACTTTCCCAGGCATTGCTGCACTTGCTAGCAAGCTCTTTCCCCAGCATTATTCTCATGTCCAAAACCATTCAGTTGGAGGGATGAAATGCTACTGGTAGGGTCTACGCACTGGTTTCAGGCAGAAAACATTGGCACAGTTGTGCCAGTGCAACTAAGTCTTGATGGGCAGCACCCTCACAATCCGTATTCCAGATACCAGCCCGTCCATTGTGCGCCCGTCCATCGTGCGCCTGGCAATCTGCAGCGTGATCCCAGAGAACCCAGCTCGTCTCCTCTGGTGCTCCAAACAAAACATGACAGAAATTCTCATGCAAATGTAAAAGGCCACTGTAGTAACACAAACCAACCTGCTCTGCACAGGGGAAGGGAGGATTTCATCACCGCTTGTTTGGCCTCCCTACAGCACGAAAGCATTGCATATACTGGGAGGGTTAAGAGAAGAGGGATGTGATAAAGGTTTCAGTTATCCTTGAGGGCTAAAGAACATAGAGGGAATAAAATGTGAAATGGAAAGGGAAAGGAATTAATGGATTAATGAGCAATGCAACAAGAGAAAGGAAGATGAAAGTGTGAAATAAGAAAATGTAGGAAAATGCCCAGTAAGAAGTTTAAGCCAGACAATCATAGGAAGAACAGAACTGAATGAATAAATTCGACTTTAAAGTCAGGAAAATCGAATGCATTTATTTCTTTTCAGTTGTTCAGCTTTTGGCAGTCCACATGTTGGCTAAATGCTGAACAGATGTGCTTGCAGAGAGAGAAGTGCCTAAGTGATTGATGAGCAGAAATCACCCTGAAAGCTACTGAGTGTGAAAGGGGATGTCTTGTGCTCCTAAATCCCCCAACCGCCTGCATCAGTCCCTCCCACACAGATACACATCTGTAGAAGTGCAATTTATTTTAACTCCAGGTAGAAGAATGAGCACCAAGTTATGCTTAGGTTACCCAGAAACAGAATCCAACTGATTCCAGTAAAGGATGTTATAGTGGGAGAGGCTGTCTTGTAATTCCCTGAGAAATTCTTTAAATAACAGCTGAAAACCAAAAGGAAATCTATTTCAAAGACTATTGATATGATTAAGCCATAATGCCTTCAAATGAATTTTCTGGATCAATAGCTAATTTTAGAGACTCATCTCTTTCAAATGCATAAGTACATAATGGAGGCAGAAACGAAAAGAGTGTAACTTAGCTCTTTGCCAGCGGTTTCCAACAACATGCGAACAACCGCTCGCACACTGATTAGGCAAGATGTACATGACAAACAAGTTCTTTCTGATCGCAGCAACAAAAGGAAAAATAAACTTACCTTCTGTCACCCCAATATCTATAGTTCCTTTTACTTGACTAAAGCACCACAGCACATCCTGCATGAGGTTTCCAAATCCTGCCAGGGAACACATGCAAAAAGAAGGTAAGATACCATCGCATTTGTATATAGCTTGTCCTTTTTTAAACAAACACACACACATGCACATACAAATTAGCACACAAATATCCGCAATCCCTGCATGAAGATAAATATTTGCTCACCTGTTATCATTCTTCCACGCAAAGTGCAAAGCTAACACTGCAAAACTGAAAACATTATGCTCGCCTTATGAATTGCCCGTCTGTTTGTTTTCTCCGTACCATGGTAGGGCTATTTCGGAAACGGTGCAATTGGAGTCAGTCCCCTCTACATCACTGGCAGCATCACAGAAGAGTCAGGAGGCCCTGTAGTCACGGTCTTTGTCACAGCCTCTCTTCATCAGAATACTAATGCCCCCAATCATTTCCAGCACCGTTAAAGAGAGAGTGAAACAGAGGAAAAGAGAACTACTCTTACTACCACAACAAATTTCTTTCCCATTTGTGGTCAGTGTAGTTGTGAACTGCTTGGCAATGAACACAAGCAGAATGCAGCCGCTTTACAGCACATCATAATATTATAATCAAAATTTGCCTGGAATCAGAAGTGCACTGCAGTTGTTTTAAAAGACTACTACAGGTGTTTCTATTATAAGGCATATTATTAAGCTGTAGCTCTCTCAACTGTGCTTGCTGCTGTAGCAATGCTCTGTGTTAAGCCACTCTGAGAGAAATTGGGATTTTATCTACTGCTGCTCCTCATTTTCTTGACAGCTCAGCAGAATTTCCCTTTCTGTAACGCAGTTTTCACTGTAGCACAAAAAATCCACTGCCTCAAAGGACAACTTGCTTCCTTTTATCCTGACACCAATTTTATCTCAAAGCAATTTCCAAACATGAAGAAAGCAGCACAATGGAGCCATGAGGACAGGAGATACCATCACAGATATCATCTGTGGCCAGCAGGACCAGGGAGGTGATAGTGCCCCTGTACTCGGCACTGGTGAGGCCGCACCTCGAGTACTGTGTTCAGTTTTGGGCCCCTCGCTACAAGAAGGACATCAAGGTGCTGGAGCGTGGCCAGAGGAGGGCAACGAAGTTGGTGAAGGGTCTGGAGCACAAGTCTTATGAGGAGCAGGTGAGGGAGCTGGGGTTGTTTAGCCTGGAGAAGAGGAGGCTGAGGGGAGACCTTATTGCTCTCTACAACTACCTGAAAGGAGGCTGTAGCGAGGTGGGGTCGGTCTCTTCTCACTAGTAACGAGTGATAGAACGAGAGGAAACGGCCTCAAGCTGTGCCAGGGGAGGTTTAGGTTGGATATTAGGAAAAACTTCTTCACTGAGAGGGTGGTCAAGCATTGGAACAGGCTGCCCAGGGAAGTGGTTGAGTCTCCATCCCTGGAGGTATTTAAAGAACGGATAGATGTGGTGCTTGAAGACATGGTATAGATGGACTTGGCAGTGATAGGTTAACGGTTGGACTCGATGATCTTAAGGGTCTTTTCCAACCTTGACGATTCTATGATTCTATGATCTTACCTCTTTTACACACCGGTGAAACGTGGCACAGAAAATATGAGTGTTTCGCAGTCAGCAAGTGTGATACCGGACTCAGACACAGGGTCATGCTATGGGAGACTCAGACTTGTTACTTCCCTGCAAAAGAAAAGGAACATATGGGATTGGGAGAGAATGTACGGCTGGAGGTATAACTGAGTTAACGGGACTGTCTCATGGCCTACCCAAATATCTTTGTGAGATTTCTGTCTGGTTTTATTTCTATCATGATAAGTTTTCCTATATTAATATAGGTCAATATACATCATATATATTAAAAGTAATATAATAATTTTCAATACGTAATAGATACAAAGTCCAGAATGAGCTTTATTGGATGAGTCAAGCCAAATACAGGGGGAAATTGTAGTTCTAAGAGTGTGAAAAGAGCTGGAATCTGAGGGTATGAGACAGTTTTATAAGATTATGAAAGAATATCAAGTCTAGTGAAATTCATAACTTGAGAAGTCCGAACAATGGAAACAGCTACAAAATATGACAGGAAGATGCGAAAAAAATGACATCTACAAAAACAGGTCTTAACATTATTGCATAAACTTGGATGTCTCATAAATTCTGCTAGAATATTTTAAAAGCAAGTAGACAGCATGGTGGTTGAGAGGAGCAGTATCATGATGCCCACAGCTCTTCTGTGTTATTATCTAATTCCACTCAGATAAACTCCTCAAAGGAAAAAGGATTTGTGACTTAAAATTCTTCTTCCTAGTCTGGGAGTCTGATGACACCTAACAAGCTTCTGAAAACAGGGATTTGTGTGTTTTCCAGTACCTTGTCTGTTCACAGGAGCAGCCGTGGACAGAAGGAGGGACAGACAGCAGGACACCCCCCGCAGTGGTTTCCTTACTGGCCACTTGCCCAGCTCCATTCAGCGTTGTTTGCAGCTCTTGTTTAAGAAAAGCTTCTCGGTATCAGAGCAGGGTTTTTTTTTCCTGAAAGGCAAAAATGAGGTTTTAGAGGAATTATTTGTAACTCTCAACTTTCTCAAGAGCCCTGGAAAGTGACACCTTTGACATTGTATTTGCTGTGGTGAACGGCTGGGCTGCTGTGAGATCAATGGCCTTCTGTCAACTCACCGGGCTGTGTTGTGAAGCAGCTGCTAATACAAACTCTTCAGGCACAGTTTTAATTCAGATGACAAACAAAGGCAGTATCTAACAAACATGGTCCTTCTTGGGTTTAGTAAGCCTTATTTTAATAGATTTCTACTGATAAAAATGCTTCTGACTATTTACAGCCACTGAGGACCCTGCAGCTCTTCTAGTGAGAGGGAGGGTGAGAGGTCAGAGTGTGCGCTGAAGGTTGGTTATCGAGGACGACTCTCGGCCCCCGCGCTCCCGCCCTCACCCCCAGCCAGCCCACGGGCCCGGGCTGCCCTCAGCAGCAGCCATGGCAGCCTTTCCCTCCAGATGAGGGATCAGGTGTTTCAGTTTTTCAAGAAAATGTCAACATTTCCAGGTGGGGAGGATTTTTGAAAAAAACCCAGAAAAACCCCATTTTTCACTGGGAATGGCTTCTTGCTGAAACCCGGCTCCGGGCTCTCTGTGAAACCCTCATGGGGCGCTCCCCAGGGCTTGCTCCTGTCCTGCCACCCTCCTCTCGCCACCAGGCTCCGACCCAGGGCCCGGCAGGCCCCACACTGGCAGGAGGGGTCTGCCCCGCAGCCCCGCTGCTCCCCTTCACCTGCCCGACGGCTCCTGCCCAGGCACGGCCCTGCTCCGGCTGCAGCGGCACCACCACCTCCCGCGGCCGCTGCCCAGGGCAGCTGGCGGCCGGGCCAGCTGCTCCGCGCTGTCATATTTCTTCTCAGGCTCTTCAGCCGTTCTGAACGAGTGGTGGTGTGTGTGTCTGGCTCTGGACAATGTTTAGTACGAAGATGTGCGCTACCTGGGGACATCCCGGCAGCGTGGGTGCACGAATGTTAATACAGCACGCGTTCAGCTCCGGTGTTTCTTGCCCCAGTTACGTGCCGCCAGGGTGGGCTCGTAACAGCCCCTGAATAGTTTGTGTCACTGGTGTGTTTCGGAGTGCTCCCAGAGGGCTGGTCTCATCTTTCCTGTGTGTCCTGGTTTCAGCTGGGATTGAGTTAATTTTCTTCCTAGGAGCTGGTAGAGTGCTGTGTTTTGGATTTAGGATGAGAATAATGGTGATAACACACTGATGCTTCAGTTGCTGCTGAGCAGTGCTTACACCAGTCAAGGACTTTTCAGCTTCCCCTGCTCTGCCCGGTGCACAAGAAGCTGGGAGGGGGCACAGCCAGGACAGCTGACCCAGACTGGCCAAAGGGCTATGCCACACCGTATGGCATCATGCCCAGTATATAAACTGGGGGAAGAAGAAGGGGGGGACATTCAGAGTGATGGCGTTTGTCTTCCCAAGTAACCGTTAGGCGTGATGGAGCCCTGCTTTCCTGGGGAGGGCTGAACACCTGCCTGCCCATGGGAAGGAGTGAATGAATTCCTTGCTTTGCTTTGCTTGTGTGCACGGCTTTTGCTTTACCTATTAAACTGTCTTTATCTCAACCGTGAGTTTTCTTACTTTTACTCTTCCGATTCTCTCCCCCATCCCACCGGGGGGGAGTGAGCGAGCGGCTGGGTGATGCTTAGCTGCTGGCTGGGGTTAAACCACGACACTGTGTTAAGACAATGGAGCCATGGGGCGGCTGGCAGCGGGCACCCAGCTGGCCAGCATTGTCCTGAAGGAGAGTCCAGGTTTCTTCTCTTTAGTGCCAGATGAGCGGGTGAGAGCACCGAGTACCCACCGTGTGCTCCGAGGTGACGCTGAGTTGTGCCAGCTGACACAAAGAAGCGAAGCAAGAGAGGGGACGGCTGCTGCGAGCTCTCGCATGCCTGTGAGCTCCTTGTACGCAGGCTATAGTGTACACGCAGAGCAGTGCCTGTATAGGTACCTCACTGAGCTCTGCTTTTCCCTGTGTTACCAGAACAGGGGATCCTGGTGCCAGAGTCCCTGGCGCCAGCCCCTGCCCAGCGGGCTGTTCAGGAGGAGTTTGTCCCTGGTCAGATCGTGGTGTGCTCTACAGCGCTTAACCCTTTGTATGCGTATGTTCTGGATGAAAGCTGTTCCCTTTAACCTCCCTGTTAACGGTTCTGTCTGTCTGGAGTCTCAAAAATAACTGCTCAAGCATTTGTAAATGATGGCAGCCCATTCTTCTTTAAAACATTACTGTGCAAGGTGGGAGGCCCTGCTGCTGGGCTCCTCAATGTGGTTTTGCTCCATGAGAGTTACTATGGAAGATGGTCTGCATCTGTGTTTGAGAGCCGTCACTAATAATTTGCTCTCTGTAATTAAGCGTTTCTGTAACTCTCACATGAGACTCACTAGCAGGGGCTGAGCACAGGGCTGACAGAGGTAACTCAGTGCTTTGTGCTTTCCTTTAGGCTTTCTAGTTTTCATCCCAAACCAGTAGACTACTGTTATCAGTTGTCAGAAAAATTCCTGAAGTTTAATACATGGATATGCAACTCTTATTAAAAGTACTGCATAATACCGTCATGCTGAGCATAAGGGTCTGCTAGCTCAGTCACTCAGAGCTTTTCATATGGAAGAACAGATCGGCAAAAACATTTGGGTTCCTGTCTGCTTCACTAGGCACCCATTAAAATTCTGGTCTTTAGCCACTATTTATACGGTAGGAATTACATTGGGAATACTTCAGGGTCAGCTCCTCACACTTTCAGGCAGGCAGGATTCTCGCTGCCTAGGTTAGAGCTAAGTAAACACCAATATGTTGCCAGTAGGGAAAAGTGCTGTAATAGAAACGAGGGAAAGATTCAAGACTCTCAAGCATTGCTAATGCACGAGTTTAACTCTCTTGCTGGGTAACATCCAGTGTAAAGTTTGGGGTTTTTTTAATTTTATATGTCATTATTTTTTAAATTCTCAACAGAGAAATTCTGGAGTTTGAGGGTGGACTCATTTCCCAGGAGAAATTCTGCTTTTTCAATCAGAAGGTAGAAGGTCTGCCAGATGTTTCCACAGTTATTGAAACATGAAAGAAAAATTAATTTAAGAACTGTAGAGGGCTTTTTGCCAAAAAATAGGTCTTTCAGCTAGCTGTGGTCTCAACTGGAAGGTGTTGTGCACAGCTGAGCGCTAGCGTAGGCAAAGGGAGTTGCTGATCCTGGCCGGGTTGTCCATGAGAAAGGGAAGTCGGAGAGCCGTGGTGCTCGGCAGCCGGCCGGGTGAACGGTGGCCCTTCCTTAGCCACGGCGGTGCTTTGGCAGCTGGATGTTGGATGTGGCCTTGAGGGAGAGGGAGAGTACAGCACTGGAGTCCTTTCCAGTGGTGTATCTGGTTTCACCATGACTAGATTTACCCATCAGGGAAAAAACTGTAATGCTGAAATGACTGACTTTCACAAACGACCGAGTTTTTCAGATTGCCAGAAGATGACTTTTTCTAAGGGAATAGATTTCCCTGGCTCATGTTGACTCAGACTTTTCCCTGAAGGATAAAAGGGAGAACGTTTATGCAAGTTAGTTCATACAAATCAACAGCTGTTAATAGCAGTTTTTTTCCTTAGAGACTTGAAGTGCGAATTATAAAAACTGGAAAGCAAATATGGCAATCAAGCCCATCTGGGACAAGAATATTTTTATATGTAAAATTTTCTTTATACGGTCCTGACAATAATAAGATCTCGGATTCCCTAACCTAAGTAAACCAGTGAACAAATACCTTTTTTTTCTAATCATTGTGGTAAGGTTTATGCTGCTGTTATTTCCTTTTTGTTTATAACATTTTTATTATTTATTGTTTTGCCATTAGAGGGACACTGTAAGAGTTAGACCCTCATGTTACTTTGATAGTTATTATTTGATAACCTTTGTCTAAAAGACTACGCGTGGTTTTGTTGAGTGAAGACTTGCTGTGTTCCTAGTTGCTCCAGCCCAAGGTACAGGGTTTTGTGCGTGGGTGGGTATGAGGATGTGCGTGTGTGCTCCAGGAATCGTCAAGCTCTCAGTTAAGTCTGCTGCCTCACCCTGACTTCTCCTCCTGAGTAACCACCAGATTAATTTGAGCCTTTGATCTTCATTTTTTACATTTGCTAACCTGTAAATGCCTTACACTGCAGCTTTATTAAAGTCAGTTTAATGTCTATGTGTTTGATAGACGTCTAACGTTTTTAATGATGTTCAGTTATGAGCATTTTGCAAAGATTTCTATGCTTATATACACATCTGCCTCATTTTATATGATTGTTTTGAAGAAGCCGCAAACAACCATGTGTTTGATGACATTTTCTCTATGTTTTCAAAGCATTTCTCAGGAACAGCTGCTGCTGAACACATTCATGAAGTGTTTTTGGCAGTGGGAATGTGAAGTTGGACATCTGAACTCTTCAAAAGACTAAGCACCTACAAAAGAAAAGCCAGTTATATATAAGGTATATATAAGATCATGAGAACATGATTATGCACACTGTTTTTGCAGCTGAAATGTAACTGTCTCACAATGTCCGAGACATTGAGAAAAATTATCCAGAACTCCTGGATTGTATGGAAGGAAATAAATTCAAGGGAAAGCTGTTTGTGGGGGAAAGGGAGAGGGTGAGGATGAAATATCTGCATACAGGCAACAGAAAGACTGACATTTTCCAGAGGCTCTGTGATGCTTGTTGGAGATCAGACTGAGGCTTTGATAAGAGCGACAAGTCTCTTCGACATCTGGGCAGTTGGCAGGGTTCTGCCTTGGATCTTCACTGCCATAAATGTTCTTCAGTAAATTTTTCGCCCAACAGTCTTTGGCAGGATTTGTTCCTGTCCTCACTACTGTAGCTCTCACATTCACACCAGGGACTCTTTATTCCTGCTTTGCGCTGGAAGTGCTGAGGGCAGCAGGCGGGATTTCTTGGCTCTTGCTACCTCCTGACTCCTAGAGCATGAAAACTGCAATATTACAGACACTAGGTTAGGAAAAAAGCCTTTAGTAACTGAACCCCCATTTGATATGTTGGAGAGGACTGATTTAAAGAATGCTGTTGTGTTTTTTAAGTTTTATTGCTGACTTCACTTCTGCAAATTCTCTGTGGACCATGTAGACATCACCTGTAATTCTTGGACTTGTTTCTTTCACAACACCAGTTCTTGCTATAAGGGTAGGATTTCACTGATAAAGTACATGTCTTGTGATATTGATGTATAAAGAAAGCTTGCCTGCAAGCTTGGTCTCTCTCTTCTCTGCATGCAAATTAAATGCCTTTTTATTTGAAGAATTTGAAGAACTCTTTTAAAAATCAAATATGCCTGGGGAAAGGCTGCACATGGATATTGATTAGTTTTATGATGTCTGCTGCTAACTGCATTGCATTCAGTCCTGAAACAAAATGAGTCATGAATGCTGTATAGCAGTGGGAGAGCATCCATTTGAGTTGCGTATGACAGTCTATTAATATTGATGGGACTGGGTGATGTACATTTTCCCGGTGCGTGAAGTTATATGTACTAGTTAAAAGGAGCGGGAGTAGGAATACTTTTTACTTCCCAGCCCACCTATTGACACATTGTGTGACCATAAAACAGAGTTAACTTCTATGTGCATCTGTTCTCACTGCTGTAAAAGTGAGCTCATTAGTTGTTAGAGTGATTGTTAACATTCCAGCTCCCCAGAGGAGAGCTATTACACGTTCACTATTTTTCTGCACGAAGCTATTCATAAAGCCTTAATTTCTGAAGAAACTTACCAAAAACTTTACTTAAAACTTTTATTTCCATACTATGATTTTCCCCTAATTGTTTTTCACAGTGTAAATATTATGGAAAGGTTTTTAAAAAATCAAGAAAATGAAGGTTAGGTGGTCTTCATTGTGGCAGAAGAAGAGAAACACGTAAGTGAAATGAGGTGGATTTCCTTTCATATCTGTCTGTGTCAGGAAATAGACTCCCCTTATTCCAGGTGTAAGTAGAGCTGGAGGAAGGGAATGTGTGGAGCATAACCAAATGTGAAAGCAAGGCTGACGTTAAGGCAAACCCCTCGGTACAGGGAGCACAAGCCAGGGCAGCGTGAAGGGGCTGGCGAGGATCCCCGGCACCAAACAGAGCACAGCTTTTCACGTGGGACTGGAGGGGAACAGCCTCCATAAACCACTGTAGTCTGCTCCTCATGTCTGTCTGTCTCACTCTGCTTCATCTACAGTTGTTAAGATGTCTTAGTGCATTTGTAGCTGTGAGTGCAATAATATGTGGAGATAACTGAGCTGGAAGGAAAATGAGTTTGATAGAAGCTGATGCCCCCTGTTCTTTGCATGGATTTTGCAGCTGACTTTGCAGAAGTATTGATACCTCATCTCACTAGTTTAAAATTGCAGTTACCAGCATAGTATAGAGACTGCTGTGTAGGGAGGAGCTGTTTGTTGAAGGGTAGTCGGGAACCTCAGGTCGGCATCTCAAGACTTCTCTTCAGTGTACTTTCTATTCCAGTACTCCAGAAGTTGGAACTAGTGACAATAGGTTGAGAAGAATGAAATGTGAAAATAACAAAGGGAGTCTTGTGTTACATTTTTGGGAAAACTGAAACCTTTAGAGTTGTCATCTTTTAATCTTGCAGTCAAACAGAAAAGCATGGTGAATTTTACTGTGTGTTTGTACAGACCACTGCCGCGTAGTGAATCCTCCAAAAGCTGCTGCTGGCAAAGCTCAGGTCAGTGAAATAAATTCCAGCTATGAAAAACTAATTTGTGTCCAGTAGCCACAGAGATGATCTGCTTTTGGGGACTAAAATCTTTGTGCTGGCTTTGTACTTTCAGTTAGTGTGGAGCAGGAAAGGGGGGGACCTGGATAACACCGGTGCGTAAATGTGTGCTGGCAGCGTTCTTTAATGTTGTGAAGTAATGCATGCAGCAGGAGATGCACATTTTACCCTTATAAATTTAACCTGTAACATAAACTAATTTA
Organism: Nipponia nippon; assembly: GCF_047370975.1. Lineage (NCBI taxonomy): Eukaryota > Metazoa > Chordata > Aves > Pelecaniformes > Threskiornithidae > Nipponia > Nipponia nippon. Next base: position 7,090,099 of record NW_028262333.1, on the reverse strand, counting down.
TTGAACTGTAACATTGATAAGCCCTCCATGAAACGTTTTTTGTCCTTCAGATCTGGGTATATTCGTATGTATTTGGGATTCAGTGTTGACCCTTTCAAAGCAAAATGCAGCTTGCTGCATGCCCTAATGGCACGTTAGCAAAAGAGGAACGTGTAATGTAGAGAGCCTGGTGCTTTGACTATATGTTATAGAGAGACAGGGACAGGGACACTGCATTGCCACTGGATTTGTGCAAGGCGTTACCATTGTGCAGTCTCTTTACCAGGAGCAGTATTATAGAAGGAATGTGGAGCTTCAGTTAATCTTACCATTAATATAGAAAAGCTTTTATCCAGTAGTCTTCTCTGTAGAGCATGTCCTCCCTCTGGAGTAACTTCAAAGTCTGAAACTGTTCTGCCTTAAATTCTAGTGACCCCTAGCTGAAGAGTCCTAGCACTTCACATACTGCAGCCATGAAAAGCTATTATTCCTGTAACAGAAATCTTGCAGGGATTGGTGTGTTTTAAAATTCTCTTCTGATTCGGGCACCTGGATACTGTGGTTTGCATTATGAAAAGGATGTCCAAGATGTTTTCAGAACAAGCCACCTAACAGCGCGTATCACGAGTGGGTGCAGGTGCCATAGTCTGTGCTGTGCCAAACGTCGCCGGAATCTGTGAATTGGGTAAGTCGTCGTCCCCTCCCCTTTCTTTTTTTAAGCTGGATCTGTTTGATAGTAGCAATTTTAAAATCACAGTACTTTTTAAAGCAAAATGAACCCATTATACTGCCAGGGTATCAGCAATTCTGCATTGCTTCAGATGTTTTGTGGTGTTCAGTGGCTGAAACCCAGGAATGCTTTCTGCTACACTGATGGACTTCGTGTACGGATGCTTCAGTATGATAGAGTTGACCATGCTCTTTTTTCTCCCTCCTCTGCCAGTTACTTCATTAGTAGAGGTATAATTGTTGCAATTTAGCAAACTACAGGCAAGGCATGTAATTTGTTGGACGCAAGGTTACATCCCTTCATGAAAGTGTACAGCTGCATCCTAGCAATTCTCTTGTGAGTGAGCAGATTGTATCCTTCATTCTGCTGTCTTCAGGAGAGAAAGGCCGGAGATGTACTGTGTCCGGGTGGACGATGTTCTTGACCCTGTGAGCCGGAGGCAAATCTTGTGGCTTAAAGTTATAACTCAGGTGTTATTGAGTGCCGGTGTGAGGAAGAGCTCTGGAAATACTTCAGAGGCAGGAGATAACGTTGGTTCTTCATTGGTCTGCTGCTTCACTGACGGGCAGGACTGGCCGGGTGGTATACGGGGGAAATACAGTGTCTTGGGTAGACCAGCTCAGCAGCCACCTGTGGCTTGTTTCTTCTCCCCTGTACATTTGGTATTGGGGACATGAGCCATGAATTAACCCCAGCATGACCTGAATCTCTCGTTCTTCTCAGGAGGAAAGCACTTAAATGACAACATGCAAGTGTAATGGGATGTATGTCAGTTGGGAAAACCAGATGAATCCTTAGCCATGGCTTCCTTCCTTGTTGGACTGATCCACGTGATGACATTTTGGACACCTGAGATGCTGAAATTCTGCTTGCTAGCATCCAGCCTGCTTCGATTGCTTTTCCTGTGCCTCTGAGTGTGCAGGGAAAGAAGGTTTCAGGAGTGGATTTTTTAATTTTAATGATGTTTTGAAAAAGCATGCCTGAGTTGCTGTCCTCCTTCAGGGAGAAATTCATCCCTGTGCAGAGGACGAGGTAACAGTCCTGCTGTCGGTTACACTCTTCTGCTTAAACGAGTGTAAATGAGACCTAACTGCTGAAGTGATTTGGGCTGTCTGTCTACGGAAGTGCAAGTTCCACCTCTGGCAGCTTTTAACTGGCATAAGTGTCTTTTGCTCAAAAGTGTTCGCCAGAGCTTTTCTTGGGTTTTTAGGGTTCTTTTTGGTTTGATTTTTTATTTTTTAAAGGCAGTTTAACTCAAAGGGGAAAACATGGCTGTGCTCTGATGATTTAGCAGATGTTTTAGGTTTTTAAATGGGCTCTAACTGCATTTGTTAACATGCTGTCAAAAGCTAAAACTGCGCAGGAGGAGATCAGTTTAACCCCAACAATGCCCTCCTTTGCCTTTCAGGCCTGCAGTTAAGCAGTCAGCCCAGGGACAGAACCTGGTACTTGTCAGCCAAATTCTGCTATCAGTTAGATGTATTTCAGTCTGAGCATGCTGTAAGCGTACTGCACAGTGGAGAAGGGTCAGTCCTACCCTGAAACGGCAGAGGATGACTGAAGCCATCCAGAGCAAACCAGCTTGAGGCTGACACAGTATGATGCCTGTCAAAAAGCAAGCTCCCTTTACTTGGACCATTATTACAGAAACCAGCTACAAGATGGAGGGTATCACTGAGGATAAAGCCTTGTGCCTGTTTAAGGAGCCTTCCCAGAAGTATGCTTTGTTCTGGTACGTAACAGCTATTTGGTATTTGACTCAGCTCTACTCCAATATGAACATGAGCAGCGTAAAGTGTTGCATGCAGAAAAGCCCAAGCACGTCTTAGTGGTTCTTCAGCAGGCACTGATGAAATGCCACGTGGTCCCGTAGCGTTATTCTAACAGCATTTTTGAAGAATGCCTGTTGTGTACAGTGCATGAGGAGCTGGTAGTGGAGACATGTCATTGCTGCTTCAAAGTACAGCTCCTAAAAGCCAGTGAGGAGCCTTTCCTGCTAAAAATTCTGGGGAATAATTACATCGCATGTGTATGAACTCAGGAAGCTGAACAAGGGGTTACAGAAAGAATGAAAAAGATCAAGCTGTACTGCAAAGTGACTATGGAAAAAAATTAACAAGAACAGATTATTTTCTTTTGTGAAGGTGAATGAGAACAGCTGACTAGGATGTGTATGGGCCCCACACTCTTCCAGGGAAGACCCTGCTGCAGATTGCTTGCTTTGAAAGTGCAGCTTTCTCACCCTAAAGGAAACATTTGTCTGAAAATCAGAAGTACGCAAAATACTGTCTAACCAGTATCCCCAGCTCTGTGTTGCAGTCAGCAGGGGCTGGTTCAGTTCCTCCCATGGCAGAGGGAATGCTTGAGTGTCTCCTTTCTTGTTTTGTGCTGTCTCTCCAAAAGAAGAGACGTTTGCACAGGGTTTAAAAGAGCTGTGAGCGAGCTGTGCATATGGTGAACAGAAGCCAAATGGCTTCCACTTTTGGCAGTAGCAACTGGCGGTGTGGAAGTCCCTTCCTTCGTGGGCTCTGGATTCCTCTGGCACACCAGCGAGGTAAAGGAGCACTTTGCAACACAGTCCTGGTACAAGAATAGAGGTTGGATGACATATTCCTGACCCAGGGCCAGAGATACGAGAAGTCCCAGGGGGTGCAGCTGACACCCTAGGTACCATGATGCCAGCAGCAAAACTTCTGCTACATTGACTCCCCCATCTCCCAAATTGTTTAATATTTGCTTCTTTTCTGGTTAAAGCTAAGACCCGGAATAGGCAGGAAATACCCATACCCACGTCCTCCTGGCTGAGGGAGGAATTTGGACTTTGTACCTCCCAGGCATGGACCATTTTGATTCTTGAGGATAAAGGTAGCAATTATATTTGTCAAATATAAACTAAAAAAACCCTCCAAACCCTAACAGGGCTTTTGATTGTTTAGCTTATCCATCTCTGCCTTAGAGCTTTCCAAAGCCTTTTATTCAAGCTAATGTATGATATTGGCACTGTTTCACGTGATCTGCTGAAGACAACGATTTTTTTGTGCACTGTCACACTTGAAGCTGTGTCCTTGGAGAAGGAGTCTCCTCTCGTGATTTTTCTTAAGCAAATCTCATCTCATGACTTTTAAGGGCCCTTCAGAGGAATAATATCATTCCTCCCTGCCCCCCGGGAGGGTTTGCAGTCTGTTTACTAATAAACAGAAGTATGATCCTCAGCTGGAATAAACGAGTCCTTGCTTCCATATGGGTTAGGTGGGCCAACTGACACCAGGGACAGATTTGCCCATCCAGAGAAACCTCGTTCCCTGCTTGTGGGAGAGACAGTGCTGCTGGAGGGCAGCCCTGGGTGGTCCACACCTCCCCGTAGCGCTGTGAGCAGCGAAGGGACCAGGCGCCAGGAGCTGCCACCGCTGGGGATTTAGGAAGCACGAGCCATCGGCTGCCCACTCGTGATTCCCCACAAGCAGACTTCACCTTCCAGTGATGACTCTGGGTGTAGGTATCTGAACCAAGAAGCTGTTGCTCTCCGTGTCAGCCCTAGAAAGGAGAGCGTCAGTCCGCCGTGATCCTCTGTGGCTCATGGCAGAATTGCTGTCTCTGGGTGGAGACCTCGCCCCTCCAGCACTGAGTGGGTACAGGCACCTGCAGGAGGTTTTTGTGGGCTGAAAGCACTGGGGAAACTAAATGATGTAGATTAAAATATTCAACATACCAGTTTTAAGCTCGATTAAATATGTATATCGATACCTATACTTTTAAACAAGCATCCACCTGCAAAACATACGAAATACCTCTAATTCAGTAGTGAAAGTGAGCCCACTTTAACCACAAGAGATGCCAGCAATGGATATTAAAAGCTGACACATAGAAGACATACCATAATGTTAAAGTTCACCAGAGGGTACAGCTGAGATATGGCTGCTCAGTATAATTTCACTTCTTTTAGGGCTTAAGGTTCTGGGAAATAGGTACTGTAAATACAGCTAAGCTTCTCTACTTCTGTAAGCCATTGCTAAAAATTAGTTTGGTACTTGAAACAAAAATATAGTTGGCTGAATAGTTAAAATCGTAAAAAAGAGAATAAAACCTTTTTTTTTTAATTCAGTGGCAGCAATTTGGTGCTTCGCTCCCTCAGACCTCTGCAGAGCCTGGGGGCTTTGCCCTGTGCGCAGAGGCTGGGGTGGGAGGGAAGGATTTCTATGCCAGTGGAGGTGCAGAGGTTTGATTTGTCGCAGGAGCCTCTCAGAGAGGGATCAGCCTTGCCTCTTCTCCATTAGAAGGCACCAGAGATCTACCGTTGGGCAGCAGTGGTGCTCCCATGTCACCAACCGGGGAAGCTGGAGGTGGCTGTTCCGCATGACGGGTGCCTTGGTGAGCCCACTCCTCTTCCCTGAGTTTCTGCTTGGCATGTTTCGGTGCAGGCACACCCCACCGCTGCTTCTTCTCTGCAGTGAACATCTAGGAATTTCACTCCTGCTTCCCAGCTCTGGTGCGGCACCAGGAGTACATCTTCATCTGTTGCCCAGAGATGTCCTGCGCGGTGGCAGTCTGCGGTGGGACAGGGTATCTGCTGCTGCTGCGTGCCTCAATCCTGATCTCCTCTTGGTCTTGCTGCTCTTGGGTCTACCTGCTAGGAAGTGTTGGTTTTGTTTGATTTGAGGAAAATCTATGCAAATGGCTCTGATATAAACTTTAAAGCCTATTTTGGACACGTAGCTCATAAGTACACATAGGGCATTTTCCTTTCAGGCAGGTAGTTCTCTGGATTCACCTGCGACAGTTCTGGAGGCCATGTACTGCATATAAGAGGAAATTTTCAGCACTTTCCCTAAGTTTTGAAGTTGGACAAATGGGTGTCAGCTGAAGTGAAGGAAGGCTGCAAGTATGTGGGTAGCAGAAAAGATAACTGCAGTTCATTATTCCCTAATCCATCTGTACACAATGCCCCTATTTTGTGCGGTAGATTGGTAGCACGTTACATAGGTAAGTGAATTAGTTCAGTGAATGGGTGTCTGCTTTTGGAACAAAGTCCCTTTTTCTATTCCCACTGAAAAAATTCCTCTACTTGGGGCATGCCTCCTGTTTCTGAGTTGACAGAGTAGGAAAGCTCCAGTTTTCTTAAGGAAACTGGGAGAAAAGTTTTACTGATTTTTTTTTTCAAGTGTGCCCTCTTTTTATTGCAGATGAAACAAAGCCCAGCTGAAGGAGATGAGACTCTGTTTGCCATGGAAAATGAATCCCACGCCAGCCGTCAGCTGGCACCGAGCCGAGCGGTGTTCCCCCGTTTCCCAGCGGTGGCCGGGCAGGCGCAGCTGGGCTGGAGCCCGCGCCGCTGCCGGGCTGGGGGCAGAGCTGGCTGCTCCTCAGAAGCTCTTGCAGGAGAGCTGCCGTCTGCCCTCTCATTTGCTGTTTCTTTGGCCCACTCTGGAATTCGGCTTTAATATTTTATTTCTGTCAACGTACAGAGATACCGAAACTCTCCAGATGACCTGCTCTGCAGAGAACAACTCTGAATTAATACTTCTGTAACATTTTCACTGCTGATGCCACTAACTGTACTGGTTTTGTCCCAGGTTCTAGCTTTTGTTGAAAATAAAATCTTAAGAATAATGTTTAGAAAAGAATTCTAATGACTTAAGGTAAAAGTTTTCAAATTTCATTTGAATCACCAGTGTGAAAGACGAAATAGAAAGGATCCTGAATCCAGCAAATTTTAGTCTGTTCAGGAAAAGCTGCTTTGACCATGCAAAAGACTGCAGGTGGATGCTCTGAAAGGTAAAGTCTGACCTTGGGCAGGGAAGGGAATCTCAGGCCTCTCCCATTGCTGGAGCTGTAGATTAATCACTAAACATTCCCTGCAGCATGAACTTGTTATCCTACCCACCAGAGATGCTTTTATTTCAGCCACTTTGTTATTTTATTTCTGTGTGATAACTGCTGGATCCCCATCCTCGTTGTAGGGGTGTGCAGGTCGTCCCCCAGGGACGGGAGCTGGGGTCCTCCTGACGGAGAGCTGACCCGTCTCCAGAGCCCTGCTAAGTCTTCTTACCTCCAGGCTGGGTGGTGAGGACAGGCATCCCCTGGTCCAGCTCTGCAGTGAATCCAGCCTCTTTCTTCTTCTGCAGCCCACGTGTTTATTTTTCAGACGATTTGATTTGGTGCATTTGACTAAAATTCAGAGTTTTAGGGGAACCCAAGCTGTGTTTCAGCTTGTTGGTTCTTCTCTAAGTAATACATGAATAGGGCTAAAACTGGGTAATTACTCTGACTTCTAGCTGTGCTGGGGCAAGGACTGCTCTCCCTAGGAGCCCCAGGAGGCTTGGAGCCTGCTCCAACCACTCAAGAATGAGAGAGAAAAGCCAGTGGACAAAGAATACAGACAATGGGATGGGAAATGCAGTGTCTGCCTTTTTACGGGATCCTTTCAAATAGGAATGTGCCTGGACAGAGGAGGCAGCCTGCCCACTGCGACTCGGCCTTACAAAGAGCAAAATACCTCAGGCTAAGAGCAAAATAACTCGGGCTGTGCTCAGGTGGGACCTTGCTTTACCCCAGGGTGTGAGCTGTGCCCCCGAGGGTGGGCAGGTTGGCGGTGATCAGAGCGAGGGAGTGCCGGGCTGGGCTGGAGGCAGGGTGCTCAGCACCCCGTGGGGCTGGCCCCTTCCCAACGAGGGTAACTCCTCGCCCTCAGACAGGGTGCACCTGGGTAGGGGGGGGGGGGAGTTTCAGCACCTGACCCTTCCCTTATCAGAAGGAATAAAAATCTGCGGCATCACATGAGTTAAAAAGAAGGAATAAATCCCAGACCGGGCAAAGGGAACAGTCCGGGAGCACGGCTCGAAATGGCAGGAGGTTTTCCGTCGTGTGCAGGGCGATCAGACGCGCCCGTCCTTCCCCTGGCCGCAGGACTGTCACGGCGAAGCGGAGGTGCCGCTCGGAGCAGCGCTTCCCAGGCCGCCCGCGCCGCTGCCGCTTCTGCAGCCGGTAGCCGCTGCCAGCCGCACCGGGGCGAACCGCGGCCGCAGGGCCGGGACCGGGACCGGGGCCGGGGCCGGGGGGGCCCCGTCCTCACCGCCCCGCGGCCCCCGGGGGCGTGGCAGCGTGGTCGGGCTGCGGCCCCACGCGTGGGCCTTCGCCCGCGCTGCCGCAGGCTCCTCCCGCCCGGGGCGGGGGCGCTGGCCGGGACCCCGCGGGGCGGCCGGCTCCTCCCGGGCTGCTCCGGCTCCTCCCGGGCTCCGCTCCTCTCCTCCCCGCCGCAGGTTGCTGCTGCCCGCTCCAGGCGGCCGCTCGGTCCCGCCCGCGGCCCCCTCCCTGCCTTCCCCTCCCCGAGGTAGGTGCCTGCTTCGGGTGTGCTCGCCAGTCCGGGGGCTGCATCAGCCCGGGGCTGATCCTCGTCCCCCGCGGCTTGGGTAAGGGGCGCTTGCTTGCTGTTGGCGACAGCTCGGAGGGCGCGGGGTTTGCGGGCGGTAACTTCATCGCTGCCTGCAGCGGGGTGGGCGTTTTCAGGCTGGGAGGTCGCAGGGGCAGGCTGCCAGGGAAGGGCTCCAGCGGGGCGAGGAGCAAAGGTGACACCGATAGTACCTGCTCTCATCCTTCCTGCCCTTCCTTGTGGCTGCGGAAGAGTTCAGAATAATCGGTAGTTTCTCTGGGACGAAAGCGGTAGGGTAATGTCATGTGTTGCTGTGCTACTGCCCGGTTTCGGTTGCTCAGCAGAACAGCAGCAGCACCCCCGCCCCTGAGCAGCGCTTAAGCAATGAAGAGGTGTTCAGAGAAATTATTTGTGGACCCCTCTGAGTCAGGGGTCCTCTTCTGAGGAGTCACCCATCAGTGATATTTCTAACGCTGTGACTAGCGGCTCGCCTCTTCTATAAACGCCTTAACCCTTTCCTTAGTGCTGCTGAGCTCTTGTCCTCGTTAGAGAGCACAGCCCGCTTGCGGTGCGAGTGGAAAACCCTGGCGACAGCGCTCAAGTGGTTACTTTTCCTCTGCTTTGCTTTGGTTTTACACTTATCTTGTTGAGGGTAAAATACGCGTGGCGATGTGAAGGTGTGCTGCCTGGCTCCGGAGGTGGGAGCCTGGGCATTCCCAAGTGGCTGCTTTCTCACGCCTGTAAAATTTCTGCTGTGGTGGCCAGACTGGCTGACGAGCCCCCGGGACCGCTGACGAGCCCCCGGGACCGCTGACGAGCCCCCGGGACCGCTGACGAGCGGAGCTGCTGCCGTGCTGCTCATGGAACAACTGAGCATGAAGTTAATGTGGAAGCGTTAGTTGTCTGGGCTGGAGGGAAAGTAATGATTTTAATCATTTTGTGACTTTGCAGTGCCAAACGGGAAAAGATGTATCATTTCTTACCCTGGGTACACCATATAAAGATACAAATTCTAGCAATTACTACTCAGACTAGTTTAACTTCAAGGAATACCAGTGCCCGTTTCTCATAGCTTTTATGTACTGACGTATTGTCAAAAATAAATTAAGCTACAGACTCCTATACAAGAAAATTGCCTTGAGCAGCTGACCTTGGTTGACACCAATAAGATCACTGTGATGCAGAAGCATCAGTATGCGAACCTGATTTGTAGCTATTACATCTGAAGGTGCGTTTTTCCTCTGAAGAGTAAGTTTTGGGGCTTGAGAAGAGGTGCTGGTGTGGCTTTGTTTCAGACTGAAGGCTCGATCTGTTCCCTTCGGAGGCACCGGGAGGGATTGCAAACATTTGCTGCTTCATTTGTTTTATTGTTGGATCTTGTTTCAGTTCTCTGAGATGAGAAATCAAGATTTTAGGTTTTTTTAACAGTTTGCACTGGGGTTTTTTTGCCTTTTGAGAAAAGCAAACTCCCCTGCTCTTTGGGAATAGCGAGATCTGCGAGAAACACAGCAGCAGCATGGGTGGGTTGCAGTTGAGATTGTAAAATGGCTTGGAGAGAGAGTGCCTTGTGTGCTGCCTCTGATCTGTTCTGGATGCCTCTTGCTAGTGCAGGGAGAGACTTTGAGGGGTGCTGGGAGACCTCTCAGCTCCAGCTGACGTGGGGAGGATGGAGACCATTGCAGTCAGCCGTACATCGCTTTGGCAGCTGCTGCAGTGCCATCCACAGTTGGATTCCCAGGATTGTCATACTGGGGATGAATTTTACATCACTGCAGCCCAGTTCAGGATGACACCCAAATATAGGGGTTGCTTTTAAACTTCAGGCAAGCTTTGGCACTTGCTTTAAGGTAATCATCCTGACCCCAGGCGTGAGGTTAGAGCCGAGTTCCCGGCTGAGTGGTGGAGATAAAGGTAGCTGGAGGGAAGGAGCTGAGCGTGCTGGTGCAGGGGACCCATAGCATCCCATGGCACTCCCAGTTTCCAAGACTGTCCCAGTAATTATCTCTTCTCCAACATTTTTTTTTTTATTCCTCCCTTTTGTGCTTCAATAACATGATTTTGTTACTTAAAGTAAAAAAGTGAAGCTACTCAGTAGCTGTGTTTTCAGAGTGTAGATCTGAGAAAAATGAATAAGGCTGCATTGCATCCTTAAGCGTTCAGTGAAAATACGAATGCCCTGGAGAACGCTCCAGGCTGTACAAAGTCCGGATTGTGCTGCACTGTTACTCCCTCATTCTATTCCTTTAGAGCTTTGTACTTCCAACAAGAAATAAATGTGTATTTCACAGGGATGTCAGTATCAAAATAAGCATATGAAGGTGCTTTGCATGTAAGCGCTTTAAAAATAAAACTGCTGCTGTACCCATATAAGATCATTCAAGCTATCCCGACTGTCACTAAACTATACAGAATCATATTCTCCGGTATACATGTGTGTGTTCAGGGGAGAATTGGAAAATTAAAGCCTGTGTTGTCTGCTAATGAACAGACCTGTCTTTTCGCAGTGTAAGAGGAAAACCAGCCACTGCAGCCAGCACTGAACCGTAAATCAGAAGGTTTTCTTTTTTGTTCGCAGTTCATATCCAAAACACTTTTTGAAGAAACTGAGTGGTAACTGCACCTTAATTTTCCATTAAATCTTTTAATTTAAAAAAAAAAAGTATGCGTTTGTCCCAAATGAAAGGCTTCTGTAACAGCTTAAATCAAAAGGGTGACACTTTGAATTTCTTCTTATATACCTTTTACACTTCCACATGACCTTAGTAGTCAAAAGTGCCTTTCTCATTTTATCTGGCCAAGTCACTATGTCCATTTATTTTGGATATTGACCTCACTACAATTAGTCATCATTGAAGCTACAAAATATAATACACTGGATGATACAGCAAACATGAGCCAGATCCTCAGATCTTTTGGTCTCTTAGCCTATTTCTACACTTCCCTTGGTGGGCAGCAGTCCTGGTCTAGGTTACAGGGTCATGATGCTACTGGGTTTCTCTAGTAAACTCCATTATAATGTGCTTTTTCCCTCATACTCAGTTTTGTCTCCAGAGCAGTGAACCTCCAGTGAGAAATTTGCAAGCTACAAAATGCTTATTAATCCTGAATAATGATCAGTTTTTGCCTCCTGCCTTCTCCAGGATGCAGCAGCAGAACATTGCCCAGGTCCGCTGGGAGTGACCTGTGGGTGCCACCGTCCTGGCGACACCGGCTTCGAGGGTGGTAACGTAACTGAGAGAAGTGGAGAGAGCTGAGCCTGGGCTGAACACACCATGGGAGCAAACACCTCCAGCAAGTCACCAGCCTTTGATGAAAACGAAGATGGTAAGAGCTTTTCCTAGTTATTGTCTGGGACTTCAAAGTCCACCTGTGCAGAGACTGTGACTCTGAGAGTCACCGCCAGCTCCCGTGCTGGGGTTGCAAACACCCGGACGCCTGGGTTAAGCAAAGGCCTGTCAAGGTCTGCAGCAGCAGCGTGCCCTTGGTCTACTGCAGAGCTGTGGTCAGGTGTCAGGGCGTCCTTTTGTCTCCCCTCTCTGCGGCTGGGCACTGGGAGAATAACTGTTGGTAGAGGTTTGGTTTTTGAGATGTCTCCGGGCCAGGCGCTTTGAAGGCAGGGAAGAAATGCTGCTGTTCTGGAGGCAGGGGAGGTTTATTCTGGAGATCACAGCACGAGGAGGACTGGCATGAAGTGTGGTGGGGAGATAGCTTGAGCAATGCGTGTTCCCATCCTTGATTTGGGCTTGGTGGGAGGGCCACCGAGAGAGACCCGGTCAGCAGCAGCAGAGGTGGAGGATCCTGGTGACTGCCCAGCTGGGCAGCTCTGCTCATTAGCACTGGAAGACCAGCACATGGGCTTGGTCAGCTGGAAAAGGAGAATACATTGCTGAGAGCAGTACTGGAGGCCACTGTCACTGTGCTGCCAAGATTGTAGAGACAGTCATGAAAAGATTGTTCCATAAATATATTTCCTGTTCCATGAGTCAGCTTGCTAACTGCCATATGGGCTTTCACCTGGGTACAATCATAAAATGCATATGTAGATAAATACAAATACATACAAATAAAAGTAAAATATATGAGAACCTAGATGACTCATAAACTGCTGTCCCAAAGGTAAGAACTCCAGTCAGGGAAGACGTAATCCTGATTACTGGGGACGTAAGGGGAGAAGGAGGGGACATTGACCAAAACCTGGCCTTCCTCACTCAGCTCCTTGAGGAAAGAGGTGTTGAGGAGGAATGCGCTTAAATTCTGGAAAGGCAGTGATTATAACCCGAGTAGTGACGTTGGGGCTTGTGGTAACACAGCCTTCTGCCCCGGGCTGTGGCCGTCCCGCTGTTCGGTCTCATGTGCCGCTTGGGGAAGGGCGAAGTGACTGCGCAGCAGCGTGTTCCCCTTGCTGCCCCAAACCTCCCGGCTGTGATCCAGCCCTTCCCCGTGCGCCTCGGTTTGTCAGCCCGCAGAGAAGATTTCGCACTTTGGGGTCTGTGTTTGCTGCTGTCGCCCTCCAGGCGCAAAAGGAGCTGGTGAATCGCTCCGTCCTCGTACTCTGTGCTGCTGTGCCCGCAATGCCAGCTGCGTGTGCGTGGCTGTTTGGCTAAATTGGCTGTTGATCCCAAATGAATAATGCAACTGCTTGTGATTTTTCTTTGTTTTTCATATTTTTTTCCCACTTACTTTAATGCAAAGAAATCCATGCTGTGAGGTTTTCCTGGAGATTTTATTCCTGGTGCATCTAAATGCTCAATATTTGCATCTCTCATAAATAACTACCTGCGCTAGCTCAGGATGACTAATAGTTTTCGCATTCCCAATCACCTTCCTTGGGGTGATATGTCCTGGCTGTGAGATTGACTGTAACAAATTGAATTTTCATTGGGGTGGCTTGTCTCTCTGCTGAGTCGTTCTCTGGCTTCGACATACCTCGTGTGGCATCAGCTCCCGTGGCAGAGAAATAAATAATACCCCGAGCAATGTGGTGACGTGTACAGGGTGACTGTCCTGTAAATCTCCTCGGACTGGTGATTTCTTATGAGAGCCAGTTCTGGGCTTGGAAAGGGCTTGGTTTCAGCAAAACCTGACAGCATGTGAAGCCCCTGTTAGCTCTGTGGCAAAGGGCACTGGGCTTTCCAAGTGTGAAATGCCATACCCCGTGCTCGATGCAATTGTGTGTCATGCTGGCAAGGCAAGGGAAAGGCCTGGTCCTGACCATCTCAAGGGGTTCAGTGTTGATCTGTTGAGTTTCAGTAGGCTCAGGGGTCACCCTTGCACCCAGATACAGTGTCCAGACTGGTGCAGTTGTGCTTTCATGGCCCTGCCCAAATTTAAACAGTGGTAGCACGTTTTTTTCTCTAATTAGTCATATTTTAGTATACTGGGGGGAAAGAAACCCAGCTGAAATGGTGGTGTCCCCTGTTAACTTTTCCATTATCTTGGCAAATTTGTGACCAGAGATTGTATCACCTTAGATGTCACAATCTTGTCCTTATTCTAATTGCAATTAAAATTGAAATTAATTAAGAGCTGCCAGGTACAGCAGGAAGCAGCATAACAGCTCTTCTGCTCCGTGACACTGGCAGGTCACTTCCCTGGGCTGCGGCCGGTGGAGAGCGGTCCCAGCTCTTTGACTGTGCTGTAGAGAGCCTTTTCCTTTGGGACCTGCGTAAATATGAACAGCAATAGCGTGAACAGTGGCAGTGCTCTGGTGCCAGGAAGGCACCTGATTCTTCACAGCCTGAATTGGTGAATTCCACCTCTGGCACTTCTTCTCAGGTGAATGCCACCTCTGGCAGTGCAGTGCTGCAGCTGCATCGCCGGTCGGGCAGTTGCCTGCCAGATGCCGCTCACCGGAGGCATTGCTGGGACCCAGAGCTGGGGGAGGCGGGAGGAGGAAACATCCCGGTCTAACGAGCATTTTGCCATTGCACCAAAGAATTGGGTCTGCTTCCCAGAGAACTGTGCTGTAACGTTCAGTGATTTCATTTCTCTATACTACCTCTCCATTGCTTAAAAATAAAAAAAAACCCAATGACTTGGAGAATACTCAGGCAGCTGCAACAAGGTGAAACCTTTTGCAAAACAGGGTTGTTAAGGAGCTGACTTGAGGGTGAAAACACCTGGATTTATATTGTGCTGTAGTTTTCTGAATAGCCGTGGGCAAATTGCTTCACCTTGCTGTGTCTCCGTTCTTTAGTGGTGGGCTCCCTTCTCCTCCCGCAGCCCGGCCGTTCGCTCTGTGGAGCGTGGACCGCCTTCTGCTGTGCACACAACAGGGCAGCAGGGCTCATGCCTTGCTCGGCCTCCTGTTGTCCTTTGATATGCACACATAGTCATAGCGCCTCTTGCATATGTTTCCAAATTGCTGTTGCTATAATTTGACTATTTTCTGTGGCGCAATGATTTTTTTGGGGTGTTTTTTTGGTTGGGTTTTTTTTTTGTTTGTTTGTTTGGGTTTTTTTTTGAGATGGACTTCTCCAAGGGGCTTTGTTTGCCTTTGGCTAAAGTGGGATGATAGCATTATTTTTCTCTCAGCATTTTCTCTGAGTAGGCACAGTCGTGGATAATAAGCTAGTGAGATGAAAAGAAAACGTAATAACCAGACAGAAGGTTCAGTGCTGGAAGGTGATCTCCCCTCCTGATGTAGTCAGGATGAGACCACGTTAAAAGCTGGATTTTGTTTGTGCCGCTTCTGGGCAAAAGGGTGTGGAAAGCATCCTGAAGGATGGCAGCCAGATATTCTCCCCAGCTGGCCAAATTTGTTGGAAGATAAAGCAGAAATAGATAGTAGGTGAGGACAATGGCTGGGTGAGATGGACATACATCATTCTGTGGGCCTTTGCTAGTGTCCTCTCTAATGCACAATCGGCTGTTCTGTCTTTAAGTTGCCCTGGGATTCAGAAGAGCGTTAGATGTATCTTTGTTCCTCTGCCTGGATCCGCACCGAGTTCAGCTCCCCAGTACGGAGGGACTTGCGTTAGCATTTCTGATCCTGTGGTGGGACTTGTTTTCCTGAGGCTGCAGAGCAGAGAAGGAAGGGAGGGAGGAAATACAATGAAAGTGGGGGAAATTACGGTGACAAAAGGAGGACAAGTCATAACAGACTGTGCGGTGTTGTGCTAGCTGTATTGGGATGGGAGGACCTGAGCCCCCTGAATTATTGACTTCCACTTGGCAGATGGAGTTTGGGGGCTTTGGCAGGGTTGACTTGTCTCTGATGAGGATGCTTTTCATGGCTAGGTAGGTTCTGTATTTTTTACCTAAATATTGTTCCTTGAACCTGGGTTTAGAAATACAACCCCTGCTTTCAAAATGGTATTTCATGCTTATGCTTCAGTTGGTTCTTTATAGCAATTGTGTTATCTTCCTTGGCATCTCTTAAACATAATTTGTCTGCGTTGGCATATCACATGCATTTTCTCTCTGAAGGGCAAATGCTTTGGCTTTTTCATTGTTTTAGATGCCATCAGGCAGTGAAATGAGGCTTGTCAAATCTGTAGATGTGGATTCAGGATGAAGAGCATGTGTTCGGTTCCTGATTTGGACACCACAAATTTCAGTACTCTTTGGAAGTGAGACTCTGGACTGGCTCACTGTGAAAATCGGGAATGGTAGGAAAGCTAAAACAGAGAGAGGTTAAAATGTGATCGTACCTGGTTTGAGAGTCTTAAACAAAAAGTATGCAATTTAGCTTTCTCATGAGCAGCTCAGTTATAGACCCGTGTTTAAAATGCTAATGAAAACATTAATATTAAAAGACAAGGAGGTATAGGGCGATAGTATGTTCATGAAAGCATTCCTATTAAAAGTCAATGGAGGTAGAGGGTGTTAACATGCAAAATCTGGCTGCTGGCTTAACTGTTCTGGATTTGCAGCTGTTCCAGATGTTAATGTCTGGCTGGACCTCTGCGTTTTGTGGTCTGCCCCGCTCTCGCAGAGCCCCGTGCGGGGTCCCAGCACCGGGGACCTGAGACTCCCTCTCCCCGCGGTCGTGGGCTGCGTTGCACGGCACCTAGCTCCTGCAGCTCACCTCTCCGGAGCGGGTGCTGAGGGCTGCTTTCCCCTCTCATTTTTCCCTGCAGGTGATAAACATCTTCACTCTCCCTTTTTATTCTGCAGGTATCCACTACCCTTCTCTCAGATGGTCTAACTGGTAAACAGATCTAGTTAAATTCAATCATTATCTTACTACAATCATTATCAATCATTCTCTTATTACAATTGTTATCTTATCACAATCATCATTATCATGTCATATTTAGCTCTGATATTTGCAGCTGTTTTTCCAGGTTTGAAAAAGGGCCTCTGTGCCTAAAAGCCGGTATTTTTTCCAAGTGCTATAGCTGGAAACCATGAACTTTGTTTTGGTTAAATTGTAGCGTCCTAACTGAAAAAGTAATGGCAATGAAAAGGACACATTCAGTGTGCCTGTTTTAAAAAATTATTTTGAGCATGGGTTACCAGTGGGTATTACACTTCTGGCCAGGTATGCAGTGGCTGTTTTCAGCCTTTTTTTTTTTTTCTTTTTTTTTGGAGGAAGTTTGGGCAGGCTCAGCGGACCATATGGCAGTTTGGTGACCCTCATACATCGTGTTTATGCTGAATGAAACCCACTCTGCCTAGTTAATTTCTTTGAAAAATACATGCATTTCGTTTAAAAAAAAACAAAACAAAAAAAAAACCCAACACTTGCAAAGTCTGAGTACACTTCTCTACAGTTGTGTGGTGGCAAGGATCAGTAGGTGCCTGCCCTGTTATCCTGGTATTAGCTTAGAGGCAGGGCGTGTCCCGAGGAAAATAAGTTTATTTCTGATGGGTATCGTGCGCAAGTCCGTAACGAGGAGGATTCATCTGTTGCTGTGGCAGTGATTAACAACAGCTGGCAATCTCATCTGATAAAAAGCTTTGGGGACAAACACCTCTTGGTTTCTGTGCCGTTCAGTTCAGGTAGTGAAGAAAGCAGCAGATGACAATTATGTTGGGAGCTGCACTTTTCAAGACAACCTGTGGTCTCAGAAAGCACAGAGAGGAAAAGCTCTGTACCCTGAAGCACAAGTTGCTCGTGTGCCAGTGTTTCTGTGCAAACAAGACTTCCAAGTGACTGCGCCTGTTCGCTCCCCAGCTGACCAGACCCTTGGTGTGTGGGTCCAGTACTGGCTTTAACGCCTGGCACAGCCGGAGCCCGAGTACATCTGAGCTCTCTGGTACCGTTAAAGCTGCCTGGGAAGATTTGAGCACTGCTGGAGCAGTGGGCCATGGCAGAGCGAGGGGGCTGGGGGGCTCGGCGCACTCCAACCTGTCTGCTCGGGGATGGTGTGAACGTAATGGAAGTATTTCAGGTCAGCCTGAGAGGGCAACGCCAGTGGCACCAGATGGAGCTTCCACGTAGGGCTTTCATGCAAGACCAGCTCAGAGCCTGCGCTTTGGAAAGACCCCGTCAGCAGCCCGCAGCGAGCACTGGGTCAGCTTTGGTAGCACAGCCCAGCCTGTGGTTTGACAGCCTGGAGCTGCAGACTGAGGCTGGAAGGACACCTAAGGGTGCCTCAGGCTGCTCTCAGCAGACAAGCACAGGCATAACTTGTGTTTCTTTTGTACAGCAACTGCTTTAATTCTTATTTCACTTGAAGCTGAAAGGGAAAGAGACCTTGATGTTTTCCTCTCGTTTAGCAAAGTGCCAGTGGTGGTGTGAAGTCTGTGGTGGCAGAACACCCTGCTGTTTGTGCTAACATAGGGTAATGATGGCAATAGCCCCAAGGCAGACCTCCTGGCCGTGAGACCTGGACACCCACTGAGAGTAGCGTGGCAGGTTGCCTTCTGAGGTGGTCATTAAGCTAGCTGGTGGCGGTGGGCCTCAGCAGGGAGTGGAGGGTGCTGCAGGGCGTGCAAGGCAGAGGTGGACTCGGTGTTCGCTGGTTCCCGTGACCCTCACTGGGGGACAGCACTCCCTTGCAGCCCCGCGCTGGCTGCCGGCAGCCGTGACTCCGGCCGCAGGGTCCAGCCCCTGCCAGCGGGGAAACAAGAGGGGCCCGAGGCGAATGAACTCTGCGATTTCAAGCCCATTACGTTGGTGGTATCGCTCAGTTCCAGGGGTCACACTAATTAAAACTGATGAGTTATAAATCTATCAGAGGCCTTCTTCTGATGCCTTGAATGAGCGTTTCGATGCGGTTGGTTCAGCCAGCAGCGGCCGGTTAAGCAGCAGATCCCCGAGCGCGACCTTTCCTTAGCTGATGGCTGCTGGGCACAGCGCTGCTGCACCAGCGTCTTGGCGAAGCATTAGCAGGATTCAGAGCATTCAACTCGGTAATCATTGCTATGGTACCTCATCCAGCAACCAGCAGCGGGGTTTGAACCCAGTACAGTTAATCTGTGTTTGCTGTACGCTAATTTGATTTGCTGTTTCTCTGGATCTATTTATTGCCGGAGATGAAACACAGGCAGCTTCACCCTGGCTGATCAGAAACACTTGATATGTAGGGTCCTTCAGATTAGCACTTACAAAACATTCTCGCTTGCTGTGCAGGTGTTCACCTTCCAGCCCCGTCTCCAGCCGGAGGCCAGAAGGGGAAGGGGAACGCGTGTTCGCGCGCCTCCCTCCCCGTTTCAAGGCACGCTCTGCAAAGCTGCCGCACTTCTGTTTCCCTCCTGAGCAGAAACAGCCATTCTGGATGCTGAGTGGCAGCGAAGCTTGCAGCCAGGGTTGCTGTGTTTATCTTGCGCAGTTATCGAACGGCTGTCTAGAATACCACAGGGATACAAAGAACCAGCTGCCCGTTTACATCTTCACATGTTATAAACATTTGATGGGCTAAACTTCTTTGCATTTGGTTTCAGCAGGAATAAGATGAGACTTTCATGTTTAACAGGCAGGGCAGAGTGAGAACATTCCTTGCTGGATCTGCCAGTGACAAAGGCTGACCCAGGGAACTTGCCTTTGCACTTTAGCTGGAAAGAATAAAAGCCTGTTAAACACCAAGTTTTAAACAGTACCCAAATCTCCAAAAGCAACAGAAAGTTACTAGGGTGTCCCTTGTTTTTCTCAGCTCTTATCTTAAGGAAAAAAATGTAGAAATAATGTGATAATCATCAAATGGTTGCTCAGCTATTTAATGTTTGAATGTTTGCTCTTTCCTGCAGTCACCTTCGACCATTTTGAAATTTTGCGAGCTATTGGGAAGGGCAGCTTTGGAAAAGTAAGTATTTTGTGAACTAATCACCATTTGGACAGCTGGAAATGTAACTGAGGAATGGGCGAATTAAAGGCTCACATGAGAGTAAAGAAATAAACCCCTGCGTTGTCGATGAGCTTTGACCTGAGCTTCAACTCCTGGTAATCAAGAAGGAATCACAGCCTGATTCATCATCCAGTCCGTAGAGATTAAAATCAAATACTGATAAATCAAATGAGCTGAATTTCATTATGTTGCTGGATAAACATTTTCTAAGATTCCCCAGCAAAGCAACACTGAACATCATGATGCATCTTTAATAAAAAAACTACACTCAACATGAAAGGCCTGACAGGTTTTTTAAGGGGAATATTTCTCTGTGAAACACAGTGTTCGTTATTAAGCATCAGGTTAAGTCATAGGTTGGTTTTATTTTTATGCTGTTGTGGGATTCCACGCTTGTGGAATTCCAGAAGGTCATTTGCCCCTTCACATAGAGGCACTCTTGTGCCAGAAATGGGGGGTGTCTTAGGTGCAGAGTGTGACAAGGACCTCTAGACAAAGAGATTTATTTGGTGGCAAAACAAAAAAGGTTGACTGAAACTTTGCAAATTCATTCCAAACTCATAAATTGTTGTGGAAACAAATCTGAAAAACCAGTCTGTTTTGTTTTGCAGTTTTACAGACTCCGAGTCTTTCACTGAAGCAATGTTTCTTTCTAGATTTGGTGAAATATAACTATAAGAAGGGTTAAAATTCAAACCCCAATACCCCCCCAACAAGGCCCAAGGTTCTTTGTGAGCTGAATGAAACTTCTCAAGAAGGGGGAGATCAGGAGCGGCTCCCCAGTTTCTAAGCTGTGGTTCTGTGCTGGAAAGGACTCTTCCAAACAGTGACTGATGTGGTAGGGATGGACGCAACCACGATTAGTTAGTGCTATTAAAGAAAACGTTGACTTGTGCACGATTCCCTATCTCCTGTCTGTGTGGTGATAAATTCCTTCCCCTTGCCTTCCCCCAGCAAAATTTCTTCTTTGGCTGAAAACTGGGTGAGGGATTTACTAGCGATGTCCAGCATTGCAGCATCAGTACCTGGAGCTGCGACTTAGCAGCATGGACTTTGCTAAAGCCACTGGAGAATGCTCCTGTGACCACGTTTTACCTGCCTAAATTTGCTGACAAATCATCTCTGATTTATCCCTCAATTTGCTCACTTAGGTCTGCGTTGTGCAAAAAAACGACACCAAGAAGATGTATGCCATGAAATACATGAATAAACAGAAGTGCGTGGAGCGTAATGAAGTGAGAAATGTTTTCAAGGAGCTGCAGATTATGCAGGGCTTGGAGCACCCCTTCTTAGTTAATTTATGGTAAGATATTGTTCCTTTGCTTACCAGCTAAGTCAGCATTGGCAGTTAGAGACACCTTTGAGACCAGACTGGCCTACTTTTCTGCTGCAAGCCGGTTCCAGGAGCAGCTGGCGTGTTGCCATCTGCAGCGTGACAGGCGTCGTGCCGCCTGCCGAGCCAGGCACGTGCGTCTCGCCGGCAGCCAGCGGTGAGTGGGCTGCCCGAGGCGCTGCCCGCAGGGCGAGCAGCAGCGATCGCCTGCGATTGCTCTGGAGAACGCATCTGCGTGGACTGGTCCCATGGTTCTTCGTTGGAGGTGGGGCTCCCCGTCTGTTCCACTGACCGGGGCGCTGGTTTCAGGGGACCCCCCTCGACAAGCACAAGAGACTTTGTGTGTTCCCTTGTGGTTTCTTCCTAGGCAGGTGTTGCTCGTTACCATAACCCAGTTTTATTTAATAGTGCTCTTTTGCAACAAACAGCAGCTCCCAGGACCACGCGGTAACAGCATGGGATCGATAGCCAAGCAGTGCTCTGTTCGCAGCATTTCCCTTAGCAGTGCTTTCTTCTCATCGCCTCCTGATTCTGATTTTGTGGTTTATTTTTGTACTTTAAACAGCCTGCCTTAATACCTTGTTGATATTTGACTGAATTGATGCTAATCAGCAAAGATAAAAGCAACTTATCATTGAATTTACTGAAAGAAAAATAATACCATTTGAATTTTATTGCAGAAACCCATATATCTATAGGGGAAATGTGTACATAAAAGAGTCTCTTTCCTTTAAGAGTACCTGATAAATGCAACCTATGTGCTCTGGTTATAGTCCTTTTTCGACCATTAGCAATGGGATTGACCAGCTGAGTGATAAAAGACACACTAATTCTTCCCTCTTCATTTGATTCAGCATGTTTTCCTGCAGCGGGACAGTAGAAAGGAATTTTAAATAAGACCCTATTACTGTTAGAGTCTGCCAGGTTAATTTTATTAGGGCACCAGTAACATTTCACGTGGTGTGATCTCATACGCTGCCTGATCCGGTGGTCAATATCCTGTAGTTATAGGATTCCTCTGGGGTGGTGGGTAATTACATTTATTGGATATTGGATTTATTTTTAGAATGAGGTAGAACTTATCAATGCTACTTGAACAAGCAGTTCCAGGCAAAACTCACTCAGCAGCTGAGAACTTAACAGCACGCGCATATGTATAGACCTGTACAGAGCAAAGCATCTGAGTTTCCCTGCTTCTGTTCTTATCATGTCATCCCTGGCCTCGGGTATAGCCTTTGGCTTTCCTGCACTCTGAATGATACACAGACTACAGGCTTCGTGTGGAGTAATGTTCTGGTTCGTGGTGTTGCTCATCACATCAAGAAGCTGGTGTATTGGTAAGAAAAAAGCTTGTAGCTGATCATTAGACTGCCTCAAAGGGACACTTGGTAAAGAATTGCATCAAATGAGGTCACTTAAAGAGGAACGAGATATAGCAGCTGAATCTCCTGTTGTGTTGAGCAAATGGGTTTATTAAGAGGCTGCTGCCAGGAGAACCAGAGCCTGGTTCTGAGTGCCTCTGGTGCACAGCCTGCTGGCTGTGAGTCTGGGCAGGGCTGTGCATGCTGGTTTAGGGCTCCTCTCTGCATTGCTCCTATGGGCAGCTCCCTTGGGTGCTTGGAGAAGACGAAATGTCCATGTTGAAGAGCTGAGTGTGAACCCCAAGGGGAGCAGACAGCGTTTATCCAGAGCTCCAAGCTGGATTTCCACTGCTGAGTTGAGTTACCAATTGCTCAGCCAGCTGGGACTTCACAGCAAGTGAAGGGATCTTCCAAGGTCCCTTGGAGAGATCTTACATATGCGAGTGTTGGCTGGGGCAGTGCAGGCTTTATGGATGGTTTTCAGAGCACCAGCACAGATGTGACGTGGGTGATTTCTGGAGCTGCACCACTCCATAGTCGAAGTGGCAGCTGTTTTAGTCGCTGCCCGTGGCTAGCCTCTCCTGACGGTGGGCAGTGGGTGGCAGCGGTACCGTCTTGCTCCTCACGCTTCCCAAGTGGAAGCCTTTCATTAGCTCGTAGCCGCTGGCACCAGCTGTTAACTGCTGAGCAAACGAAGCTGCTGTGCACTGTATGCTGCCTGGCAATTCAGGAGGCAAGCAGTAAACAAGAGTCAGTATGAGGTCCTCCCTGAAATAAAATGCATGGTCCACACCTCCTGGGCCCTTTCTGGTCTGTGCTGTCAGCCACTGCCATTAGTATCCCATGATAAATGTGCCTGAGAGCTGTGCCCACCTGCCAGACTCCTGTCCATCTCCCTTCGCAACTGTTAGGGGGAAGAAATTGGCAGCAAGCTGCCTTAGAGTAATGGGTTTGGATGTGGCTTTGTTTTTGAAGTGGCTGATAGGAACAAGCTCAACATAAAAACATCGGGTTCCTGTTCTTCTAGTGGGCCTGCTGGTAGTTGTTCATACAAGCTGCACTGACTAGGTTATGGATCGGAAGCTAAATTATTGTCATCTCAACTATTTTGAGAATCTAGGTGGTAGGAGTTTAGTTGCAGCAGGAAACGGAGCATGGAAAGGTCATGAAATTATTATTTACCAAGTGAAAAAGTTCCAAGAAATAATAAGTATTCCCAGAGGTACCATATGTCTCTTTTCAACCTGTCTTTTTTTAATATTATCATCCTTGAACCATGCTTATGCCATTTTAGGTACTCGTTCCAGGATGAAGAAGATATGTTTATGGTTGTAGACCTGCTGCTTGGAGGGGACCTGCGTTACCACCTCCAACAAAACGTGCGGTTCCAAGAAGGCACCGTGAAACTCTTCATCTGTGAGCTGGTGCTGGCCCTCGACTATCTCCAGAGCAGGCACATCATCCACAGGTCAGCTGGGGACCTCGTGGGTGGACTGATGCTCGCAGACTGCAGTAGGGGCAGACTTGTTCCTCTTCAACATGAAAGGGCAAATAGAAGCTAAAGAGCTAAACAAAATATTCTCCCACATATGTTTGCCTTTATGTGAAACACTAGGCTTCCCACAGAAAAGCATTTCATATACAACAAGGGAGCAAGCTATTTTTCCCTCCGGGATAGCTATGATATAGCATATTTGATTTGTTTGCTGATCCTGCAAAAAGGTGTCTCTAATAGGTTTAATTAGTTGCAGCTCATTAATATCCATCCTGGTCTGAAGAGGGTAGGTGTCAGCATTCAGAATTCCCCTGCTGCCACACTCGAAGGTGTCTGCCTTTTGCTCCCCTCTCTGTACCGCACTGAAAGACAAGGAATGGGACCAAACACAGTTGTTGTTTTTTTTCTCTATGAGATTAAATCACTTTCTAGAAGTGGTGAGAGTTTCTTTTTGGCCACCAAGCTTTTTCATGGCCAGTGAAAAAATATTTGAACTCTTCCCACACATTCAAAGACCTGCAAAATAACAGAGGAGGTAGAGGTTTTCCCTGGTTGGAGATGCAGGGTTTGGCTCCGGACAGACAGACGTGCGGCTGTTTCCTACTGGTGTACTGGGCAATGCAAACCTCGGGGGCCCAAGGGTTTGACTTAGTAGCTGCTAATGGGGTTTGAACAGGGAGGGACTAGCAGAGGGTTAATAAAGGCAGGGAGAAGATTATCTCATTTATAAATATCACTCCAGAAGAGCATTCTTGTGAGGTGTAAAAATAAAGCATGGTACAAAACTTAAAATTGAAATGATCCTGGTTGTTAGTAAGGGAAGGAACACGCTGTTCAAGGGCTGATGAAGATTAACGCTTGTTCATGTCTGTAGCGTTTGGCTGCCATTTCTGAGATGTGAAAGCAGAAAGGCTGATGCTTGCCATGCCCATAGCATGCCCTCCACAGTTGTGGAGAGCCCCAGAGCACCAGAGAGGCTTTGCTCTGCTTCAGTCAGAGCCAGACCTCCTTGGGGATAGCTCCCACTTTCTCAGGAGTCTCATCTTTCATGCTGCTTGTTTTGTTCTATACCTGCGTAGATTTCTACTCTGATGCACCTGATCTTGGCAGGCAGGCCGCCCCAGCTGCCCCGTTCAGGCTCCAGCGGGCGCTGCTGTGGTCGGCGACACGAAGCCGGTGCGCGATGACAGGGACGTTGCGCTGGCCGCCTCTGCCCGGCACCTGCTCACCGGCACCAAATAATGGATGAGCATGAATTAAACATCGTGAAATGCAGACTCGGCTGTCTCTGTCCTGGGCAGCGAGGGGTGAATCCCCACGCTGTTGGCTTGAACAGATGGAGTGGGGCACAGCCCAAAGGGAAGTACAAGGAAGAAATTCTTCTCTATTAGTAATAGATTACAATTAGTAGTAGTGTTTATAGAGCTAAGGGGCTGGAGGTTCTTCACAATTCGATGCTGTAAAAACGAGTCTGCATGAGGAGGAGACTGTTCCTCATAACGATGAAAGATGTGACAGCTACGGGAGCACAGGGTGCCTGGCGCGCTGCGGTCCCTGTTCTGAGCCGTGTCCCTGCAGTTACGTGGCCGTTGGCATCGTGTGGCCATCGGCGTCGCCGAGGGGTGGGCTGGCATCCTGCTACGGCTGCAGCGTAAGGGCAGGTACGAAGAGGACAGCCAAGGGGCAAACTCTCAGAGGGTTATTTGTAAATATAGAGGGAAGAAGCTAAAGTTTAGACTGCAATGTGTATTTCAAGCAGCTGTGTGTGTTTAAGGTGAATCGAGTACAACAAAACATGTATGATGGTCTGTAAAATTTGCAAGTTATTTAATTAACACTGCGATGCCAGTTGTTTAATTAACACTGTAACCCAGTGGGACAGTATTAGATTGATAAAGTGACTCAGCTGAGTCAATTACACTGCAACATCTGTAACTGGGAACATCAGGAGACAGGCAAGCGGTTGCTTATTTTGTCTGAACAAAGCTGTGCAGAGGCAGCAAACACAGACTGATGGCTGGAATTATTTCCCACCTACATGTAGAAGAGTGGGAAATATTTGTTAATTTTTTCAGGCTAGGAAATGGTGTAACCAGTTTATACAAAATAAATATACAAATAATCAGTAAACAAAATGATCCCTGTTCATTGTTTGCATCCTGGGAATGATCTCCCTGTGCTGGTGTAATTCCATAGGCTGCATACCAGACCGAGTGAGATCAGAAAAGGCCCCAGTGGAAATAAAAAAAATAATAGTTTAGAAAAAGGTTGAAAACTGGATGAGAAATGAAAACGTGTCTTTATGGTTCATTTCAAAACTTTGAAAATATTTTTGTATCAAGGGATTCAAAGAATCCATTTTTTCCAAACTCTCTTTGCTGATACATTTCTTAAAATTTTTCCTTAAATTAGTGTTTTCTCAAAAATACCAAGTGTGGCATCACCATTTTTCGCTATCACATACAGTGCTGCTGACCATCTGGACTGTTTGGCTCTAACCTGTGGCACAGCTTTGCTGCCCTTATGGGGAAAACCAGCTGCTTACCTGAAACCACCCCCTTCTCTCTTGATAAAGACGCCTGCCCCTGTGGCGACCTGTGTGATGGGGGATGGCACAAGGAAGGTAACTGGTATTTATAACCCACTGGGAGTAGTTTGGGGGAGAGGATGCCAGAGAACTGTAAACTATTACATGATAATTAAATGTGTTATCTTTTCTTGATTCCAGGTGGCTAAGTGAATTCAAACTTTATCTTAGTGCTTGCATGTTTAAAGATAAAATCCTAAACCACCTCATTTCTTCCCTGTGAACCCCCGGGCCTGGTGGGAAGCATCGGGACAGTGCAGGGTTATTGCATGTGTGCCTGCCTCGTGTGTGTGACGATCTCCTTATGGTGCATTCAGTTGCCAGGTGCCTGGCTCGGGCTGATAGCAGGTGAATGGGGACTGATGTAATTAGCTCATTAAAACCAGGTAATGTCTTGTAAAGTCACTCAGGTGCATACAGTAGGCATATCAGGTGTATGTTTTCTCGCTTCAACGGAAAGCATTTCCCAACAGCATTGCTATAGGTATTATTATTTTCTTTTTTTATTCAGGAACAAAACCTGTGGGGAAGCCATTTGTTTTTAGAACAAAAATGTTAAAATAATCGGATTTTTACTGAGTAAACAGGGAACTCGTAGAGCTCTTAATGTAGTCTTGAAACAGATTAAGACGTAAAAGGAGGAAAAAGATAAAAAGAAGCTCTAACGTTGTAGGTGGACTACCTGGGTGCTGCTAGACCAAACACAGCAGCCTTCAAAGCTGTAGCCCTGTACCACCGTCTCTGCTTTTGTTGTTCGATTAGTCGTTCTGTTATGCCTAAATCCAACCCTGCAGGAACATCAGAGCTCAAGAGCCCCAGCAAAGACACCTTCGAGGGCGTGATGTCTCTGGAAGTGTGTTCCTCCAGAGCCTGGGCTTTCCTAAAGTGTCTGCAGCTGTGTTTCATCTCACTTTTCTAGGCTAATGGCTGTCTCCCCTTCTCTGCCTTTTTTCCTAGAGACATCAAGCCTGACAACATTTTACTGGATGAGCATGGTAAGTGCCCGTTGCTTTGTGGTCGTGCATATGCCTAAAAGCAGAGTCAGAAACAGGACATCCAAGTTAAAGTTTAAGTGCTTGCTGGTTTCTTCATCTTGTGTCGCTTTCTCCCCCTCAGTTCAGTTAGGAACGGGACCATCCTTTCATGCTTTGGTTGCTGTCTTTTGCTTTTTGAGTGGCAGTGTTGTGTGCCTTCAGGGCAATGGGCACCCTCTGTTGCTGCGGTATTTCTGGGGGTGCCTTAGTGTTTAATCAACACCTCTGACCGACCGGCCTAATGGTGTCTCTAGAAGGCATTGGCAGGGATGACACATTTTGTGCTGCTTGTGGT
The DNA here is from genome assembly GCF_047370975.1 of Nipponia nippon. Classification (NCBI taxonomy): domain Eukaryota; kingdom Metazoa; phylum Chordata; class Aves; order Pelecaniformes; family Threskiornithidae; genus Nipponia; species Nipponia nippon. The sequence continues at coordinate 7,062,685 of NW_028262333.1, read as the reverse complement.
CAGCTTGCCTAGCAGACCTTATTTGAAGACCTTCTTGGCTCTTTCATAAAACTTACTCAAAATGTAATTGTTTGAATGGAAATGCTCATGTAATTGCAGTCTGTGTGTAATGTATGCTCACAAACAGAATGATGGTTGAACAGATAATTTTCATTCAGGTATTTTCTTTTTCCCTGAGCGTTTGACATTGGGAGGGAGCTTCAAAGAGGATTTGAGGCTGGGTATATTACAGATGTTGCTATCAATTTTTCTTTAGTCTTTTTCTCAGGCAAAACTCTAACTATATTCTTGCATTACTCTCTAGACACATTTTTTTGTCCTGGTAAAGCTCTCACGGTGAAGCTCATTAGAAAAACACTTTGTCATTTCGTATTTTTTGAAAATCCGTGTACCTGGCTTATTGTGAGAAATCTTCATTAGCAACTACAGCAAGGCACTCGAAGAGAAAAATTCAGTACAGGGACAAGGCGTATCTGAATTCATTATCACTTCAGAGGCTGTAATAGAGATGCTGAAGCTCCCAAAGAATCACCGTGGCTCTTGTGTGTGACTAGGGTTGCCTGGCAGCACCCGAGCCCAGACTCTACCCATTTTGCATATGACCTCTAATTTCAAAGTGCTAGCTAATTATTTATTTAGGAGCTGTCAGCAAAGCTGCTTCTGCCTCCAAGTGCAGTAGCCTCTCTCCTGCCTCACTCGGTACTTCCCCTGCTGTTGCCCCATGGCCAGACGGATGCAGAGACCCGTCCTCCCTCCTCCCTGCCGCCAATGTCCACTGGTGCGATGTGGAGCGGGGTGCTCCCGGCACTGCCGTGGCTCCAGGGCCGCCCTCCCAGCCAGCGCTGTGCGGAGCCGGTGCAGGGCTGCATTCAGTCAGTCCTCACCAGCAGGCACAGCGACCTGTGACCATCTTCCAGGAACCGCCCTACCTCTGCGCCCCGTAGGAGCGAGGTGACCAAGCCACCTGAGAGGGAGTTGGGAGCACTGGAGCCATGGAAATGTAGGTCAGCATTCCCCTGAAGAAGGGAAAAAACAGAGGGGGAAAAAGCTCTGCTTGTCTCTGCAGTTGCATTCAGCTCAGCAGGACGTAACCTGCAAACTTCTATAATGACACTGCAATTTGCGTTGATTTTTGAGCCTATTCTCTGCTCGCCGTGTTTTAACTGTCTGTTGCAGAGGTTTCAGAGTTATTTTCAGTGGATGTACCCTTGACTTCAGTGTCCTTCTGACTGTGACTTGTAGTATTTCTTTTCTTCATCCATGGCAGCAAAGGTGTGTGCTCTCATGCATACAGAAAGCTTTGTGCACAAAGTTCAATTTTTTTCTTGTCCCCAGAGCAACTGTTATTGTAGCATGTTTATCTATATTTAGCCTAGTAGATTGTGCTTGTTTTTCAGTATGTCTTTCCCCGTGGAACAGAGCTGCAGCTCCCCATTCCCTCTCCTCTCTCTTCACCAGGCTTTCACAACTGTGATCACAAAATATATGCTATTTGCTAACATCAATTTTTTATCACGTTCTTGATTGAGACCAGTCCCCTGAGAGTATGAAGCACCTGAAGACCTTCAGCAATCAGACTTCAGTCCTTCATCTTTTAGACTCTTCTTGCCCCCTAACTCCGCCCTTCAGCACATCTTCCTTTCCAGCTGTGACGTGCTTTTCCAGCTGTGACGTGCTTTTCCAGCTGTGACGTGCTTTTCCAGCTGAGACTCTTTCACCCTTTCACATTTACAGATTGAAAGGTGCCCATATCTGTTACAAACCACAGCACCCTTTTTGCTGGTGCTTATCACTGACGAGGCTGCAGGAGCCCTTGCGCACATCATCTGATCTTTGTGTAGGAGGCTGGTTCAGGTTTTTGATAGTACAAATGCCTTTCATGATGCCACACATCGAAATGTGTTGTCTTGCTGCTGACTGTCATGAACTTACCACACACCTCATGCGTTTTTCTCTGTCACCCTGGCCGATGACAATCTGTATTACCATATCAATTTCAGCTAAGAAATTAAAGTGAGCCATAATTAAAGTGGAATATTGGCAAACGTCTTTCTGTGCAATAAATAAAGCAGTTGTTCGACATCAGAGATTTGGATCAGGTCCGACAATGAAAAGATCCTCCATAGCTGACCACCTTCAACAGTCATTCCAAGCACAAAGTGATTTTTCTCCTTTAATAAGTCTATCGATTTGGCTCAGTGACAGCACAGCTCACCTGGGAATAAAAGGATATAACAGATGGCAGTTTCCAGGAATTGTGACTAATTCATTAGGAGTTTTTGGCCAGGTCATTCATCTAATAAAATTGAAGAAAAACTCAGTTTTATCTCTAGTAAAACTGAGAGGTTTCTTTGCAAGAGCCTGGTAATGGCTTTGCTCAGTATTATTTCTTGTACCACTGCCAAAATGTTCTCGAGGGCAGTGCTAAAATGGGTGAGTTCATGCCAATGCAGGCACTGCATGCATAGCCCATTTGCTCTCTAATCTCAGACAAGAAAGTTTCGGCACAGCATCTGTCCAAGCCCCTCCGTACTCCACAGCTCCTAATGTCTCTAGTTTCATATTCTTTAAAATGTTATCTTAGTTGAATCTACAGAAACCTTATATTCTTTGCACAAAAGATGCTCTAGAAAGGTGAGGGAATTATATTAACAGCGGTGCTGACTATAATAAGAAAATTCTTTGCCTTAATGCAGAACCAAAGGCTTGATCCGAAAGTGCCAATTTCAGGCAGGCAGGCTGAGCTTTGGGAAGGACATGGTGCCTGGAGTACAGCGCTGGCTGTGCTGCTTCAAACCTGGCTGCAGTTAGAGGTGCTGAGCAATCGGGAAAACACGAGCCCTAGAGTTTGACCCTAAAGCTCAGCAGCAACACCCAGCGCTTCCCTCTTGGTTACCAGTAGCTGCCATCCCTGGTTGCCCAGTCTACCCAGTTCTGTAACGCTGCCGTTGCTGTTCAGCCTCTTCGCACTGTCCAGAGCCGCCTTCTTCAGCCTTGGTGGCTTGATTTGATAATTTCCCAAGTGGGCTAGTTTATAAAACTTGTGACTTTATTTGAAGTGAATGATTTAAAAGATGCATCCAGAGAAAGGCATGTTTGTGCTTGGAATATCAAATTCTTAATAAGTTTTTATGATTCGTATCTATGAAAACAGCTCCCTGCAAAGTGGAATGAGAGCTAGAGATGAAAGAAAAAACAATGCAAGGACATAAAGGACACATCCAGACAAGACAGTTGTATGTCATTCTTTTCTCTCAAGGACTCCCCAGCGATTTGATGCCTGTTCTTTAGTGGGCAGACTGAAGAAGAGAGGTCCCGGCTGATTTTGTAAAGCGGTGTAAGCAGCAAGGAGAGCACAAGTCTTACAAGGAGCGGCTGAGGGAGCTGGGTTGTTTAGTTTGGAGAAGAGGAGGCTGAGGGGAGACCTTATTGTTCTCTACAACTGCCTGAAAGGAGGTGGTTGTGCGGTGGGGGTCAGTCTCTTCTCACTAGTAACAAGTGATAGGACGAGAGGAAACGGCCTCAAGCTGCACCAGGGGAGGTTTAGGTTGGATATTAGGAGGAACTTCTTCACTGAACGAGTAGCCAGGCACTGGCACAGGCTGCCCAGGGCACTGGTTGAGTCCCCATCCCTGGAGGTATTTAAAAGGTGGGTAGACGTGGTGCTCGAGGACATGGTTTAGTTGGTGGACTTGGCAGGGATAGGTTAACGGTTGGACTTGATGATCTTAAAGGTTTTTTTCAGCCTTAACGATTCTGTGATTCTACGAGACACATGTGCTCTTGACAGATCGGTCGGGTACTGTGTGAGGGGTGAGCTCTGACACCTCACTTATGCTCCCCCAGCAGTGCCCTTGGCTCACCAGAGGGACCTCAAGTTTTCCTTTCTTCCTTCAAACTCAAGCCTGACAAGCACCCCAGATTTGATAAGGAAATCTGTGTCTCGGTGGGACTCGCAGCCTGGAGAGCCCACAGGGGCAGAGACGGGTCCCACCTGCATGGGGCTGTTAGCAGGTCGCTGTCCTGCTGAGCTCTACCTGCCCTTGCCCTGCCTGAGGCAGTCTGATGGTGGAACTTGAAATTGCTGAAAAGCTGGATGATAACTTCTTGGGGAGCGGCTGAAGGATTTATTCATCCTCACCAGATGCTGACATGGAGGTGGAAGTGAAGTGGTTGTGGTGTGATCCCAGGGAAGGGGTTGTGTCTGCCCAGTCTGTGTGCCTAGCAGTAGTGTCGGGAGGTGTATGGACCGGGGCTCGGTGTGAGGCAGGAGCCAGTCCCTAAGAAAGAGGTGGTCCTTGTCCCTGGAAACTCACAGCCCAAACACTGAACGTGCCTGGGTTTGCATAAAGCATGGCAGGCCTGCTTCCACCAGTTCTGGTGGACATCTGCTCCACGCCTGGCCTGTCTCTGGAGGAGCTGTACACGTGCGTCCAGCCGTCCTCCCGAGCTGCAGGTTGTGCATGCTTCAGGGTGCGTTTTGCACGCTGGCCATGGCTGATACGGGGTGTGGGCAAGAGGCTCCCATGCTTTACACGCTGCACGTATCGTTGAAGAGACACAGGCAGGAACATGGACATGATACGGTGTTTTCAGGTGAAATCACAAATTCTACTTTTATTCCCAAAATTTTTCCAGCTAGGTCAGATATTTGCAGCAGGCAAACTTGTATGACTGTTCTCATATAACATATAGGCACAATTGTAAATATTTACTTAAATGTTTCGTAGCATCCAGATAAGACAACAGGAATTCATTACCAAAGCGTCAACTTTTAGACGTATAAACGTGATCTTATGCTACTTTAACTCATGAACTAAAGCAGCAGTGAATTTCTAGCTGTTGAAGCTTATGACTGAGGGAAGTATTGTCATAGCATCTCCATCGGTAGAAAGCCACTTTGATTTGATCTCTATGGTTAGAGGAAACAACAGCAATTCAGCCACCCTCTGTTATTGCAGAGGAGGGTGATGAGTCTGCAAAACACAACATACGAAACGTCTGAGGCTTTTGCTAATGAGCCCAGCTCTGTCAGGGATGAGCAAGTTTAGTGCCTTAGGAGAAGATGCAGGAGGTCAGGAGGAAGAAAAGACTGCCTGCATTTAATCAGAAGAATTAGGCTGAACTAACCCACAAGTTGTAAAGACATTCACTTCTGCGAAGCCAGCCTTGTATTGATCACCTGTACTGCTGTACATGATTGATCTGCTCGCTGATACGAGGTTAGTGAGTAAGGAATAATAAATTAAGTGCTTGCAAAAAAGAACAGTGCAAGTAAAAGAGCAAGCAAGAGCTAGGTGGAAGCATTTCCTTTCTCATCCCTGCAAATCACATCCACCTCTTGTACCCATTTCAGTTTGCAGGCAGCAGTTGTGCATATTGTAGCAGCGATAGCAGAAACCATTCCTACCCCACAAGGGGGTTTCATGATGTTGGAATTTCTTGCGCAAGGCTCTTTTGCTTGCTGCCAAAGGTATTTTGTTCCATTCTAAAGAGGAAAATGGAGAGAGTGCTTAGTACCTGTGAAAGCCAAAGGGCCAGTAGCTAGAAAGCCAAAAATATCAAGGATTGTTTTTTTTCCCCCAAAACACAGTGGAATTTTTTCTGTGAGAAAAGTTCAATTCTCTTTCCCCCCAAATTTCGAAAGACTCAAAACAATCATCATTAAGTGACTTCTTGGAGAACTCCATTTTTTCGCTCCCCAAAGGGTAAATAAGGGGATATTTGATGTAACAAGATACGTCTGTAAGCAGCCCGCAAGCTGAAATATTTTCTATCATCTCTCCCACCAGAAATTTTTTTTCCTGGAAACTCCTTTCCATGGAGTATTTTACTTTAAGTTTCTGATTCAAAGCCGTTTCTCATGTGAAATTAAAGCAAATCAAGTTACATGTTAACCTCTGTCTTTCAGGACACGTGCACATCACTGATTTCAATATTGCCACGATGCTGACTAAAGAAATACAAGTCACCACCATTGCTGGCACAAAGCCGTATATGGGTAAGAACCGATGACAATTATGTATTCTTGAATTGCCATTTTATGGGCTTGATGTGACCGCTGTGGTGGGATACAGATGAGGTCTTTTTTGATGAGAGTTTGAACTCTCTTCTTCTTGATATGTGGCAAAGCGCATGTATTTGTTTGAAATGAGGAACTGCAGAGGAGCCTGAGGGGGGGCCCTCCCCAGTAACACCCTGATGCAGCTGGAAAATGTGCGTCCGTCTACTGGTTTCACACAACAGACCGAAGCAAGCATACTGCAAACACAGATTTTCGTGCTGTTATGCCATACTTGGTTTTGATCATAAAGTAAGATAGTTGCACTCCTGAGAGCTCAGAGCATTTCGCAAGCAGCAGTCAAGCCACGTAGCAATGATGAAATGCTCTTGCTACCCTTGAGAAGGAAAATGAAGCATAAAAGCTTGTATTTGGTCCCTCCGTACATTAGCACAAGTCTTACACTGCTGCATCAGTAGCTCATAATTTGAATTTTTATATAAACTGGCTGCTTTAAAAGCATTACTCTGTGTTTAGGCCAAGTGAGTTGACTTAAGATTTGTTGTTTTCCTGGGCTACGGCATCCGCTCAGCACGGTGGGGAAGAGCCCATATTCTGGTGTGAGGCTGACAGCCGAGAGCATTGCCGTGCTGATGCCAGGTCTGCATCAGAAAGAGGCGAGTGAAGCTTTGGCTCTGATCTCTGCCGCTGAGGACATCATCCTGTCTTCAAACAGCAGTTCAGGCAGGCAATCGTACTGGGGTCTGCAGAGCACAGCGGTGAGGGATGTGCATTGCCTGTGGGAAAGGGAGGCACAGCTGGTGCAGAAGTAGCCGCCGCAATTGGAAGATAAACGCTGAGCCTATTTTTCAGTCTTTCTGAAAACCCCTCCTATTGTACCTGTGTCGCCAGTAGCCGTAGATGTGGTTATTTCTGCCAGTAAGTGAAAACCCGCCACATGCAGCCCTGGAAAGGGAGGTGTACAGAAGGGAAGGCCGCAGCCGGGCTCTGGAGGGCTGTTGAGTCGGCTCCCCAGCGCTCAGCACGTTTGCATGCCGGCCTGCCCGGGAGATACAAAGCACAGCATGGGTGCTATGGAAGGGGGGTGCCCACCTCCAGGTGCCCGCAGAGCTGAGTAGCTGGGCTGGTTGCTACAGCTACACACCATCCCCTTCCCCTCCTTTCTCCAGTTCACAAAAAAATGCAGGTTTTAGGAACTTGTCAGGCAGCTGTAGGAGTGCATGGGGGGACGTTCTCCCGGGCAGAGTGGCTCGGGAGCGGGTGGATCACTCCATGGCAGCCTTGGGTCAGCTGGGAAAACAGTTTTCGTGAACAAATCAACACAAACGCATGGAAGGAAGACACACAGTGATTGCTCCCTACGCAGACCTCATTTCCCTATGACTCAAAAAAAATTTGCTTCTTTTCCCCTTTGTAAGAGGAGTCCAGAAGACTTACTTATTTTCACTTACTGGTCAAATCAGTGAAGCAGCTGACTTTTCAGGCGGCAGGAGACCCACTTGATACTTATCGCACAAGCACAGTTAATAAACAAAAAGCAAAATAACATTGACATACCTGGGAGGAATTGGGGCAGGTAATGAACCAGGGAGAAATATCCTGAGCTAAAGCTAAAAGAACTCCTGTGCAAACACTACATAGAAAAGTCTTTGTGACCGTAAATTCAACTTTCCTAAGTGAAGCAAAAACACTCAAAAGCATTTCTATACGGCTAACACAACCCCTCCGACAGAAAATACATACTTTCATATACAGTAACACTGTCTCTCGGACCTAAATAATGCAGCCTCCCTATAGCTGTTGCATAGGCAAATGCCTTAGGGCAATCCCCTGGGAATCTCCTTTTTATCAAGATGACCAAATCGACCTTTCACCTTTGCACCACCAGTGCAATCCTTTTAAAAAGGAAAACATGCACAAAAAGGAAGCATTGCTCCCTGTTTTGTTTTTTTTTAGAGCAATTCTTGCCTCCCAGCTCACACAAAACATCCCACAGTATTTTTTTTCCTTAATCTCAAAAGGGAAATTTATTTGCTAAGAAAGAGCATTTCAGTCTGTGCCTCCACCTACTTCCTATTAGCCTCGTAACCTCCTCCTAAAAACCTGTGGCTCTCAGGCTTCATTCAGTTAAAATTTGCTTTTCCTTGCCAAGGGTGCCGTTGGCACTACGTCTACGTTTACACTGCATATTAATGTTTCTAAAAAGCTGCTTTCATTCACTGTGCGAGGCTGTATTTAGGCTCTGCCAGATTGAAGTGCTTTAAATACGAACAAAGAGAGATGTGAGTGGGACGGGAATAGCTTTCCAACGTGAAGATCTGCTGAGCGCGAGCTGGGGCAGAGAGGCTTTCTGGGGGAGGTGAGGAGATACTCAGATTCAGTCAGTTAAGGTTAGTCCTTATTCCAAAGCACATTTACTGTGGCAGAACGGGCAAGTCCTGTGTCAGCAAAAGGAGTTTATTGGGTTTGGGCTTTGTGGGCAGAGAAGCAGCGAGAGATCCACGTGGAGGGGACGGCGGGGCTCCCGGGGGCCCCAGGAGCAGGAGCGCAGCAGCGCAGGAAGGGCTCCGCGCCACAACGGTAGGAGTTTCAGTGCTTTGTACGAGGTAGGAAATTAATTGGGTCTGGTGAACCTTTTAGTGATTATATAAAGCATTCTATGATCCAAATGAATTGCATCGTGTTTATCGAACATTAAACGTTCCAGTTACAAAGGTGCTAGCACACCTGTTTCTCAAGGCCATCCCATCATTCACACACATTAATCAACCAAGTTTTGTAACAGGCCACTGAAGTAGAAATTATTGACAGTCACGTTTCACCAGTGGGGAGAGTAAGGCACAAAGGAGCTGAAACGCTTGTTTGGGTTTTAACACAGTAGAAAATATTTCATACCTTGCTAATTGCACCTGTAGTTAGTCAGCAGGGTCAAGGTTTCAAGGTGTGTCTGTTCCCAGGGCAGGCAAGTATCTGGGCTAAGCTGGCGTGCTGGGAACTGGGTCAGGTCTGGCTCGCACCGGGGCGGCGCGCGGTGCCGAGCGGGACGCGAGGTTGGCGGGTCCGGCTGTGCAGCGGTGGGGAGCAGCAGCAGCGGGCTGCACAGCGCTTCCTGGGGGGGAGATCGGGGTGGTTTGCACACACGGGTGTTTGCGCTTCCCTCCCTGCCGAGGCTCCTCGCTGTGGGGTTCTTCTGCGTTGCAAGGCTTGAGACAGCGGTCGAGGAACCTGACAAAGACCAAAAAGCGAATTGCTGCAAGGAAACTCGTGCGTTCTGATTCGTGTCCACCTCAGCGATGTTTCAGTAAAGGACCGATCTACCAGCCATATGCCATTGTTTTGAAGAAAAAAGCAGAAATTATCAGAGGCATGGTAATGGGTAATGTGCTAATTTGTGTCCTAGGCAGAATAGCAGGGCTGCTCTCTGTGGCATGGAGCAAGCATTCTGTGTTGCTGATTTCCACTCGAGATTGCAGCAGGGTAAACTTTCCTTTTTCTGTATTTCGCAGCGCCTGAAATGTTTAACTCCACAAAACCCACTGGCTATTCCTTCGCTGTGGACTGGTGGTCGCTGGGAATCACTGCCTACGAGCTGCTCAGGACCCGGGTACTGTGCGCGCGGCTCCTGTCCCCGTCCGTCCGTCTCTTTCCTTATACACTGTGTTGGAAAGGTTAATGCTTTTTAACAGGGATGAAAAGGCCAAGCCAAATTCAAGGCTTTAAGAGTAATTACAGCATAGGCAGCAGAAACCACATCTTCACCAGGGTTCTTGTGATCACAGCTAAGAGCTCAAAGAAACTGTCGCAATACAGAACTGTGTGTCACGACAGTTCCCCACTGCACCCAAGGGCATCTGGGTTGGTGTAAGCTGGGCAATGCAAACGAGCGACAACTCCTGAAGCTTGGGCTGCAATATAATTTACTTTGAGCTCCCATCCTGCAAGGAAAAAAGACAACTTGAAAAAAAATCTTGTTGCTGTTGTAATAAGACTGAGCAGTTTGAGCAAAAGCAAACTGCAATATGTAAATTATTAATAAAGCACAGTCCCTGCCTGTCACGTCAGTGCTCTGCTGCTAACTCAGGTAAGGCTGGCAGCCTTGTAGACAGACGATTAGATTAGTGTTTTGGAAGTGTTCTGTAAAAAAAGTGGGACAAAATTATTTAAATTACGTTCTTCTAAGCAAAAGGTTTTTTAAAATCTTTTGAGGCTAGGAAACTTTTTTCAGTATGAGTATGCAAAACATGTTTTTAAGAAACTCTATCATCAGTCTTCGTAGAATGCCTAAAAAATTTTTTTTGAAGAATATATTTTAAAGAACAGATTTTCAAATGAATTTGAGTATTTCAAATTGTGAGTGATCAAGTTAGTACACATTAAGGGGACACGGTTGTCTGACCTGTTGGGTAACTTAAGTCATGTGCCCCCTGTAAACATACTAATATAATATTTGAGTTTTCCATTTGTGATGTTAAATGAATTGCAGGTCTGGTCATCACATTGCCTTTCGACTTGATGGCACTATTTCCGAAGACGGGAGTAGAAATGCTGTTACGTGTTCAAACCTGATGGCACAGCCGTGATTAAGATGGTGGCACCAGGGGTGGTTACGGCATGGGGGAAGTGAAGGGAGACCTTGAGGTCCATCTAGTGTTGGTACATGTTAGCACCTGATTTGATCTCACAATTTGTAGATACTGTTTTTTTTTAATGTACTTTTAACGCCCTCACACACACCTCCCAAAATACTGCAAAAATCTGGGAATCAACAATCTTTCAAAATGGAAACGCTCTACCATCATAAATTCTCTTTCAAAGTAAGGCAGTCGTATTGCTGTAGTTGGGAGTTAAGCGGGGAGGTGACTTTACCTGCACGGTGACACCAGCTCTACATTGCCCATCATTTTCGGTTGAGTTCCCCAGGTGCTCGGCTGGCGCCGGGGTGGCCTGGCTCCGCTCCTGCCGGCGGTGGGCAGCCAAGTGCTCCTCAGAGACGGCCCAGCCGCCCGTTTGCCGTCACACTGGTCCCCGGCCAGAAGGGACGGGTCATCCTGCAGCCTGATGTCACACCCGGCACTTGCAGCCCTTCTGGGACATTATTTTTTCAGCTGATTTGATAGGTGGGAGAAATCCTGCTCCTTTTTACTTGTGTAATCACCAACACGAGTGAAGAACTGAAAACAGCGGCACGTTTTACAGGGAATATTGGGAATGCTCTAACCATAACACCATATATATAAAATGCTTTTTGATAGCCCTTTAAGATACAAATATTGAAAAGGCCAAGCAAACACAAGCTGGCTAATGGCTCAAAGTTTTGGGTTTTGCTGCCTATCATCTGTCACGCTGTTTAAATACCTAGTTATTATCGTTGTTCTTGATGACATTATTATTTTGTTTATTTCAACTGAGCTCCGATCGCACAGGGAGAGATTTTCAACGGGAGGCTTGGGGAGTGCACAAAGAGACTTTGTTTGGAACTTCTTTGCTCTAAAAAGATTTCCCAAGGAGTCTGAAAAAACAGCGAAATTCAAATGCTTTCCTTGTGGCATTTTTCACAGAGGCCATATCATATTCGCTCCAACACTTCCACAAATGAAATTGCGCACGTGTTCAAGACGGCTACGGTGATGTACCCTGCTGCTTGGTCCACGGAGATGGTGTCGCTAATCAAAAAGGTGAGGGCAGCCGTGGAAGCGGATGGCTTAGGGGCTGGGGTGTATCGTACTGGGCGCCTGCTGAAAGCAGCCGAGTCCTTCCACCGTGCTTTGTGGCCTTTGCAGTAAATTGTGGGATTCGTTGCAAATTGTGTCCAGACCCAGCGTTAGTGATCTCCAGGTGGGACCATATGGTAAATATCCAGCTTCTCATGTTGTAGCCACGCTAATGTAATAAGCAGCTAGCAGCGCTGCATCCCGGGCGGATGGCCATGAAGTTTGTGCTGGGAAGCGCGGCTGCTGCTAATGCGTCTCTTCTAAGGACACGTGCAGTCTTTGCTTCCAGAGTTTCTCCTGTAACTTTGTCTCTCTGGAATGATGTAACTTAGAAGTAGATGTTAATATATGTGTCAATAAATTTGGCCAAAAAATTGCATAATTTCTTTGATTTTTAAAAAACATTTTTCCCGATAATGAAATGATTTGCAAGAAGTGCTGATACTATTGAAATCCTTTGATGCCGTGTGGTTTATGCACCCCTGTAATTATTTTTTAATAAAGCTGTTATCAAAATTGCTTCAAAATCATTACTGGAATAATTTTGAAGCTGAAATCGTGTTTGAAGTGAAGCCATATCTTCAATAAATAAAACTATTGCCTGACAGTGTCAGACACTGTTTGCATACAATGGCAGCAAAGCCGAAATGCTGAGCCCTGTATAACAGCACTAGCTGCAAATTTTGGAAAGTATGGAAATAGTTTTCTAATTTTCAAATAAGTGTAGGCAATAAAGTGGTGCTTAATGTAGCTTTCATCTATTTTTTGTTGCAAATAGTATATAGAAGTATCTTCTTGTCTCTAATGAAATACTCTCAAACTTTTAAATGAAAATGAGACATCAATCCTTTCCTGAGGCAGAATCATGGTATATTTTCCAAGAAGAAAATTGAGGAATATCTCCATTTGTTTAAAATTAAATGAGCTAATATTTGATTAAGCCTAACAGTAATATAGGGATGTTTACTGCAGATGTCCTCTGCGGTGTTATGTTGGAAGTTTTTCCCTGGACCACAACATGCTGCAAGCCATATAGGTTCCCTGTATATGAGATGGGGGGCTGAGGGGGGTCACCTTATCCACCCCTTTCCGGAGGGTTTGGGTCGTCTGGTTTTCCTGCTAGATTTTCCGAGTGCGAACTATCAGGAGTTTATGCAATGTAGAATCCTTGCACTTCAGAGACAAACCTCAGTCATTTTCTTCCACACAATTAATTCCTACAGCAATGTTGAAAATAAGCAGTGTGAATCCATTATTTCACACTGGAATTATACTTATGAATATTCCATTACTAGCATGAGAAAACAGGGGATATTTTACTGATATGGTATAAACTGGGAACACAAAGGCATGAGTTTAACTCCCCATTCTGAAACAAACAGTTATTTTTAACCTTGGACAAATTGTTTAATGTCACTGCCACCTCATCGCCTGCTCCTAACATGGGGATAAAACTTGTTCATAAAAATGAGAATAACTAGAGTTAAAGATTGTGAGCCCCTGGCGTGCGCTGGTGAAGGGAATCTGAGCCAGAGCAGCAGAAGAGAGGCACCCACTCGAAGTGCCGGTGTTCATGCAGAGTGTCACCGGTGCTGCGTGTCCCGAGCCCCATTCAGCGGAGCATCCGACCCGCGGGGACGGCGGATAGCATGGGCTGGGAGGGGGACGGCTGGCCCCGGGTGCTGCGTTCAGCAGGGTGTCCCTGGGACACCTCCCTGAGCCCCAGTGATGGAGATGGAGGCCGCGGTGTCCCCAGCGGCTGCTCCCTGTCACAGGGTGAGGCACGGCCAGCCCTGCGGTCCAGCCCAAACTGGAAACCTGCCTCGGCCTCACACTTAGCAATGACAGGCAAAGGTGGCCTGGAGCTCTGTTCCCAGGGCCTCTGTAACTGCGTGCCATCACCGCAGCCCTCGGCGGTTCCCTGGCTCCCTCTGACAGTCCCACTTGCCATGGGCAAAACCAGCTCCTTCTCAAAAAGCAGCTACTGACAGATGCACCCTCAAAAGCCTGATGGTCGTTTCCCTGCCCCAGCTGGGTGTAACTCTGCCACAGACACATCTGTATGTACCAAATTTCTGATTTCGCATCTCAGGGTCTTGCTTTCTCACCTCTTCCATTTAACTCTCATTGCAGTTGCTTGAGCTGAACCCTGAGAAGCGTTTTTCTCAGCTGAAAGATATCCAGAACTTTCCGTATCTGTCAGATGTGAACTGGGATGCTGTTCTCCAGAAAAGGATAATGCCAGAATTCATTCCCACAGTAAGGCAATTTTAATTTAAAAGGTTCTCAATGTGCCCAAGCGTTAGACACTGCAGCCTGCCCTCGCGCCTGGTGCCACATCATGGGAAATTCTTACAAATTTCCACAAGAACATCAGATGTTGTAAGGTACAGGGGAAAAGAGAGGCAAGGGCAAAATTTTCACTTTCTTGTGGGTTTAATAGAGAGTAATGGGGCATGACTACAAAGCATGGGCGCCCCAAAATTATCTGCTCTGTTTAGAATATTCCCAGAATTTCTGGATGCGGAACTGGTCTCACACGCTCCGGACTGTCCATGGCATGCTAGATGAAACGTGCGCTGACGGTGCTTGTGAGCCGTCCTGCGCTGAACCGCCTTTCCTAGCAGCCCTGCTTAGGACTAGCTCTTCACATGCAAAAAACTAATGAACAGACATGAGCTCATTAGCAGCCTGGAGATCCCCCACCATTTTATGATAATTGTTTTTTCCTGTAATGACTCTCCCTAACAAGCCCATTGTTCATAGTAAAATAACAAATACAGTAGACTAGTGTTTCTGATCCTTTTTTAATTGGATTAAAGCAGCACAGAAGTAACATAACCCTTACAGAAGATAATCCGAGGACTGTTGGGTGCAGTGTTACTCTGAGTGGTTTTCAGCCAAATAAAAGTTGGGCTAAACTATGAATTGTATGTATTTTCCCCTTCTGTTGGTGGTTTGCTCCGTGGTGGGTGTACGCATATTGCTTTAAAACCAGTTTTGCAGGCTGCCGTGCTCCTCTCAGCAGAGGCACGGCCCAGCCGAGAGACACAGTCCTCATCCTCACTGTCACTCCGAAGCAGCCGAAGGGCTGAGGAGCAGCAGTGAGCACAAAAAGAGCAATTGCCACACCTTGACGGTGTCCCCTGGCTGAGGGAACTGATAAAATCCGTAAGGACAGCAGGTGTTCTGGCTATGCGTGCAGTTGTAATTAGTTTATTTTTTACAAAATTCAGCTGCCAGATGCAGTCCAATTTATGAGAGACTCTTCAAGACAGGCTCTGATCATTTAAGACCACCTCTCTCTTCCCTCCAGAAAGGCAGACTGAACTGTGACCCCACCTTTGAACTGGAAGAAATGATCCTAGAATCCAAACCTCTTCACAAGAAAAAAAAACGCTTGGCTAAGAAGGAGAAAGACACCAGCAAAAGCAATTCCTCCCAGGTGAGAGCAAGCAGGTACAAGCATGTGGTCAAGGAATTCTCTCATTTTCCAAGAAAGCTGATTGCCATCTAGCAAGACCACAGCAAATTGTTTAAACAATTTTTCCTTTGAAAATTTTTTTCATATTTTCCCTTGCGACCAGTTTTATTCCCAAGACTCTTCTGCAGCTTCCGTTTGGTGGAAGGCAGCATGTATACATGCTGGTTTTGTATGAGAGGAGAGTCTTAATGCCATTCTCCCCACTGCAGTGCTGAAGATGCCCTATACCTAAAGATAGCTCTGTATCTATCTCATTGATATTGTCCTTGTAATGTCTTTCTGTGTCGCCTGTGAATTTATTCCCTATCTCTTCTTTGTTTTTCTATTTGCATGTGAAAGGCCTGCCATCTTCAAAAGCACCTAGAGATGCTCCAGAGGGACTTCATTGTTTTCAACAGAGAAAAGTAAGTACTGATACAGAGGCAGCGTCAGAGACTCTGGCCCTTGTCAAAGCCTTTGACAGGGCTTGGGTTTCGGGCCGTCTCGGCAAACGCTGCAGATGGGGCTTTAGGAGCTCACTAACGTGGCAGTTGAGGAGAGCAGTACTGGGGAATGCTGGGTGAGCTGTCATCTGCCGGGGCACTGATGTGGCATTTCTCTTCTTGAGGTGGTGGGCTGGGCCCGTAGCCATGAACTGCATTAATTGCCCTGTTTGTGCAGGCAGACTGTTACTGCGGGGGCTCGTGCCGGGCAACGGGATGCTCCTGGGCAGGCGCTGCCTGGGCCTTGGCACTGCCTGGGCTTTCCCTCACAGCTCGACCATCCCTTTCTCTCCTAAGGGTGAGACACCACCACAACGACATCCAGACCATAACACTGGCAAAGAGCAGAGGCGTGTACAAGGAGGACAACCAGAACAACCACCTCTGAGAGCAGCACAGCCCCTGCTGGAGCTTTGCTCATGGGGCCAGTGCACACCCACCCACCCACCATCGGACTCACCTACTGCTGCCGGACACTGCCGATAGCCCAGGGCAGGGCGGCCGGGCAGGACTGGGGCACCCGCTCGCCCTGCCTCCCACCCCAGAGCCGGCAGATCCTGGGTGTGGGGGGAGAGGCTGTGGGTGCTGCCTCCACAATTTGCCATGGTCAGTTAGATCCTATTATTTTGCCTTTCTTGGTGGCAGGAATGTGACTATGTGAAAATGGATGAGACCGTATTGGCCCTTTCAGCTTGGCTAGCCCTTGGTGCTGCCTGCCAGGCGACTGCCAGCTGTGTAACCAAAGGGTTGAGCGTGCATCGGTCGTAGAGGCGTCATTGCTAGTATCACTCTTGGTGGTGGGTCCGCGACAGCACCGTGGGTCTGGGCTCCATGGAGGTTGGGACTCCCGCATGGGCTCACAGCCGATGGCTCCAGCTGGCAGAGGCTGCTCTCAGCTGCAGGGTCTCCACCAGCGCATGGAGACAAAGACTTTGCTTACAGATGCATCCTGTGACCATCCCGTGCGTGTGGGCACGGAGGGCTGGACGTGGGGATGAGCTCCTTCCTTAGTGCGCAGGAGGCAGCAGAGGTTTCCGCCTCTCTCCATGCTGGTGCCTGTCCCTGTTTCTCGCAGAGTGGGGCTGGCTGGTGGGTGGTCCGAGCATGCAGACTGATGTGGAAATGAAGAGGTAACAACCAGGCACTGGTGAATAACCGGCATCCAGCTGCTTTTCCAGGCCACCATGGAAAACCCATTCACCATCACATTAAACTGCTGCAACTCGCTGAATCTGATGGGGTTTGGCTTCCTACACCAGAGGTAAATTTGAGTGGGTATTTTTAATCTCTCTACTGTTGAAATCAGGCTTGATTTAAGCAGCTACTCTTTGCAGGAACAGCCGTACTCCTGGTGCAGTATTTGCCAAGACTGCGATCGGCCAAAGCATTTCAATTACGGTAATGCTGGGAATGATGCTATTATTTAAATGCTTTGGCAGACCTGAGGTTTCACCTCCTTATTTGACGTTTTTTCTATGCTCAGCAATATAACGAATGCGTGATGAACCATTTGCCTCCCATTTACCCAAAGGTGTTCTTTGTATCCCCTGTGCCTTCCTGCCTTTCTCTCTGGCTAAATCTGATCAACTGAAAAAAAAAAAAAAATCTGAATAAAACCAACAGCAAATGAAAGGCTCCTTCCCAGATGATCAAAAGTCAATGTTACTTCTGAGATCACTTGTATAGCAAGGCAGAATGGGTGCCTAGAGCCCAGTAGGACTTTACTGGACTCTGCTTTTCCCCTGCCTGAAGACTTTCTGGTTTGTGGTGGGCAATGCTGGGGGAGCCCCTGCTCTGCTCCCTCTGTGCTAAGAGAGCGCTGGTGTTTGCCTCTGTGCCTCCACCCTGCCAGCTCCAACCCCCATGGGACAGCTTCTGCACTGCTTTCACCCATCTGGCTTGGTTTTTGCAGTAATTTCTAACAGAGATACGAGTGGCACCGAATGTGGTCCTGATGTCTGTGTTAACAGGTAGGGTGGAGGGAGGATGCTGGCACAGCAACGCAGGCACCTCCCTGGATGCAAAGGGGGCCTGTTCTGTCTTGCACTCCCCATCCTCTTCCTGACACGGGGCCGTGGCAGTGTCTACCTTCACCTCCGTACAATAAAGATAAGAAGCCCCCCCAGTTTTAGCTGACTATAGCAATTTCTTTGCTGCCATCAGAAGGTGCCAGAGTAAGGGGAAGCTGGTCCTGGGCGAA
The DNA here is from genome assembly GCF_047370975.1 of Nipponia nippon. Lineage (NCBI taxonomy): Eukaryota > Metazoa > Chordata > Aves > Pelecaniformes > Threskiornithidae > Nipponia > Nipponia nippon. The sequence continues at coordinate 7,044,786 of NW_028262333.1, read as the reverse complement.
GGCTGCAGGGACGGAGGGCTGCAGCACTCGCTGTGCAGCGTGCCCTGGTTCCCTCTGTGCAGCTGGCAAGTGCCTCGCAGGCGCGTGGACTGATGCACTCCCGTACCACCGCCGCCTTCCACACACTGTGCCTGACAGCCTGGTTTTATTTGCTCAGGTCAGGCTCTTGGCATAGTTGCAGCACAGTGTGTGTGTGGAGGGCTGGGGAGCGGGGGGCAGTAGCACGGCCGTGTGCTGCTAGCGTGGAAACACCCAGCTGGGAGAGCGGGACCCGCTTCTGTCCAGGGAGCTGCAAAGCCTGAGTGCAATTAGTTCGCTAGTAAGTGGTTATCGGAGACCTCAAAGGGGGTGACTGCAATGGGAAAGCCACCTTTTCCTGCAAAGTCACAGCACACCCAGATTAGTATCGCTGTGTTCTTGCTGTCCCCCAGCCATCCTTGCCTTCTAGCAGTAAGACTGCTGAGCGGGGTAGGGTCTCCATGGCTTCCTTCAGACTTGTCATTCCCAGGGAGGCTAGCCAGCGCACCTGCAGCATTTTCCATTGCTCCTCTGTTCTTTGCCCAGTCCTACACCAGGTTGTGGGGGTCTGGGGCCAGGTGGGGTCGAGAGGGACTGTGCCAACAGCTGGACCTGTCCCCCGCTCAGTGCACAGCTACAGTTGCCTCGCTCTGCTGTGGGTAGTGGAGAGGTTCACACACCATAAATGTCTTTGTCTGGAGCCTCGGGCAAGGAAACTAGTCCTGCTCCTGGCTGGGGAAAAATCCATTGCTGCATAAATACCCTTGTACTGGCTGACAAAAAAAAAAAAAACAAAACAACCAACCACACTCAAGAACTTAAATGGTAAGAACATCGCATCTTTAAAAATTCCCCAAAGACTTCTAAAACCATGTCTGCTTTCCCCTCTTCCTCTGGAAACAGAGGCACAGTCTCAGCTTATCACTACCAGGCAACAGGGAAAAATCTTTAATTACTTGATAGCAGGACTTCACAAAACTTCTAAGTATGAACAGCCTTCCCCACCCCGGCACAACTATTCTGGCACGGCCCCTTAAGGACTGCTGCACGGACAACTTGTCCTGTCTGAACTGCAGGCATGTAAAAATAAATATTTCAAGGTCAAATGCTTAAGGAAGAAAAAAAAATGTATTTATTTAGCACAGCCTAAATTGACGCTTAATTTTTGTAATATTTAAAAAACAATCAAGTTTTTCTTTGCATGCTTTGCAAGCTTTCAAAGGCTGTGACGCTCGGTTTGATAAACACCGCTTGCTAGAAGGGGAGCATTAACTCACAGGTGCCCACAGAAAAGGTGGCTGCCAAGCCAGCCGCAGCGGGGGAGACCCGAGCACCATGCCCCGGCAGTGCCACGCGGAGCCGGTCTCTGTCACCACACAGCTGCCAGGCCCAGCTCTCGCCAGGCATTAGCAGCCTGAGATGGCCAGGTCAGGCTGCAGCCGTGACCGGACGGACAAACTGAACAGGCTTTTACAAACACTTGCAACACGCTGTTTTGCCAATACCTTTTCTTTTGCCCAAGAAGCTACACCAATACCCCGACAGCTACCGCAGCGAGCACCGCAGGGTTTCCGTCTGACAGCCTGTCCCTGCACTGTCGCTCCTCCAGCCCAGAGCCCCTCCTGGAGCCCCGCTGCCCAGCTCGCCCGCAGGGCACAGCTTCCCACCACCCCTGCCCAGCAGCAGCAGCCTGAGGAAGAAAAAAGCCAACCAGCAACACAAGTTGTTTGAAGGAACAACTTTTTTTTTTTAATAAAGTGTACAAAGTAGTAAAACTCCTTACACGAGGTGCTGTGACAGCTGTTATAGAGATGATTCGGGCTCCCCCCTGGGCCTTGTGGTGAAACGCTGATGAGCGTTGGGTGGTGACGAAGGACATGAACACGACACAGACCCACCTGCCCCACCAGCTCCCGTGAACCTGCCCTCCCCGTCCCACACCGCGCCTCCGGCCGGCCCCCGCCACTTCGCCTGCCTGGCCGCTTCGCCCATGCCGGGTCGTTCCCGCTGTCCCACACCGCGGCATCCCACACGCGTTCAACACGAACAACACACTGAACCGAGCGACCTGTCTGAGCGGCATGCATACAGAAAGGAAGAGTGAAAACACAATCCGACCTAACCCACAACAACAACAACAGAATTTTAAGGCTATGCATAAAACAAAATGAAGCAATATCTTTAAAGCTAGGTAGCAAGTAGCAGTTGTGAAACATAAGGCTTGAGGCTTATTGATTCTTCAGAACAGGTTTATTTGCTTTTCCTTCTTAAACACCAATGTACCATTTTTCTTCCTTTGCTTGAACAGGGATTTCGTTTCCTTATCGGCAGGGACATTTAACTCAGGGAGGTTATGTTGGAGCGGCCTCCTGGGGGCGCGACGATGCGCTTGCTCGCTGAGCGAACACCTTCATCAACCTGGGTACCTGGGAGAGGACAAGAAAGCACAAAGGGAAGGGGGAAAGCAAAGTTAAGAGCATTTTCTTCACAGGACTGAGCAGTCAGGCAGCCTGGGGTCTCACTGAAGGGCCTCCCAAGGCTGTCTACAGCAACCTGCTCCCTCTCCAACTCCAGTAACAACCCCAAGAGCAGCAGTGGCTTGAACGCCTCTGTAGACACTCCTCCGTGAACAGACCCACCCAGCAAGAGCAGGGTCTGATGCTGCCTGCACGTCCATGGCCACCGTCTGCCTTGTTTCTACTTCAAGGTGCAGCAGAGTGGAGGGCCAGCTCCAGCCACATCCTTCAATGGACACGCAGGGTCTCACCCTGCCTTGCTCTGCTCTCGTGCTCAACTTGCCCCAGGCCATCTCCCAGCTGCCCCCCGCCCCAGGACAGGGGCTGGGACAGTGTGGCTAGTGGCTCTGTGCTCTCCCAGCCCAGCCACCGCGTGTGTTCACCTGACAGGCTGAATCCAGACTGATGGAGGTTCCTGACGGGGGGTGTCTGCCGCGTGGGGGACCCCCTGGTTGACCCCGCAGGGGTGCCCCCCTTGGGGGTGGTGGTCAGGTCAAACACGGGTCCGTCATACATACCCCGGGGCACAGCATGCATCTCTGCCATCTGTCACAGGAGAGAAGAGGACAGTGACACTTGTCTGCTCCTAGGGAACATCCTGCCATGGCAGCATCATGCTCCAGCGATCCTTGGCTCCCCAGTCCCACTGCAGAGGCAATTCACACTGCCAGCCCTGTGCCCCTCCGTTCTGCATGCCCAAGACCTCCCTGCAGCGTTGAGGCCTGGAGCAGCCCCACCGCCCACCTCCTGTGTGATGGCCTCCCTTCACCCCTACCCTGCAAAGCGTGCAGAGCCCAGTGCAACAGGCAATCCCTCAGCACGGGTTTATGCTGCATGGAGGGGGAAGAAGAAGGCCATTTTGCCCAGTCTCTTTGTTTTTAACTCAGCACTTCCCTCCAGACTCCTGCAGCAGGACAGCAACAAGGGCAGGCATCACCCACTGTTGACCCAGCCAACCATCTGCCTCCAGTGGTGGCACACCATCAACACTAAGGTCAAAGCTCTCTACCCAAGCCTTAACTATCCCAACTGTAGGTTCAAAATACACCACTTTTTGCAGCACTGTTTCCAGGGTCCAGCGAGAACAGCAGAGGAAAACCCATCAGTTATTAGGGAAAAGGGCAATTTGGGCTAACAGTGTCCCAACTCTTTCTCCTGGCATCCCTGTCTCCTCACCTTCCTCCTGGCTTTGATGCGCTTGTAGACATAGTCAGGGAAAGGGCTGCTGGGCAGGAAGCGTCCAGTCCCCTGGGTCACATGCAGGTTGCCGTCTTCCAGCATGATCTTCCCCTGGCATATGACAACCAGCGGGGCTCCACGTAGCTCCATTCCTTCAAAGATGTTGTATTCAGCCGCCTGCAGCAACCAGGAGATGATGGTCAGGAGGGACAGGAGCACTGCCTGCCCGCTCAGGGCTGTTTAGTCCCCACACCTCGCTGCCAAAGTCACCAGTGCAGGGACAGGACACTAACAGCCTTGCCTGCCCCAGAGGCCTCCTTTAGTTCACTAGTCCATCACACAGAACCCACCAGAGCTCCCAACATGAACCAGGACCTGCTGCTTCAGAGCTCGGTGTGAGCAAGGACTCCAACAGAGGAGAGCAGGACCTAGGCTTGAGGTAAGGCATGAACAGAGCACACTGACAAAGCCAGGAAAAATCTGTACCTGGAAGAGGAACCCAGATAAGGAGAAATGCGTGTCCTTACACCTGCATGGGCCAGGCTCAGAAGAGCAACACAGCAGGGTAAGAAAAGCCCCATGTGCAGAACCCAAGGCTCACAGACATCCTACCCCACAGTCACAGCTGGCATCGCCCAGAGCCTGGACTCAGTCCCTCCTCCTCAGAGCCCAGCGCAGCAGGGCAGCACCAAGCTCCCAGCAACCAGGGAGCCTTTATACAGTGCTACTCGCACCCCACCTCCAGCATTCCCACAGACGAGCAGAGGGCTTACAGACTGATGGGTTTTTGCCGTGACGATCTTCACTGCGTCAGGATCCCATATAACCAGATCGCTGTCCGAGCCCACCGCTATTCTCCCTTTCCGTGGGTACAGGTTGAAGATTTTTGCAGCATTAGTGCTCGTCACAGCCACAAACTGGTTTTCATCCATCTTTCCTGTGGCCTGCTCAGACACAAAGAGAACTAAGTGCTCTTTTGGGGAAAGGGAGAGTAAGAGCCCTGGGAAGCACCAGACCCACTCCCACCCAAGCCACTGGCTGGCTGGGCCCAGACCACTGCAGCTGATCTTACTATTGGCACCAGACAGACCAAAAACTGGGGGCGTAGTCACAGCTCCTGGCTGTTCACCCTGAACCTGCGACAGCTGCCTCTCCTGCTCTGGCTTGTTTTGACTCTCAAAGCCAGGAAGGAGACAGGCAGCTGAGTGCCCAGCTCTGCAGGGGTGAGAACACGGGTGTCTGAGGTGCCCATCAACCCTGCCAGCTCTGCCCTCTCCTTGGCATGACTCTTACCACTGCCTTGTCCCAGATGACAGACATTCGTTCCTCTATGCCGTTGGTCCCTTCTGGGATCGCTGTGAAGTTGTCTTTTCCAATTGCTTTCTGTGCGGTGCTGAAGGTACAGTGGGCACTTCCCGAAACCTGCAGGTCACCACTGAGGGGTGGTGGTAACAAAAGCGTCATCAGCTGTTCCGCGGTCAGACAACAGCAGGAACGCGAGGGACATGGATCTCCTCGGGGCACAGGCAGCCCCTGGCTCAGCTCTGTTTTACTCTGCATCCCCGTTTCTACAGCCCCTCAGTCCGAAGACTTCCACCCGACTCGGCCCCTGTGGCAGCCACGTCACCTGGGGGTGCAGGGGCAAGAGAGCTCTGCCACACCGTGCTGGCCGCCTGGGGCACAGACAGCATCCTGCACACAAGCGGAGTCAACAGCTCAGCTCCTGGGGAAAACACCCTGGGGAACAGGGCAGCCTTGGTGTCAAGCCAACAGATGTCCTTCCATACGAGACTCCAACATTTGCAGTAACACAAAGGGAAAAGACATCTCAGGTCTGCTTGGGAGAGCAGCCTTTCTGCCACCCGGGGTGGAAGAGGCCTCTCCACCCAAGGACTGTACCCCACAGCCAGCCCTTCCGTGCCCTGCGTGCAGCATCACCCCTGTCTCTGGGCGAGGCAACATGGTTGCAGGAGCGGGCTTACATGGGGCTGAGCCTGTGGGCTGCCCACCACTTGCACTGCCAACCTGCCCCAGCGAGGAGAGCACCTCAGCCCGGCTCCAGGGCTCTGGACTGAGATACGTCATCCGTGGGGCTCACCGAAGGCTCCTCTCAGCCCCGCGTGTACACTCGCAGCATGAGCTGCAGCAAGAGAAGCAGCCGGCAGCGCAGACCAAGAAGGTGTGCTTGCAAGTGCAGGCTGGCCCAAGCTACAGCATCTCTGCCACACCACTGCCACAAAAGCAAACGCCCTCCATGGCCCCATGCAAATCTGACAGTGGGACGAAGAGAGTCAGGACTCCCCAGAAGTAGCTCTCTCCAGGAGGCCCAGAAAAGCTTCCCTGCAACGCTCTACAGTGGCTGCTTCCCAATGCTGTTATCCAGACCCCTCTGCCCAGAAAGGGTCACCAGTTGGATAAGATGCCCTGACCCATCCCATTCCTGACAACGATGGCAGAGGGCAGGAACAGGCAGAGCCAGCGAGCTGCCAACAGGCAGGGCAGGGTGAGGAGCTGCCCATGGCTCCCTGGAAGTCACCCAGCCGCTGCTGGGTCCTCGGGGAGCAGGGGACAGGCAGGAGTTAGAAAGTCTTCGCTGCCAGGCAAAAGGAAGCAGACCAACGCAGGCCAGCTCCTGGCACTGCCTGCTTGTGGCCTCGAGCACCAGGCTCCCAGAGCAGCTGCACCTGAACCCAGGATGGCGCGGACACAACGGCTCTGCTCGGGGCTGCGAATCAGCCCTAATCCACTGGTAATCTCCATCTTCCTCTGATAATTTCTGCCATATGTCTGACTGACTGCACAGCCAGAGGCCCAGGCTGACGACACAACATGCTTCCTAATCTCCACCAGATTTGTCCCAGTGGAAGAAAACAAGCCGTCCAGCCCAGCTGGAGCCTCGCAGACTCTCCTCCTGCTGAAGCCTCACAGACAACGGAGCAGGAAAGATATCAGGACAGACACCTGAGGGCTGCAGGGACTCAGAAGTACTCTTGCCTCTCCTTTGAGGTCTGGGGTAAATTTGAAGTGGAAGGGAAAGATTAGAAACCCATTTCAGGAGCTGGGCTCACTTTTCCCTGCCAGTCCCTAAGACCTGCACCTATTTCATACGTCCAGACCGAGCAGAGGCACACCTTGCTCATTGACTACAGCAAAATCCAGGGTGAGCTGCATATTCAGACACCAAAGGCACCAGCATCTCTCTTAGGCCAGCCATGGCATCTCCACCCTGGCACAACCCAGGTTTATCCTAACATGCCCCTCTGCCGAGACACCTCTTACTGACCAGTCATCCCTTGCTCATCTAGTCAGAGATGTTTCCAGCATTACCTCAAAGGTCATTTCCATTTACAGCCCCCTCAGTGTCAGTCATCCCTGGCTAACACAGACCAGCCACCACGCACACGGTTCAGTGTGCACACACAGGGTGAGAGGGGCGTGCGAGTCACACGTGGCACGTGGACAGGGCCAGCAATCAGCTCTGCGTCCCTAGCTGCTGCGTGTGCCTTGCCAGTGAGAGGATGGAGTATAACTGTGAAAGGTCAAAGCAAATTGCTGAAGTGCTTTTATTGTTTGCTCTCTATTTCCAACAAATCGCTTCCCCGCCCCCTTGCCTTCAGGATGAAAAAAAGAACCTACCATCCCTGTCAGATGTGCATGAGCTGCCCTTAAAGGCCTCGTGCACTCTGCAGGCTGTACTACTGCTAACCTGTACAGGCATGAGAAAACCTCTGCTTTGTATTTGACTGGTGGGCCCGCACCGGCTTGTGACACCTGTAACCCCTCCACCTTCTCCTGCACCATCGCAACCCAGGCAGCCATTCCCCACCTCGCACGTGCAGAAGGGCTTCTCCAGTTTGGTGAACGCTTTCATTGACAAGTCTGTGTTAGCTCGTCCTCGTTTCTTTGCCTTCTTCAGGGCATTTAAAATGGTTCATGACTACGTGCCCTGGTATTTTTTTCATTACTGATGTTAAGCGTATGGTGCTTCCCCCATCCTCCCTCCAGTCTCAGGGATAAGCCACCATGGCTCTTAGTCAGAGCCATTTCATCAGTCAGCTTATTAAATACCTACAGTGAAGTGCTTCAGGTTGGCTAATGTCTATGCTGCCCAGGTACTCTGTAATCTCTTCCTTCCCTATTCGAGGCCAGGGTCCGCTTCTTCCCACTAGCAGCATCGCCCAGCAGAGCTGTCACTCACCTGGCCAGGAGGGAGTTGATGTAGTCAGGGGTTGTTGGGTCTGGGCTCAGAGGCGGAGAGACCACAAATGCCGCAGCCTTGGCCCAATTCTTGCTCCAGTAATGTGTCCCGTCGGTCCCGAGACTGGCCGTGATCGGCTCACCAAACACCACATTGCCTGGAAAAAGGGGACAGAAAGGATGCTGTTTTGGTGGAACCTAGAGGCATTCTCTGTTTCACAGCACTATCAACAGCCTGCCATGCCCAGAGGACACCGAGACCCACATCAGGCTGTCCCATGCTGCCTGCTCAGACCTCAGGTGCTGGGGCAGGCAGGAGGGACAGCAAGGCCCACATCGGTGTCAGGGGCGAGCCCTGCCCGCCATCATCATAGGGCCCTCCCGCCCAACGACACAGATCCTGCTGGTGCAGGGAGCGTGGCGCGGGAAGGCACAGCCGCAGAGCTGTGTTCCCCAGAAGACACCACAGAGAGGAACGATGCTGGCAACCTGGCCTCCTGCCCCGGCAGATGGCTGCTTCCCAGCCTGCCCCAGCCACACTCCTGGGAAGCACTGCTGTCCCTGCGCTGTAGCGGGGGGCATTTCATCCCGCTGACTTTCAGCCCAAGAGCGACAGCCACGTCTCAGAGCTGACCAGCAGTGCAGGCACACCTGGCAGGGGTCAGGCAATTTGATAAGAAATGACAGCCCGCAACAGGGCAGCAGACCACAGTGCAGCCCAACACTAAACCACGCTGGGCTGACGACCAAGCCTCTCACAATGTCCTTCATCGTCATCTCCTGTGCATTCCTCCTCCTTTATCCCTCGTAAATATTTACCACATGCCACCAAAGAGCTGGCAGGCTTGTCCCCCTCTCCTGTTCCTCACTCGCCTTCTGGTGCCCAACTCCAGAGAGAGGCCAGGAGAGAGGGCAGCAGCTGGTGACCAAGGGCTTTTTGGGGAGCAGGGCTTGTCATGCTGATAAACTAGGATGGGGACTGAGAAATTGTGCTTTTCTTTCCAAACACGCTCTACAGCCTGGGTGAGTGCTTCTGGGAGACACTTGTTATGTCCCACAGTTACCAACTCCACCAAGACCCTCTCTACAAATGCATTTTCTACATTTCCCCCACCCCAGCCTTTTTATAGAGGCTCACTGAACATGGCTGTGGACATGCACACCTACATGTGGGGAGTCCCTGTGCTCCACCACCAGCGACAAATGGAGCCCCCCAGCCACCTGAAAAGGCACCCAGGCACCCCCGAGGGGCCAGCACTTCAAAGGGAGGCCAGGGCTATATGCCGCAGCGCAAACCACTTGCATGTGGATCAGACGAGTCTCCTCAGAGAGCCCTTCACAGCCGCAGACAAACTTTGGTGTTTAAAGCACTGCTCCTACCTGTGACCCACATGTTGATGTTACCTGATGCGAGAACAGGAGGTGGCTCCATGTGGCCTGGTGCAGTGTCCCTGTGCCCTTCACAAGTTGGGTAAATCCCCGAACTAGCTGCTCCCCAGCAGAAGGGGAAGCACCGGACTGCACTCGAGGCACAGTGGTGGTCTTAGCAAAACCACCATGAGGACATGGGGACCACTGAATCCAGCTGTCCCGGATCCCAGCGGCAACAGCAAGGCTCTGTGCAGCAGCAGCTGCCACTCACCTTTTTTTCTGGCTTGCGAGATGAGGTCAGCAGCGCTTTTGCTCATCACTTTAGTTACATAGAGAGGACAGTTGGTCTGGCTGGCAATAGTGATGGCCCGGAAGACAGCTTCTGCTTCCAGCTGGAAGAGAGAATGGCACATGGCTGCAGAGGAGCGCTGGGCGGGTAGGGAAGAGCCCCTGCTCCTCTTGGCACACCATGGATCGCTGCGGACACCCTGTGCCCTCGCTCTTACCCTTGATTCCCCAAAGGCAGGTTAATCAGGGAGACCTGCCGGGGAAGGTCCAGTCTCCCTAGGGCCCGGCCCACCCGCAGGCTACAGCCACACAATGCTCAGCAGGGGAGCGCTGCCTGGACCGTGCTCAGGGGCCAGCGCAGAGCTGCATCTGCTGTTTTTTCCACTGCCTGGTTCCAACAACACCAACAGCCAGACGAGCCCAGGGACTGCTGCCTGCGCCTGACAGCACAGCTCACAGGCTGACGCCAGACAGCAAAAGGGTCTGCCCCTTCAGAGCACTCACTGCTCCAGGCTCTCCTGCGGCTGCGTTTGGTTTGACCAAATGTCACTGTCGTGATTTAACCCCGGCCGGCAACTAAGCACCACCCAGCCGCTCACTCACTCCCCCCCGGTGGAATGGGGGAGAGAATCAGAAGGATGAAAGTGAGAAAACTCGTGGGTTGAGATAAAGACAGTTTAATGGGTAAAGCAAAAGCCGTGCACGCAAGCAAAGAAAAACAAGGGATTCATTCACTCCTTCCCATGGGCAGGCAGGTGTTCAGCCCTCCCCAGGAAAGCAGGGCTCCATCACGCCTAACGGTTACTTGGAAAGACAAACGCCATCACTCTGAATGTCCCCCCCCTTCTTCTTCCCCCAGTTTATATACTGGGCATGATGCCATACGGTGTGGCATAGCCCTTTGGCCAGTCTGGGTCAGCTGTCCTGGCTGTGCCCCCTCCCAGCTTCTTGTGCACCCCCAGGCTACTCGCTGGTGGGATGGGGTGAGAAGCAGAAAAGGCCTTGACTCTGTGTAAGCACTGCTCAGCAAAAACTAAAGCATCCCTGAATTATCAACACTGTTTCTAGCACAAATCCAAAACACAGCCCCATACTAGCTACTATGAAGAAAATTAACTCTGCCCCAGCCAAAACCAGCACAGTCACCCTGCCTGCAGCTGGGGTGCAGCGAGCTCTGCGCTGGCAGGCTGTTTGCATCGGGGTCTGGCTGTCCTGTGATGCAGCTGCTGCTCGTCCCAGCCTGCGGACACCCGCCCTGTGCTTCACTGTCCTGCTGTTAGCAGACGGTGGATTTCCATCACCAGGGATATCTTTGGACTGTTACATCAGCTTGTGTTCAGCCTGAGCTCAACCCCACTCTCTAAGTGTTTGCTCTACAGTTTGGCTTCAAGCTTCGGCATGAGAAAGCTCAAAACAGAAGCCTTAAAAAGACAACGTACCAATCAGCTAGCTCCCGGGGGAGGCCGGGACTGCCAGCTGCAGGGAACGCAGTAACCGCCTGCGGGCCGGGCAGCTGCCGGGCAAGCTTAACTCTCCCAGTAGCAGGAGGAGCAGACCGCTGCACCCAGACACACATGCACCCATACACCCCTCGTACTTCTGCAGGCCTATTTGCTGCACAGTGAAAAGAGGTTTATCTCTTCTGCTTAAAGACTCTTTAAACAGAAATTTAAACCAGAAAACATTTTTATCAGTGCACTTATGGACTCGAGTAATTGACGGGGTTTAACATGTGGACAGGAGCAAACAGAGCCATCACTGAATACTCTTCGCAGCAGGTTACAATCTGGAGCAGCACCATCCTGCCCTACCAAATCACCGTCATCACCCGACAGAAGAGCATGTCTTTAACCCCCACAGAGGTCGCGCCGGGACAGAGCAGACCCACAGAGCTATGGACCACCTTCCCAGTGCTTTGCCATCAACCTGCAGGCTTTATGGAGGGTAGCAGGGTCATTTGTGCTCTACCTAACGTTTTCCCAGGTAGAGGATGTTCTAGAAGAGGGACACTTTATTTTCAAAGGCAATGAGATCTGGATTTGGCTGAACAGATGGTATCTAGAGCCTTCTTGTGCTGTTCTCAGTTGCCTTATGCTTTAATGACATTTCAAGATCAAACACTCAACAATGTTTTACCGGCTTCGGACAAGAACAACTGCAGTGCTGTCTTACGATAATAGGACAGTTCTCAAATCCTGGCACAACCACAGCATCCCGTAATCGCGGGTTAGCTTGCCAACTACTGGCAATGGGTCCAGAGCCATAAAAATAAATGGCAGTTTACACACAGAGCAACTCTGATCTACTGTATTTGACGCCGAGTCTCTTCCCTGTATAGAAAAATGCTTTACAGTCTCATACTTTAAAGAGAATAAGCACTGTATTACACTAGGCTATATGTGTTGCTACCAGACATAATACAGTCAACTTCTTACACTTTCAATTTAAGCCAACTGATTTTACTTCCAGCAGACCCTGAAGTACAAATCTGACCCTGTGCTCCCCTGCTCAGCTTTGTTATTGTACCAAATTCCTATTGTTTTCTTCTTTCACGTGCTGTGGAAAGTTAAAAGCACCTCTCAGCAGGGAGCTATCTCAAGAAAACCTATCTAAAATTAGACTCAACTCAGATTAACGGACCAAACAGAAAAATACCCTGTGAGCTAAAATTAGAAGTAATCTAATTAGTGTCTTGACAATGATTTGTAACCAGGAAATTCCCCCTCTCCTTCCCTCCCACTCCTTCCACCAATGGCTTTGTCTGTCTGATTCTGAAACACACTTTAGACCCTAAGCAGAGATTAAGCAGGAAGAGGCTGGAATCTGTCTGCACTCAGACAGACATGAACAGCGAATTTTCAGAGGACCTAAAACTCACCATTTGATTCTTCTCAGGCTTCTTACAGCCGTGGAGTCACCTATACAAGACAAATGCCCCCAAACCAACCCCAAATGTTGCTACAGCCACACAGATCTTTTTGTTGATTGATTAATCTCTGGGAGACTTGAGCAAGACTGAAAAACGTTGTCACAAACGTGCACCTCACTCTTTCCTGAGCTGATGATGAACAAGACGGTATTGCCTGTATAAACGGATACCCATGGATGCATACACACACACCCCCTGCCCCTCATGCTTGCTTGGCCCCACTAAATACAGTAAGCCCTACTGGGACTTGTGGGGAAAGCTCTTCAGCGCAGCAAGGCTGGTACTGTCCTTTGCATCTTACCTCCTCAGGTCTGCTCAGCACATGGCCCTCGGGGCCGGTTATTCCCATCTCCAACATCCTGGTTTGTTCCTAGGACATCGAAAGGACAGAGGGACATTAGAAGACTGTAAAACTATCAACCGCACAGAAAAGGAGATCCCTCCTGTGCCAAGCCCTTCCCTTGGGACTGCCACCACCCTATGTCCTGTGGGACCACCGTGCACCGTGAGAGACTGCTGCACCCTCAAGGGGTTTGAGAGAGAAAGAGGGAGGATGGGGTAACGGGAGTGCTTGGCGGGAGCGTGGACACCGACTGAAACCTCTTCAATGAAACAAGCACAGTGTGGAGGAAAAAAGGGTACAAAACTCCCCAGCTCCATGAACAGCACTTGATGTTTACAGTCCCTTTCCAAGGCCCTCCCTGGCTCCCCTGCTGAAAAGCAAGTAGCCTGAGTAGAAACTATTGAGAAAACAATCATTAAAGGCAATAAAAAAATTCTCCTCCCAACGTTACTCCTGGGTCCCCAGTGCTGTTTAATCATTTGGATATCAGCAAGTGCTAAATCCTGTCCTATGTCAACTTCTGTAGTAGCTGGTGGTGTGAGGTGTTGGTTCCTGTATTAACAGTATCCCGAGTATTTTGCTGTTATAAATAAGGACCACGGATAATTGTGTGTGTGTATGTGTGCATGCCGCATGCACTGGCCTGCCTATCTCCCATCTGTACCCTAGAGATGTCTCTCGTATTCCCTCATTTCAAACATCTCCCTTTGGCAGAGGTCAAAGGAAACATGCAGGGGGGCTTCACGGTCTGCCCTGACCAAGGCACGCGGGGATCCTTCTGACCCTCACACCTTTATCCACATGCTGCCAGGGCCTGGGGCAATGCACATGTTTGCTCCCACCCAACACCTGGCCTTGACTTGCAGAAACCACCTGCAGTTGCACAACAGGCAACATTTCTCCAAGAGGTGTCGGGGGGGTGTGAAGTGGATGCACAGCAGCAGTAATAGTAAGCCTGTAAGCAAGCAGTTTTATGCACTTTTTCTTGTGTCTTGTAGAGTACTGAGCATATTATGGGGATTAAATAATGTCACCAATCTGTGTCAGGACTGTGTAACTCCAGCAACGATAACAGATGTGTTCACAGCTGTTGGAGGAGTGTATCAAAGGATGAGGCTGCACAGAAGTGCTGTGTGTTACCTCCTCTGACACCTTCTCTGCTGCAGTGAAAGTGCCAAGCAAAGACTTGACAATACCCTTCTCACATCTTGCTCTTCACCCACCACCTACAGCATGTCAGAGTCTGAAGTCTGGAGCTCTGCTCACGTCCTATTTCTGTTCAAGCCATGCATCAGATCTCTTCCCCTGCAACCTCCTCTCCTATGTTGACCAAACTCTGGAGAAACACACAGTTGCCAGGACCATTGAAAGTAAAATGGACTGAAATGGGGAATGCAGAAGACAAATCCTCTGCCTTCTTCCTGGGAACCACCACCAGCGGGTGACCACAAGCATCACGTCTCTGTGCTAACAACACGCTGAGCCCCACACCAGCCTGTGATGTTTCAATCAGTCCTGACAGAAGGAAGCAATTCCCAGGGCTGTGAAGTGCTACCAACTAATAGTTTGGGGACATTTTGTGGTTAAGCTGGTGCTGAAGTAGAGGTAAACTCTAGCCAAGACAATTCCTCTGACCACTCTTTTTTTCATGTGAAAGAGCCATCCAATTGTGCGCTGCAACTCTAAAAAGTCCAAAGAAAACCTGATTCTTGTAATCTGAGAGAATGTTCGAAGAATGACCTCTTAGTTCACACTCCTTCAACTCCCAAGAATGAGAGAGACAGGAAAAAACAAGTAGTTGCAGAGCATAACTGAGCAATGTCTTCTCTGTCTTAATGAAAATCAAAACATTTGGACTTTCTCTCATCCAGCACCAATTACAACACAGCAGGCCAATACAGCCTACCCACTTGAACACCAAACCACATCCCTCATAACAATTCCCTTGCAAATTCAGCTCCATTAGCCGGCTGCTTGCTTACAGCAAGGAGAAAATTCTTCTCTTGCCGCGGCACTTTTCAATACACTTTAATTCCCTTAGCTGATTATGTGCAAGGCAAAGGACTCTGCCTCTCCCCGCCGAAAAAGAGCTGCGGTTGGACTGAACCATAGCTGATGGCTCACGCTCTTCCATTTAGATAATCACTAATTCACTATTTCAGATTTGCGTATGCACCACATATTCACAGCAGAAAATTCTGGTAAATTTGATATCGCTGCTGAGCAGCAAAGAGATCACCTTTCAAAAGATGCCCATGCAGCTTTAGAGGCGTTTTGCCAATGCCCCACACCGAATCTGCCTGGGATGGATTTTCAGTCCCCACATACCAAAGAGCAGTTAGTTACCTGTGCAATTATATCTCCATTTTCAGCATGAACTTGAGCTATGGCACCCAGCTCTGCCAGGCAGCTGAATATCTCATACAGCTAAAACAGAGACAAGAAAAAATGATTACTGAGCAGACAGACTGCCCTGGCCTGTGCATGGCCTTGGCACCCCGCATGGCCCTTCAACCGATGGCCCTGGCAGCGGCAGGGCCTGGCACGGGTGCACTGGGACCAGCTCTGGCTGTGCCGGGTGGTGCTCTCCAAAGTCTGCAGCCACCAGTGGATGCTCTCAGTGGTCTCCACACCAGACCTCTGCTACCTGCAGCACAGGAGCCTGACCGGCCCGTGGCTGGCACACTGTGCCTGCAGCCCAGGGGCAGCCCTCCAAAGGCAGCAAGGGCAGAGGAGAGGAGCCGCGAGGCCCGGCCAGGTGCAGCAGCTGCCTGCTGCCCTGCGTCCAGCGTGGCTGCCGTCCCCCCCGCCGCCCCTCGCATCAACACAACCAAGGCAGAGAAGGGGGTCTCACCTCCGTGTTTGACATCTGGTACAAATCCTTGTAAGCCATGTACACCATGAAGGAGTTAACTCCTAGGGGCAGAGCAGAAAGGAGAGAGGGGTGAGCTGGGTGCTCTCCCGGAGGGTCCCAGCCAGGCTGCCTGCTCTGGGCTGCCTTCCCTGCCAGCTCATCTGCAGGGCACAACTCCCGCTCATGGGCGTGCAGGATCTCCGCAGGCACTCAACAGCAAGAGGAGGGACGACAGCACAGTCACCCCTTGCCGTCCCCTCACTGCGGGGTGGTCCCGGTGGAAGGATGTGGCTCGCCAAGGCCCGCGTGCGGGAGTGGTGGGCAGCAAACCTTTCTCTTGGACCATGGTGTGCAGCTCCTGCCGGACACGGTCGCTCCAGCGGGGGATGTCCACATGCAGCGCGTAGTCGCAGCAGGCCTTCCCATCAGCCCACTCCCGCCACCGCTCCAACGCCTCCACCAGGCTGGACTCGGGGTCCGGCACCACATGGTCCACTGCAGAGGCACAGCGGGGGCAAGGGGTGGGCAAGGGCTCCCCGCTCAGGCTACCCCACCACAGCCCTGCATGCTGCCAGGCATCTCCATGATCCCAGGCTCGTATCCTCAGCAGCTTCAGGGCAGCTCTGAAGGGGTCCCCATCACCTCCGCAACATGCCCGGGCTCCTCCAAGTGCATTTATCGGAAGGGAAGCACACAGAGCCTTTGCTTAACAGCCTTTGGCACAGGACCAGGGGCTTTTAGAGGCTTCTGCTGAGAAATCAGCTGAACGCTGAAGGGCCTTATCCTTCCTCACCCCCACGTCCACCCTGTTAACACATAGCCTCCTCCCATGCTGCAATACTAATGCACCTTTTATTGCCTACCATGTAATCCCCATGCCCTGCCACAGCCCATTTCACACAACTTATTTTTTCAGCCCAGGGGGAAGGAGAACCGGTGGGGGGAGGGCAAGAAACCCAGTCCTTTACTGGAAGGATCAACAGTTGCTCCTGCATCCCAAGAAACCCTGCAGTGCACACAGCTGTGACCGCTGCACAGCAGTAATACCAGTACCTCAAACCAGTGCACAGCTATGGCCTTCTCCAGGGAAGGACCTCAGAACTCCCTTTCCTTTTTCGTTAGCACTGTTTATTTCTGAGCAGTGCGGGATGCCAGGACATTGCTCTGTTCCTCTGCTTAGAGTCATCTGAGCACCATGCTGCCCTATTTTTATTTAACGGGGAAAAAAAGTTATGCCATTGCTCCTTTTTGAGGGTCCCAGGGGCACCAGTGTCTGCAGACAATGAAGCACTGCAGAACACAGGATCTGCAAGGGCAAGGGGTCCTATGCAAATCTCTTGTCCCACCACTTCAGTATTACTAAGGATCCCAAAGATTCATCCCACTCCTCACTCTCTGGACTGCATTGACAGAGATCACAGAAAAGATGAGCGCACTGTCATGGACCTTTAAAGCAAAGAAGACCGAGAAAAGCAAAGAGAAAAAGAAATAACTGGGCAACAATCCAAGAGTGCTGAGTGCTGTCACATACAGGACCTGCCTGCTGCACTCACTGATCATGGTGGTTCCACCAGCCAGGGCCGCTTTTGTCCCTTGGAAGAAATCATCCACTGCTGTCATCCCCTTGTATGGCATCTGCAGGCGAGTGTGGACATCAATTCCTCCAGGGATCACCATCTTCCCATTGGCTTCTATGGTTTTGACCCCTCCAGGGACAATCAGATTGTCTCCAATCTGCCTGATGAGATCATACCAAGATGGTGAGCCACACACAAAGGAAAACCAGCCACAGTATAACCAATGAACAGTTCACCTAGGGAGCAGCCAGGTCAGCTCTTCCCACCAGCAGAAATGCCCGATTCCTTCCCGCTCCCACACCTGGGCTTGCAGGAGCCAGCAGAGTGAAACCATCTCACTCTGCAGCAAAATGCAGGATTGTCTGGCTTGCTTAAACCCACAACTTGCATAGTCCAGGGGTGGCTGCCATCTGTCCGAATGCTCTGATGGTGTCTGTGATGGCACCTGCTGTCTGGGGCAGGCACTGAGTTGGGGTAGCTGGGGAGTGTGGTCTGATGGGCATGCAGATCTCTGCAGTGGATGATGAGAAGCTGCCTAGGACATTTCATACTCCACAGACTCATGAGTCAGGATCCTGCAAGCGTTTCCAGCGTAGCAGTCCTACCTGTTCACCCAGGGTGCACGCTCACAAAACCCGACACCAGCCCTGCTTCCAGTAAGCCGCACCCCTAATCTCTCTTCTCCCCCGTCCTTCTGCCCACCTTAAGTAAGGCTCAAGTCTGAGGCTTACTTACAGAGAAAGATGATTTCCCAGCATAATGCCACAGCTGCTAGGCCAGCTCAGGGCTCGTCAGGGACTTGTAATGCTGCTCACAGCCCAAAGTCCCGATGGTAAAGGGAAGCCTCCCTCCGGGGAGCTGGGGAGGAGCTCACAAAGTGCACACCATGGCTGGCTGCAGCCCGGCTGGGCTCGCGGCACAGCCTGGAAGCACTGGGATCACTCTCTTCCCAAGGAGCGCAGATAGAGTCCTCCCCTCTCACATGGTCTCCTTCACGCCCCTGAAGGACATCTTTGCTATCAGCAGGGCCACGCTGTGGTGAAGGCAGCTAAAATCCCAAGTACCTAAAAATATCTTCTGAAAACAGGAAACCTAAAAAGTTCCAGTATACATCTACTCGTAACTTAAAATACCATTACAGTCCTCTGGAGTTTGTGCTGTTCTAGCACATGACATTCTCTTCCCTAGACATACCCAGCCCTCCCGCAGGCCAGGTCACCTGAACCTTAGGACTCCCTTCACTCAGCCCCCCACCCCCTCAATCCCTTTATCTGCCCATATGTAGCACTCAGCCTTCAAATCTCTTCTTTCAGAAATCCTATTTTCATCAAGCCTTCCTCAGTCCTCCCTGATAAATCAAGATAAAAGACAACTTGTTTTTAGTGGAAAACTTCTGATTTCCTTGACAGACTGGGGAGGTAAAAGAGGAGCAAATTCCTTAGTCACTTTGCAGGTTTTTTCCCTGTGGACAGAACTGCTCGCTCCAGTGTCCTCACAGCAATAAACCAGCAGCTCTTTCCACCGCTTTTATTGAGATCAATCCATCACCAAAGGATTTAAACTGCTCACTGTATTCTTACTAGAATTCACTTGCGAGAGCATTTCACTTCCAAGGCAATGAAATTCTGTGACCTCCAGGCTGCAGACGAGGCTAAGTGATTTGCCCAAGGATACCCAGAAAGTCTGTGCCATAGCAAGACCTGAAGCTGGCTCTGATCCCTGCCTGGGTACAAGTACTAGTCAATCACGAATGCTCTTGTCCACCAGCTAAAAACAGCCTCATAAAAATACAGTCCCACTTCTTGAAATACTTCTCTGCTGCTGGATTTTTAAAATATACCATCCCAGGAAGGCTGGATATTTTCCTCTGACCATAGAGCAAGCAATGCCTTTTCAAGTCCCTCTGCTATAAACCATCATGGTTCTTTCAATTCACCCAGCTTGGAGTTGGTCCCGACGTGATACACTTGCCACGTTTGAACTGCAGCCTTTAAACGATGGAGTTATTACTGCACCTCTGAAACACACACGAAGAAGCTGGGGGGCACCCAGAGGTTTGCCTGCAATCCCTGAAAATCTCAAGGGTGCAGATGACCTGCAGCCCAGCACTGTCCTTGTTAGTGCTAACAAATGGGATCTTGTGTGGGGTCATTCATACTAATACTGTTAACACAGGGCAACACAGGAGTCAAAGACAAATCTTGTTCCTGCTGCAATTAGATACAGCTTTGTTGTACAATGGAGGCTGTGTCACGAAGTCACCAGCCCGACTGCAATTCAGCCCCTGGAGTTACTACGTGAACACGTCAGGCAATCACATATGTGCTCACACACTGCAGAGAGCTGAGCCTCTAACCGGAGCGGGCTATCAAGTTTTACCGGCTGGCAAGTTGGGTACAGACTACATCCACAAAAAGCCAGTAGCCATCCAACCTGAAGCTGATTTAAGGGGAGATGGACATAATACTCTGTAAAAGTCCCATACTTACTTTATGAGGCCATCCTCCATGTAAATGTCAGCATAGAATGACTGGTCATCGTTGACTATTCTTCCTCCTTTAATAAGGAGACGATCACTCTGCGAAGGGAAGAACACAGCAGTCGTCAGTAGCAGGCGATACACGTCCTTCTCAGCAGCCAGTACAGTGCCCTTCTTGGGTGCTCTCCCACCGCATCCGTCAGCTCACCCCAACAGCCGATACTGGAGAGAGTTCACATCTGTACCGATGCTTGAAACAACAGGACAAGAGCAAGGATTGGAAAAAAGCATACTCGTAGGGCTGTTTCTGAATGGAGCAGGTGCGGCCAGAAACACCAGCGAGGCAGAATGAGTACAAAGAGTCGTCACTGGGGTCAAAGCAAATAGGCTTCCATAAAATATACAGACAGAAGTCAAAAGCTTCCTACACCAGGTCATTATGCACATAAATCTGCAGGCAGCACAAGCCACATACCAGTATTTAGAGCAAGTTTGTTACCAAGGGCATGTCCTTAAACCTTATCCAAATACCATGCAAAATAAGTTGCATTAGAGAAGACAATTTGTCTCTCTCTCTCTCTCATCTGTTATTGCCTTGCAAAGAAAGACCACCAACAGGACAGGCAGCCCTGAAGATAAAGCATCTGCTGTTGGAATCTGTCCCTCCCCTGCGATGCCCGGGGTGATCCTTCTGAGGCGTTTCACAACGTCACAGGTCTACACAAGACCCAGGGGCCACTGAACTGCATTCCCGTCTCATCATTTACCACCTCCTCTGTTCTCCTTTCTACTGACCTAAGCGGCCAGCAGCCTTCTCCGAAGGAGCGCAGCCTGACAGTGGAGGAGCACCCACACCAGAACTGCTCTTGTCTGTATTCCCGCTTTTGGACCTGGGCAACCCAGCGTACGCTGACAGGAGAGAATGGACACTGTCCTGTGGGGAACAGACCCTGTCCTGAGGAACTGGAAAGGCTGAGGTCCTGCTTTTGTACCTCCCCCTGCACAAGTCCAAACGCCAGCTGGGGGCAATACAAGGCAAATAGCCTGATCTCACACATGGCTACCACGTATTCGGGTGACATAAACTGATTGTGCTGTTCCAGAGAATACGCAGCCTTCCTGACTCCTTAAAATGCTTCCAACAACCCTCCAGCTCTCAGGCTCCCCTTACTTTCCTCTCTGCTCCCCCCAGTGCCCACAACCCAGGTTTCGGCAGGTGAGTACACCCCCCTTCCACAGTCCGAGCCTGGACCACATCTGACCGGAGCCTTCAGCAGGGCTCACACGCCAGCCTCACCCTGTGAAGCTCTTGCACAATTAATTCCTCTGCAGGGAACTGGGTTTGTTCTTCATCCACCACCCCTGGGGTGATTTCTGGAAGCATCACCACAGTGGTGGTAATTTGCAGCTTCCTCCCTGGCAACAGAAGGATGCGAGAGAATCCCCCCGTCTCCCTGCAGCAGCCGAAGCCCCGAGCCCGGTGTGCGTTTTTACAGCAATCTCATCCACACACAGTCGAGACAAAGAAACTGGGTGGGGAAAGGACGAGAACGCGCGGCACTCTCAGCCCCGGCTGCAGCTCAGTGCTGGCGCAGGGGGAAGAGCCACGGTCTCTCCTCGCTTCCCAGGCAAGGGCTTTCCCACAGCTGCACCGATGACCAGCAACCCCAGTCCCAGCAACAGGGATTTACCTTCCCCGCTCAGCGCAGCTTAACGCCGATCAGGAGCCTCGCCTGCCACCAGGGAAAGCGCACAGCCGAGTTGCTCCCCTGTTCCCGCCCCACGCACCGTCCTCCCCGACAAGCAGACCCGGAGTCAGCTCCCCTTCTCCCCTAACCTAAGCTAACACATCGGTGCAGAGGTCTAGCAGAGCTTTGCTGTCTAAGGCGGGGTCTGGGAGCAAGGGCATGTTGCTGGTCACAGACCTCCCTGCACAACTCCTTTAAACCCCTAGCTTTAACAGATCACAACCAGCACATGAAGATACCGGCCTTGACTAGCGAGCTGGGGGACCATTACCAGCCCTCACTTGCAGCTCTTTTCCCCAGGTACAGCCGAGGCAGGGGCAGAGCCAGGTGCGCGCTGGCCCGGGAGTCCCGGGTCTTCATGCCAGCTCTCAGCCTGCGCTGCGTCTCTCCCCGATGGGCTCATGCCAGGCCGTGCTCGGCTTTGGGGCTGAGGACCCCGAGCACAAACAGAAGCTATTGAGAAGCCACTGATTCTCCTCCTCCCCCAGCACAGGGCGCTTGTCCTTCCTTTTGTGTCTATCCAACTGTCGTCTTGCTAATGCTGTAATTTTAAGTTCAGAAACCCCTAAAAGAGCAAAGCGTGACCACAGCCAGTTGCTTACAGCCTGTGAGTCACAGGGGTCAAGCAGCAGAGCCGTGGCTCCCATGGATGCAAATGATGAGTATTTAAGTAACACTACAAGAAATGTAGATAGAAACTACCAGTATCAGGTGTCAGCTATGGAAGAATCAGGCCATGGTGAGAAACACAGGGAAGAAGATTCTTGTTTTATATTTCAGTCAACTGTACATAGAGTTTCTCCCACAAAACCAGTCCCCTATTCCCTGGCAGATCCTCCTTGCCTTTACCTAGCCTGCACGATGAGAAAAAAAGAGCCTACCTGCCCAGATCAAATAACACGACCGGACCTCAGTTTTTTTTTCTTTTGCTCATACCCTTTAAACCTCCCCAACTCACTTTCCCAAAGGCCCTGGAGTTCATTCTCACTAGAGTGCAGGAGCGCCAGCAAATACTGATGCTGGCCTGCCTCTCCCTGCGCGTCGGACGGGAGAAAGCAAAGGGAGACAGGCACAGGCGGCATGGCGGGTAGGAGACTGCAGCACTCGACAATTACTGAATAAACTCTTAATATGAATTCAGAAAATACGCCTGCCCGCAAACACAAATGGTCATTCTGTGGCAGATGTGAAGGGCTGCTCAGTGCTAACTCTGTTAGTACACAAAATTGTGAGGTCCATAATGGCTGGAGCACGAACAAGGCGTTCATTCAGGGGATCGGGCGCTGCCTCAGGGCCCACCCCGAGCCCGGCTGCCAGACACCCCCCGTGCCCGCAGGAGAGAGAAGGGCTGCGTCGGTGCCTACCCACCTACTACAAGGAAAAAATATGATACAGTAAAATAAGTAGAATCCAAATGACACCATGGCCTCTGGCATCGTTCAGGAGTGCACCCAGACATTAAGAGGCAGGGGAGCAAGAAAGGAAAAGAATGAAGCAGCTACGAGGAAACAAGTCTGACTTAATAGACAGGCTTTTGCAGCACACGCTGCCAGAGCAGCCTCAGATTACAATAAAGGCACTGTTTCCCCTGCCAGGGCTCATTTGTGCGTCTCCACACCCACCATGTCTCCCCGCCAGCCAGTGTCAGGCTGTGGCATCAGCCATTGTTAGCGGATGGAAAAACCCTCCTGCACCAGGAGCCGCGGAGGCACCGCCGGGAGCACCTTTCCTCCCAGCCCGGCAGGAGCCCTGTGGGACTGGGCGAGCGTGCCCAGGGCCCAAACCCCGGCCACCCTGCTGCCCAGCTCAGCCCCAGCAAACAGAGGCCAGCCTCTGTGCTAAGGGCCCGGCACGCCGAAGCGGCAGCATGCGTGAAAGGTGCCACGCACACCGTGGCTGCACGCAGCTCTACCTGACCTGTCGGGCTTGCTGGCCTGATCTCCACCACTGACTGCGTCTCAACAAGTCTCCATGCAGCCAGCGACAGCCCATCTGTCACCCATGTGGTACCTTTCGTGAGCATCCATTTCTGCAGGCACAGGTGCTGCCCCACAAGGCCAAGCCTGGAAGCATCCTTCCAGCACAGCTCTGCCAAAACCCGGCGGGATCCCCACGAGCCCCCAACACCCCTGCCCTGCTGGGAAGCCTTTCTGCTGAACATTCCCTGTCTCTCTGCCTGTTGGCATCTGGGATCAAGCTTTCAAAACCATTACCCATTCCCTTATGCCCACATTCTGCTACTGATGCTCTTAAGCATCATCTGGTCATTTGAGATCCCAAAATATCAGGGGGTCTCTTAACATTTCTCAGCGAGATGCTGCAGAAGGAAAGGAAGGCAGCAGCTTCCAGAAGGCTGCTGAATCCAGCAAGAATAGTGCTCACCTTGTTTACAAAGCACAAGGGCATAATTAGGGTAGCATGGAAGCAGGTGTATGGCTTTACTGCTCTTTCCCTTGTAAAAGAGACACTAATTGCAATGGTGTTTCATCAGTAGCTGGATGTCTCCTCCTTGCTAATGTACCACACAACAGCATGGAAAAACCCCTGGCTGGAATCACAGGGACAGCCAGCCAGCTGCCAGCTACCCTCAGTGACTGCCCATGGTCTGTGGGCATGGTAAGAAATGCCATACTGGTAGCTGCCAGCTTACCAAAATCTGTTTAGTCTGTAACTGAGGCTTTTCTCCCCAGTTGCACCCGATACAACACACTAGCCACCCCCAGGCAGACCTCATTGGTTTTAGAGGTGCCCGAGACATCACAGAGATGGTGCTCGTGGGCTGTGACGGAATGGGCATGGCTCACGCCAAGAAAAAATACGGGAACTCCAGTCTACTGGGGATAGGAAAGGTTTTTGTGACCAAAGCACAAAGACTGGGTGATTTTGATTCAACCAGCAGGTCTGCTAACAGTTACTTTGTGAAACCAGGGCAAGGCATTTCACCGCTTTAGTCTTCTACCTCTTTTTCTGCAGGGATAGGAAAACACACTATGGACTGCAGGAGGGGAAGTATTTTGATTATATCTCCAAACAACCAAAGAAAAGGAACTAATAAAAAGTCTCTCAACAGACACACAAGGTTTGAAATTACTGTTCTCCTGAGCTGGGCATCCCAGCATCAGCACACACCTGGAAAGCAGTACTACATTTACTGGTGTCTCTCATGCACTGTGCACGACCTAAGGCGCAGCGAAGAGCAACACTTCCATACCAAGCTGATGAAGCAATCACTGAGAAAGCCAAAAGACTCAGTTCACCTCCCCTCCCTGTGTTTTCTCCACATCGCAACCAACAGATATGCCCATACATCCCAATCTTCCTTCAACGGCTACAGTTTTGCCTGTCACACGTAGCTTTTGACCAGGCTTTTCCAATTCAGGGTGGGAATAATTCCCACAGCAATTTCTCTCGCACAAACACGTGCACCCTTCACTCATGTCCCTGGCTTCTCCACTAAAATGGCTGTCCTAGAAAAGACCAGAAATTGCTGCAAACAGATACAACAGGCAAATTGTGGTTTTTCAGATGTTACTGTCAGAAACTAACTACAAATTCCGACTGCAGCACTGTTGAGTACAAGAGGAACCGGGAGGGAGTGCTTGTGCATCTCCAGAATCACACTAGACAGTTCAAACAATAGCTGTCAGGCAGTAAAAAATACTCAAATTTCCAATACATCCTTCACAAAAGCCAAACCTGCCTATTGCTTGGGTGACAGAAACGAGGAAGGCGCTGCTCCCTTCTCTTGTGGGCTCAGTCACTGCCCCAGCGCTATTAGCTTTGAGAACGAGAGGTGAGTTACCTGCCAGCACAAGGAGCCTCCTATAATTTCTCTCTGTACTCTCCTACTCCAGACCTCCCCCAGCTGTGATGCTTTAGATGCCTTAAAGGTCCCCGAGAGATATCCGAATAGCACAAGGCAGTCCCAAAAATCTCTCTGCTACCAAGCGCAGCCTAGCTGACAATCTGCCATGCCCCGAAGTCGCTATGTGTCCTGACACGCAAGAAGAGGTTCTGGGGCAGAAATCTAGGAAGGAGGAATAAACAATCAAAACAACGCCCTGGGGGCCACGAGCTGCAGAAAGGGACAGGGGAGGCTTTGTTCTAGGGGAGACACCATAGCTGAGCTTTTCTTTCTGCCATTCCATTAAAACAGAGAAGACCACCCAACACCCAACTTCACTTCATCGCTTCTCTTGGGTCTCCAAACATGGGTTCAGGATGTAGGGGTCATTCGACCAGAATTCCAGAGCAATCTCCTCCACCCCAAGCAGGACCCGATAGTGCCGCAGAACAGGGTAAGTGAGTCCCAGAGGGTCGTCACCAAGCTGCAGAAGTCAGAGGAGAGAGCTACCCGTAACATCAGCTATGCAGACACCGCTCGCCCGCGGCATTTTCAGCTTCAGCAGGCCGAGGAAAGGATTTAATACGGAGAAATAAAGCAACTTGTGAGATTTTGTTACCACTGAGGTGAGAAAGTTCCTGCTGGGTCCCAGAGGAGCAGGACCAAGCCCTGCGTATCGGTAAAGCGTACCATAAAGGTCCTTGTAGAAAAAGCCCCAGGGAATGGGAGAAATCCCACCTGCAGCAGTAATGTTGTCGTCACTATGGTGGTCTAAGGATACATAAAAGGCAAGATGTGTAAAGCAGTAATATTGCTTATTAAAGCAATTGAATCGGGGTTGACACAGGAATTTCTCTTTATAGTGGTTAATGATCTTTGTGCTTCTTTGGGAGCATTTTGTTCACATCTGTACATTAAAAAGAATAATGAAGCTCAAGTGCTTTGTTTTTCCTTTTTCTTCAAGGGGCCAAAGCTGTCCTCAGGGGAAAAAACAACAGCTATACGAAGCCAGTGGAAAGCCATCAAGAAGATGAAAGACCTGATCGCTTTCCCAGAAGAAAGCCCCACGCAGCCTGCTCTGGGAGGGCCCAGGGAAGGCAGCTGCACCCGGCGGAGGAAGGCACAAGCTGGATCAGAGCGTGAGAGCCCCGAAGAGAGGGCAGCACAGCGGGGCACCGGTGGGACCCGGGGCTCGCTGCACCGTCAAAGAAAAGATGTCAGCCAGCCTCTTTCTTCTGGCTGCGGGCGGCACGGCGGTGCCGTGCTGGCGGTAGGTGTGGTCCCTGCGCTACTGCGCCAGCGGCGGGGAGCGCTGCACCTGATGCGGCGCGGCAGGGGAGCAGCCCGGGGTGCGGCGGGGGGCACCCAGCGCGCAGGACGCCCTGCGGACCAGCCCGGGCGTTCGCTGGACCGCAGCCCCGCTCCCCGCCCCGGGGACCCGGCACCGGAGCCGCGCTCCTGGCCGGGAACGGCCGCCCGCGGCACGGGCAGGCGGGAGGGCAGCGGCAGCCCCGCTCCCCGCCGGCGCCCCCGGGCCCCGCTCGGAGCGGAGCCCACCCGCAGCATGGGCTCGCCGGGGCCGGTCTGCGCCGCGGCGGGTCACCGCGCCCGCCCGGCTGGGCGGCTCTGCAGGGGCGGCTCTGCGGGTTGCTCCAGGCGGGGACGCCGGCAGTGCCCGGGGAGCGGGTGCCGCCGGGCACCGGTCCCCGCAGAAGCTCCAGCCAGGGCTGAGCCCGCCGGGGCGCGGCTCTGCCCAGCCCGGGGCGACCGGCGGAGCCGGGACACCTGCGCGGGCGGCGCGCCGGGCCACGGCTCTTTGTCTGCGCGCCGCCGCCGCCCCGGTCCGGCCCGCAGCACCGGGCACCGGCACCCTGCTCCCCGGGCACCGGCACCCTGCTCCCCGGGCACCGGCAGCGCCCACCCGCCCTGCCCCGCCCCGCCCCGCCCGCGGCACCCACCGTGATGCGTGGGATGTTCTTCTTGCCCTGGTACGACATGGCGCCGCCCGCCCGGCCCGACCCGCCGCCGCCTGCGCTGCCCTCCGCGCCCGCTCCGCACAAAGGCGAGCCCGAGCCCGCGCCCGCCGTGCCAGCCGCCACCGGGGACGGCGCCCGCCCCGCCCCGCCCCGCCCCGCCCCCAGCGCCGACCGCGACCGCCAGGGGGCGCCGCGCCACCGGGCTGCGGGCACCGCTCCCCGCGCACCGGTATCGGGCACCGGTATCGGGCACCGGTATCGGGTACCGGGCTGCGGGCACCGCTCCCAGTGCACCGGGTATCGGGTACCAGGCTCTGGGTACCGGGCTGCGGGTACCGCTCCCAATGCACCGGGTACCAGCCTGCGGGCACCGCTCCCCGCGCACCGGTATCGGGTACCGGTGTCGGGCACCGGGCTGCCGGCACCGCTCCCAGTGCACCGGTATCAGGCACCGGGCTGCGGGCACCGCTCCCAGTGCACCGGTATCGGGTACTGGGCTCCAGGTACAGCTCCCAGTGCACCAGGTATCGGATACCGGGCTCCAGGTACCACTCCCCGCGCACCGGGTATCAGGTAGCGGGCTGCAGGCACTGCTCCCCACGCACCAGATATCGGGTACCGGGCTGCGGGTACTGCTCCCAGTGCACCAGGTATCAGGTACCAGGCTCCAGGCACTGCTCCCTGCACACCAGGTATTGGGTACTGGGCTCCAGGCACCGCTCCAGTGGACCAGGTACTGCTCCCAGTGCACTGGGGATCAGGTACTGGGTTCTGGGCACTGCTCCCAGCACATCAGGTACCTGGCTCTGGGCACCACTCCCAGTGCACTGGGTATCACATACTGGGCTGCAGGCACGACTCCCCACGCACCAGGTATCAGGTACCGGGCTCCAGGTACCGCTCCCAGTGCACTGGGTATCGGGTACTGGACTGCAGGCACCACTCCCCATGTATCGGGTACGGGGCTCTGGGCACGACTACCCGGGCACGGCACCCCAAGCAGGGCTCGCCACACTCCGCATACCAGGTGCTGGGCACCGGCACCAGGTGCCACACACCCGACATGGCCCAGCACGCAGCTGGCCCTGGGCAGAGGGCTATTATTCCATGTAATAACAGTGAGTAAAAATGAAAGAGATTTCTAAAAACCTGAAAGATATTTCTAAAAACCTGAAAGAGATTTCTCAAAGAATGGATTTTTTGATACTGCTGGAGTGCATATGGATCACCTTAAACTTTATTTCACAGGCACAAGAATTGGAAACATTTAAAAAATAAGAAAATGCAGGACACACCTGACTCCGGGAAACTTGTGTCCTATGTAAACACAACACAAC